>NC_087254.1:17426324-17746046 GCF_037042905.1 Lytechinus pictus
ATTAAGGTGTATAAGAGAAAAAGAGGAGTTATCAAATTCCTTAACAACATTATTAAACTGGTTATGGGTGACATATTCAGAACATGGACCAGGAAATTGGTTATCAGTGTCAAAATCATAATTCAACTCTTGTGATGATGAATTAAATTTGTCTGTAACATGATTTTCAAAGGAAGTAACATAGGGATTTATGTTTGATTCACTTTCTACTAACGGTGGTCTAAACAAGTCAAGAAAGTCATCATCGTTAATTGTATTGAATGGTGTATCTACCGAATTTGTCATATTAAAGAAAAATCAGAAAACGCATTTTTTTTTTTAGATGACATTAAAATGTCTATAGCAGGAACAGTGAAATCTGAAATACAAGTCCCGGTCAGAAACAGATAAACAACAGTCACGTGCATGAATGAGAAGAGGTACTGAAGCAAAAACGAACAGAAAGGGAACTTACAACATACAAAGCACGATACACAAAGGAGGTTCAAGGAACCTACATGTATGAGCATGATGAGAGAAGAGGCAAAGGAAGTCCGCTTATTGTGTATTGAAGGATGAACAAGCCGTAGTTTTGAGCATGTGCATTGTCCGTTGCTTGAGCCCACGAAGGCACCTGTAGAGGGCAGTAGAGAGCAAAGTAATGGTAAATGAAAATGACGTATCATGTAAGGGAGGTTCAAGCGAGAACCCGATTTCACAAAACGAAAATGTATACTTTTTTTGAAATAACACCCTGTTATAAGTATGGAGCAGAAATGAATTAATATAAATCATCCGCATTCAATAGCAAAGTGTTTAATCATATCTTAAGAAAATGGAAAAAATAAGAACTCTGACTTTGAAAACAAAGTTAAGGTCAGATGTAAATGGATAAAGTGGAAAAAAGCTTTGCATTTAAATAATCAAAACGTATCTCCTTGAAATTAAATATTTGTGTATATTCTGGTTCTAGCATTACTTATACAGAGTATGGAGTCATGTGTGAAAAAGCTTACCCACACTGATAAGATGCTGTTTTGATGGGTACTGTTGATTTGATGGGTACTGTTGATTTTCTCTGGACACCTAGCCAAGTCATTTCTGTCTGAAATCACATTTAGGTTTGTCTGGAAGAACACTGATTTTTATATAAACCAAAATTAATAAATAAAACAATCAATTAATTTAAAAAATAAATGTTGTCATTAAACCTTAAATAACAACATTGTTCCTTTTCATGCTTTTCAGTAGCTACCCTCTTTGTACGATAAATGGTGTAACCGAGGCCGTTGACACCGACTTTCACTAATATCAACACATAGAGATCTGCTTAACTGATTAAGTGTTTTTACCAGACTGCTAATTTAAGAAATTTCTTAGCGCTTTAATCACTAATTTACGTTTGGTTTATTTCATTGAAGTATTAAAATATACAATTTCCAAATAAAGGATATTTCTCTTATAACTCTTATATAGAGCTATCTATATAAATACTTATATCATATAAAATCCTTCGAACATATAAAGCGGGCATAATCTCGTTGAATTGTTACAGTTCAAGTTTTTTGTCTATCAAGCCGTGCCTGAGTGGGTAATTTTGTCCGTGGTGCTCATCAGTACGTTAGTGGATGTGTTGCTCGTCCCTCGCGGCAGTGAGATGGGGTATCTGTGGGCGGGCCTGGATCGGCCGGTCATGTGCGATGTTGGCGGTGTCCTCGGACCTGCAGATGGTGGAACCATAAAAAATTATAAAAAAAAAAAAATTGTAATTTTTTTTGGTACAATAATATATATGTAAAAGAAACATATCTATATGTTTAATCCTATGTATAATCCAAATATTAATTTAATGATGAATAGATATAAAAATGTCTATTAATAAAGTGTAAGGCTTAAAAAGACTGAAAAGCCTTTAAACATAAATAAATAAATAAAAAGATCTCGTCACTTTCGACGCTGGCCGAGGTCGGAGTCGAACGACGAACTCCCTGCGCTCCTCTCCAACTGGGCTGAATCAAGAAAAGGTTTGGAAATGAACATTACTCTCTTAATTTCTACTACTGCAAATACAATTCTGGATAATTGGTGACAGTGTTAATTGTGATAACCTGTAAGAGATGCTGAATGATGTATAATTAAATTATGACCGTTGTCATACACTAAATGTATTCATCGTCTCCAACCTGTGTGATCTATGGAATCCAATTGACTACTACAGTATAAGCCTTCCCATAGAGATTATACAGCTCCAATTGAAATCACCTATCATTATCCCGTACATATTCCCTCTCAACACTCCACCCCCATATATTTTGGGAAAACAGAACACGCCCGGTCTCTACATCACTGGCGTAAATCCCGGGGGGATGGGGGGGATATATCCCCCCCCCCCACTTTTCGAGGAGGGGTAGATGGCCTGTACAAACATCCCCCCCCCCCCCACTTTTTACGAAAGAAATGAAAAAAAAATCACAAGAGATAATTGTTTTATTGGTGAAAATTCTTCCTAAAATACCGCTTAACAAATAAAACAATATTATTGAATCATAAAATGCAAATAAAGAGCCAGTTCACCATTTCCAAACGAAATACTTATGTTCTTATTATAGGCCTAACATTGAAGAGAAACCCCCGTTTCTTCCAATTCATCAATGTTGGGGTCTTTGGGAAGGGATTAAGATGGAATGTCAAAAAAAAATTAATGTAATCTCTAATAAAACCATTAAACCATCATGGGGTAAAAAAGATAATAATATTGGAGGGGTATTTGCCATATGGACATACAGTGGCGTAACTACGGGGGGCATGGGGGGCACATCCCCCCCCCCCCATCGGCTGACCAAAAAAAAACGGGGAAAGGGGAAAAGGAGAAAAGAGGGAGAAAGGAAGAGAAACGGAGTGGGAAAGAAGAAAATATTATTCATTATAATGTTATATTATAATTATGTTATGTTACATTACATAAGAAACATATTTATCATAACTTTATGAAACATAATTTGCCCAGGGCCTACGTCTTCTTTGTTCATCGCATTGTCTGTTTAACGTGATATATAATCCTGTTGTCAATATAAACCAAATATATTTCCTAGCACTTGAGTTATCATTGTTTTATGTAGTGACATATGCTTCTTTTTCACGACTCAAAAAGTGATTGCCCCATGTTAAGGTCTTCGTATATATGAAACATTTCCTGTCCGTGATTACGTTCGCATTAGTGGATTGGTGAGATATGTCTGCTTTTCATGAATTCCTAAAATCAGTCCTTAAAATGTCCCTTCTGATCTGAATATCAAAAATTTTCAGCTCGCGCTTCGCGCTCGCATCATTTGGTTAATGAAATACGTATGGTACGTCCTAGTTAATTCTTACAAAAAAACCTTAGAATGCCCCACTTCAAGTCTGAATTATCTAAATTTTCAGCTCGCGCTTCGCGCTCGCATTGTTTAGCGAGACAGGTACGTATCATGATTACACAAATTTGATTATAATGTCCCTTTTTAGGTGTGAATATAAAAAAATTTCAGCTCGCGCTTCGCGCTCGCATTATTTGATCAGTGAGATACATATCAGTTTAATGACATTGTCCTTAAAATGTCTCTATTAGGTCAGTATAACTGGCAACTTAGCGCACTCACTCAGTGATTCAAAATTTTTGCTGGTGCCCCCCCCCCCCCCAATGCCGTGACCCACGGTACGCCACTGTGGACATATCAATGGCAATTCCTTGCATATCTAAAAACATGATTGCAAAAAAATTGCCAAAATATTTCAGTCATCCCCCCACCCATCATTACGGATTTACGCCAGTGCTCTACATTACGCCATATATACAGATACAAGGAGACCGCTCGCAGTAAGGATGACTAGTAATTCATCAACGGATGAAGGTGATAGAGGCAAGGGTCGGGCCGGTCCCCCAGAATCCAGGACCCGTTCCAAGACAGAGGGCCGCCACACAAAAGTAAATGTTTTTTTTAGCAATCATTTTGCCAACTCTTGATAAAACAGAATATCATCCCTGGTCCAATAACACTCTTGAAACATTCTGATCTTATATGATGACATATTACTTTGATATCATTGTAATTCAGAAGACCTATTTATGCATATTGTTTACTTGTACAATGTACACCTGAAAAAAAAGTAATCCAGAATTCTCAGGCATATTAATATTTTATTTACAGTATGGAAATTTTGGTTTTAAAATGAGGTTTCACAGATGATGATTGATGAAGATTTGTTAGGATTTGTTGGACATGTTGAACTTGTTTAAACTCAGCGATATGGCGAGAGCACTTCTTTTAATGCTTTCAATAATGAGAGTGAGTTGAGGTTCACTTGTACTTTCATAATCAAATTGTTTATTTCTTAATCTTTGCTTATTGGATTCTGCCACGCATGAATGATTTGCTCAATATTCCTTTGAAAAACAGAGTTTTTACAAGTATTCTTTTAACTTGTTAGAAATTTTACATTTAATGATTCGGATATCTATTTCTTCTTTTCTTTTTCTGGGACACATTGTACATCCCAAAACTGTATTGTCTGATAATACTTGCCAAAGAAAACATTTGTGTCTTGTGTTCCAAATAGCAAATTGAAATATTAATAGGAAAATACTTTATCATTAAATATATTATTAAATGATGTCATGGAGTGAAGATTTTTTTTCTCAAGCTGCTCTCTGTTTTCTTAAAGGAAACCAAAACCCAAGAAGAAAAGCAATCTTATTGGAAGGAGTAAAATGAGATGAACAATTAAAAAAAAAAGTTTCATAAATTGTTCCTCTCATTTCCAAAAAGATTGCTTCTCATCTTAGGTTTTGGTTTCTTTTAAGAAGCATAGAGGAAATTGCAGCTGTTCTGTAACCTTTTATGTTGATATCCAAATTAATCAGCTAATGGAGAAAGAAGAGAATTTATTTTTCCTATAAATTTGATTATTGTACATATTTAATTTTTTTATGAATGAATCAGCGGTAATTCAAGCAGCACATCAAAAAATATAAAGCATAACATTGTGTTGTACAGGCCTTTACTGAAGTGGCTACCCTGGGTAAATCAAACATTATAGAGCCTTAAAAAATCTGTCTAAAATGTTAGTTTTATGTCTGATTTTGGATCAGCGAAGACGGCTGGTTTGGGGGGGTTTCGGGGGCAATATTTGGAAAATACTGATTTTGCTCAATTTTGGACAATTTGTCCAGGTCGCGGGTGGTGCGAGAGACCCGAAAATCCGTTCGAAATGGATCTTCTTTATTTTCTGTATATTGACCCGTTTGGATGCTAGAAGACCCCTCGGAGCGAAGACGGCTGGTTTGGGGGGGGGGGGGTTTCGGGGGCAATATTTGGAAAATACTGATTTTGCTCAATTTTGGACAATTTGTCCAGGTCGCGGGTGGGGCGAGAGACCCGAAAATCTGTTCGAAATGGATCTTCTTTATTTTCTGTATATTGACCCGTTTGGATGCTAGAAGAATGTTACACTTGAGTGAGCACTGTCCATTTTTGTAAAGCTGGCAGAAATCTGTTTGCGCAGAAATGCTCGTTTTCACGCTCATGGCTGTGTCATAAGGGAAAGGGCGAAATCAAACTTACCCTGCAAAACATTTCTCATACATTTTCCTGGCCTTGCACTTTTGGTCAATTGAAATAAAACGGATACATGAAGCCTTTTGTAACAATTTTGCAACCCAAATTGAAATTTCAACACTTAGTAAGCACAACCTTTACCCTTTTTGTGCCAGCTGGATCTGAGGACATAACCGAATATGGACAAAAGTTTATATCAGACATCTCTTGCTTTTTTTTTCACTAAGTTTTTATCATCTAAAGTGGGTTTACATTTCATTTTTCATTAATACTTGTTTCTCCACACTTTTCCCAAGCTTGACAATGATTAATAAAATGAAAGTAGAGCCTAAGTCAGTTCATGTAAATCACAGCTCAGTTTAAGCAAATATCGTCACGATGGCCTCGGTGTGTGGGGGAGTGGGATGGGGCGCAATGCACTCTTCGAAGTGTTTTGGGCAAGGAAACAAGTTTTAAAAAATGTGAAAGATATCTTAAAATCAAGTTTACTAGCTAAATTCAACGTGTTCTTCATGTTTCAGGTCTACTTTTTTTCGCATAACTATATATTTCAAAGTTCTGCGCAAATCATTTTCCACTAACTTTTCAAAAGTGAGTGGTGCTCACCAGTGGCGTACCTAGGATTTTCCACAGGGGGGGGCAAAATCGGCCGCCAAAAAATTTGACAAGCAAAAAAAAAAAAAAAAAAAAAAAAAAAAAAGGTCTTCAGGCTCTTCAGGGGGGGGGCATTAAAGATTAAAGGTCTTCAAGTTCGTCAGGGGGGCAAAAAAGGTCTTTTAAGCTCGTCAGGGGGGCAGGTATATGTCTTTTGTATGGGCTGTGGCTCGTCAGGGGGGCAGAGTGCCCCCTCTGCCCCCCCCCCCGTAGGTACGCTAGGGGTGCTCACTCAAGCGGAAATATTTTTCGCCGGTATATCTTCCCCGGATATCGTCATTTGCTTAAATGGATCTGTACCAGTCTTAAAATGTTCAAGATATTACAAATGTATAATTTTACAGGATTTTTTCCAAGTGTAAACTTTTTTTGATACGCACTGTAGATTTACTTTGATTCATCTGAATCAGTTATGTTTATGCGATAAAAGTTTTCAGGTGTACAGTAGTAATTTTACATGACTTTATTTCGTTTGAATTTTGCGAACTCCGCCAATTTTCAGGATTTGGTCGTAGATTCAATCGTAAGCAAGAGTTAGATCGAGTGTTCCAGAATGGGACCTATATTAGGTGAAAGTGATATATCTAGGCTTGAGAAAATGCCAACCAATATATCTAGTATCATTTGATACATTTCCGCCAATTTCCAGGATTTGTTCGTATCATTCACTATTTAAATCATCTCCCGACGAGGTCACCTCAATCGGTAAAGTATCGGTAATAATCATTCCGCAAGTAAAATAGTTCCAAGAGCATACGTATATTTTTTCCTTATTTTTTCAAATTTAATTTGAATAAATGCCCATCCTGTTAATTCACTGTCAATTGCCGGATCATATGGATGCATTTTGTCAATATGGTATATTCGATTAATAAAACTGGAAATGGGTTGGGTCGAATGAATATCCTTTGTATTTCTTTTGTATAATCAGTCTCGTATTTCTAGTCTTATTCTGCCACAATATAATTGTGCAATGGCGTAACAGGTGGGGGCAGGCTTCCCCCTTGGCAGATTTCACCGGGAAAATAAAAAAAAACGGGAAAAGGAGAAAAGGGAGGGAGAAAGATAGGGAAAGGGAAAGGAATGGGGGGAAAAGAGGAAAGAAGGAGAAAAGAAAGGAAAAAAGTGAAATTAATTAAAGCTATAAGAATTTAAAAAACATAAAAATTAAAAACGGAAGGAAAGCCGGAAAAAAAAAGAAGAACATGATAAACCATTTCGAAATATTAACATGATTAAGAAGGGAAATGAATTTTAAAAAAATGACAAAATGGCAAACAAAAGCGCGAAATGTAGGTAGAATGGAATGAGCCAAATGCTAAACTGGAAAACAATTAAAGAAAAGGGACAAGAAAAAAAAAAAAAAAAAAGAAGATTAACTTGATAACACGACCGGGCTGTCGAGAATCGAAAATTAAGAACGGGAAGAAATATGGACTGCATATAACATTAAGCTTGCTAAATTTTGTGCAATAATATTAACGGTCGCAATCATGACTTTGGCTAAATCTCTAAAGCTACCGGGGGCTTTGCCCCTGACCCCACTCAGTAGGGGCTTCTGTAAGCTTCAAAGGGCTCTATAACGCCCCCTGTACTGACCCTTTCTACAGTATAAGCTTTACGTTCAATCACTGGCGTACAGGGAGGGGGGTGGTCTTGGTTCCACACCCAAGGGGAAATAAAAAAATATATATAGAAGGCAACGTAATGAAATGAATGGAAAACAATGAAATATGTTATTTGCTTAATATAGGAAAATCTGTCACGTAATTTGAATTTAATTTCAAAAGGCAATTTTTTTTCTACATTGCTATGTTGTGTCCCCTCAAAATGTGTAGTTCATTAGGCAACTGCGTTGAATTAATGTTGTGTAAAAGCTATATACTGTATATACCCGTGATTATAGCTGCAATCTTATGTGGACCCTCTCGCATAGCACTTGCGTACAGATGGAATAGTTAGGTCATGGCCCCCAAAAGTTCTACAACCAAGAACAAAAATGTAAGATATGATGTTATTTACTGAATTAAGTGTTAAGAAATATTTCAAAGTTAGATTCCCATGAAAAGGTGATTTTTTTCTCGCTCAATTCGCTCGCTCGGCACATATGTTAAGCAGGTTTTGGCACATGCGCCATACTGTGCTCCTCTTTTTTGTGCACAATCCTGTTCACGGTGGCGTACAGAAAAAAAAAAGGAAAGAGAGAAGTGTGAAATATGATACTATTTTCTAAATATTATGTCAAAATCTATCACAAATTTGGATTTTTGTAAAAAAGATGTCAAAATTTTTGCTCGCTCGCTCGCAACTTGTTTTAAAAGATAAATTCTGTCCATTACGCCATATCTGATGGCCCCCTCAAAAATTTTGCCTGTTCATACTATGATATGACCGGGAAATTTTTGGCTCTTGGCCCCAACCTCCCCCCCCCCCCCGGCCCCGACCCCTGTTATTGTGCATATTTTTTTTTTACAGCCATTATAATTCTTTAACGTTGACTCTGTCATAATCGCTCTGAGATTTTCTTTTAATTTCCTAATTATATTTTTATATTAGAAAATAATGATGCAATGATAAATATAATACATTTTTAAAAGTGTTATCCAATTCCAGTCTTTGTATTATGTTTCGACATTGAGGGGCGGGGGAGGTGATCGAGGCCAATTAACCACATGCATAGAATTCAAATATGCACGTATCGGGGCGTGTTTTGAAACCAAAATCAGGATTTATAAGATTAGGCTCAAAAGAAAATAATGTGATGTTCACAAACCATAGAGATGTCAATATAATCCTTTTCTATGAGACGCACGTAAATGATCATCCTCCCCTCTCTCCCTCTTTTTCATTTTACAATTTAATCCGCACAAACTTCATCGTGTTAACACATTTCATATTTCATAGCCTCCTCATAGTTACATATCCATAATAATTAAGATTGACTTTTAGAATTCGGGAAGTTACATAATGTTAAGAAAGTCATGCTTTATTTCACTTCTATCCCCAACTTATATCACATCCTATCCTACAATCCTACATGTACATCCTACTCTATCCTCAGGGAGAAATACAATTTCCCTTAAATTGTTTGCACCTTTTTTGGAGACGCAATAGGCCTACTCCCGTATTTTTTCCAGTTCTCCTTCTTTTTGGTCGCAGTTTCAACGAGCGTTGTGTGAACTAGAAGTGCCAGTTCCAGCAGAAAAGAGAGAGTTTAGTCTACCACGTACGGTACCAGAAACAAGGACATGACACCAATCTTGATATTATCATCTAGAAAGTCTACATGGAATGTCTGGAGTGAGCAGTTATTGGTATTTAGGTGAGTTATGATCCAAAAGACATGAAAGAGGCATTAGATTTAGGCCTTTATTATTAGGGTGACCAGATTTCACAAAATGAAATGCGGGATTACGGGACAATACGGTAACGTTAGCTCATTGTGATAAAATATATAACGAATTGGAATGGAGCATGAACGAAAGAATGAAGGAGAATTAAAGAAAAGATGAAAGAAAGAGATGAATTGAGAATTAAAGAAAAAATGAAGGAAAAATAAAAAAAAGATTGAAAGAAGGATGAAAGAAAACTTGACTGAAACTGAAAGAGAGAAAAAAGGTTCCCATCATTCTTTGAATTGGATATAGAAAGAAAGGAAGGGAAGATAGACAAAATAAAGGAGAGAAAATAAATAAAGTAAGAAAAAAGGAGGAGGAAAGAAAAATGTTTCCTTCATTTGAAAGAACAGGAAGGAACGGAGGGAAAGAAAGAATTAAGGGAAAGGAATTGGAAGGAAAAATAAAATAAAGAACAAAAGAAAGGAGGAAAGAATGAAGGGAGGAGAGAATGAAAAAAAAAACTAACGATAAGGAAAAGGAGAGGAAGGGAGAAGGAAGCAAAGAAGAGGAAAGAAAGAATGAAGGAAATGAAAAAGGGAATTTAATAAAGAAGGCAGGTAAGAGAAAGAAGGAAAGAAAGGAAAATAAACAGAGAGAGAGAAAGGATCAGGAAAGAAAGATAGGAAATAAGATAGATGGAACTAAAAAGGGCAAGCAGGACATAAAGAAGGATAGAGAAGAAAGAAAGAGGAAAAAAGTTCAAACTTCAAGCAAACAAAAACAATCCAATCATCTAACAAAAATCATAATGATATTTGGTGTTTTTAAACATATTTTTAAAATTTCTAAAACTAAAATGTTTTAGAAATGAATAAAATTTAAAGGAGAATGAAACCCTTGAAACCAGCTGAATCCATATCAAAGAGAAAAATCAAAGAAACATATTGTTGAAAGTTTGAGGAAGAATGAATGAATAATAAGAAAGTTATGAGCATTTGAATATTGAGATCACTAGTGCCATGTAGATCCTCCCATCGGCAATGCGACCAAGATCTGTGATATCACACACGTACAACTCCCTCATTACTTTAGTACTTATTTCACTTATATTCTCACTTTTATAGAGTCTATCACAAGGTGAGGTGTTCTCTTTATGAGATGACAAATACAGAGGTTTCACAACATTATATCATTGATGAATCGTTTGTCATATGATTAGAATGAGCAAAAAGAGATGTTTTGGGGTATATTTTCAGTGTCCAAATGGGAGAGTTGTACGTGTGTGACATCACAGATCTTGGTCGCATTGCCAATGGGAGGATCTCCATAGCATTAGTGATCTCGACATTCAAATGCTCATAACTCTTTTATTGCTAGTCCTATTTTACTCAAAGTTTTGTTGATCTTATTCTTTGATTTTTCTGCTTTCACTAAAGCTAACTTGCTCCAAGAGTTTCATTCTCCTTTAAAAGTGAAAAATTATGAACTTAAAAATTAGATGAAACATCGCAGCATCATACACAACAAGACTGAAAACGAAAGGTGAAACAATACAACTAGGTCTGTTATGAGAACTCAAGAACTTGTTCCTCCAATTACATTTCCAAATTGTCAGTCATTTAAGGTCATTGAACTTTGGCCATTTTGGAGGTAATTATTATAACTTTCAAAGTTTATAGGTATATACACAACAAAAAAAGTAAGTCCCCCCTAAATCAAAATGCTCTAATTTTTTAACGGAATAATTTTGAGATATAATATTTCGTAGGTGGTTTTTTACACTCACTAAGCAACTCCTGGGGGAAAATGAGATTGATCGGTTGGGTCATGCATGAGTAATCAAAGATTGAATTAGAATTCCCATTTTTGAAAGTCACAAGAGACATTTTTCAGATTGTGTAAATACAAAGTTGGGCAAAGGTTGTTTTTTGGTGAATGTTATGATGTCAACGTTGTTTTACTATCCATCATTGATGAGCCACTCCACACAAAATTTTTATAACGTATGTTCATGCTTGAGTGAGCACTTTTTTTGTGACATATCATCTCAGGGGTTTTATGGTAGTATCCTCTGTAACTTGTTAAAACATGTCAAAATTGGAAAATGTTAGTGGCTCCCCTCCCTCAATTTCTCGGCACCTCTCCACTTTCAAATTCTGGAATTTGTCCATAAATTCAACTGATACTGAGAAATTATTAGGAAAAGAATACATTTATGCAGTTAAAGGGGATTAATTCCTAAGTTTTCGAGTGTGATCACTCAACCATGACAGTGTAAAAAGTTCGGAGAGTGTGTGGTGATAAAAATGATGGATGATAAAAACAACACCAGTTAAGTTACATTTGAAACTGAATTCGCCCCCATTATTCACTTTATAACCCCTCAAAATGAGTCTGTGACATTGAAAATGCCCCATTTCCCCCTTTGAGGCGTGCTCACTCATCCATACGTAAACAAACAAATCAATTTCATTTTTGCATGGAATTTTGCCCATAGGTTGATAAACATTACTGCCAAATGATACTGCTAAAGACAGCTTTGAAAAAAAGTTCCACCACATTGAATAAGGGATTACTTATTCCTAAACATATGCATCCATAGTGTACACAATGTCTATGAGAGAGGAAGTCAACATTTTAAGTGAAATAAGGGTTTGTTTCATAGTCGGTTTTTGTTACTTCTGCTAATAGTTTTCTCATGAAACTTCGCACATGGCTTCAGAGTGACACCATCCAAAGGGCCCGCACACTTAAATAAACATTTGATACGGCACAGAGTGGGGCCAAGGCCTTGAACTTTCTTCTCATTTGCATAATTTTCTAATATTGTGTGCTCACTGAAGCATTAGGTATCGGGATTTTCATAAAAATCCAATCAAATTAACTATGCAAGAAGGTTTGTGACAGATATCCATAGTTAGCAATTGCATTTTTTCCAATAACGTAAAAAAGAGATAATCACATTCCACATGTTCATTCAAGCGTGAATGTTTAATTAAATGCCTTTGAATCATTGAAGCGTGTTAATTGGTCATGAACATAACGAAAAAAGGTTGAGAAAAGATAATTTCAGTTAGCAACTTGAAACATTACTTGCCAATGATATTTGAAAATCGTATTTTTGGTTTTCATTAAATGTTCATTGAACCATGAAATGATGAATATTGTTGAAGATACTCTTCCCAAAAATAATCGTCATCATATTCGATCATTTTCATCGATAGAAATGTGTAAAAATTCCAATAATAGCAAATTTTGACTGTGAAATTTAGCCCAAAAAAAGTTGTATCGTCTTTTAGAAAGTGCCTTAAATTACAAGCCTTCTGACTATGTTTCATGATGAGAATGTGGAATTCGTTCCAATAAACTTGAATCAAAGCCATGATATTTTGCTTGTGACTTTTAAAAAGTGACAATTTTGGGGTAATCAAGTATCACTGACCAGTCTTAGGTCGCATGATCAAGGCCAAATGTCATTTATTGTCAGTGAACGTAGTATTGTATCTTTATATGAATGGTGTTTTTTGTGAATAATTATTTTATAGTAGTTTTCAAAATCAGCACTGCTGAAATATTGAATCGCGCGATGCAGGTGAGACTGCCAGAGGCACTCCACTTGTTTGTACATAAAATGTCACATTATAAAAAAGAAATTACATTCAAATTTACGAAAAAATATATAGTATAAAATTCAGAAATATCGTACCTTAGACCGCAGTTACCGCTAATTCCTTTCAAATGATGATCAAAACATAGTCATCTTCGATCCTTTCATTGGTCAACGTAAGTTACCATCTTGGATGACATCATCCTTACAGACGTAGTTACCAGTCCCTCTATATCGCGATTTGTGCCGCTGCTTTGCGCTTGTAGATGTGCGTGTGTTTGGAACTTGTCGCTCGCATTGATTGGCCAGGATATCGAAAATTCTAATCAGAAAGCCTTGATAAAAGCACAACTCGTTGAACGTAGAGGGCAGCAACACACAGCTGCTTTTTTCCCTCTCCGGCACAAAAATTCAAGAAATAAGTAATAAATCATCGGTAACGTATATTTTAGATATTTTCTTAAAATATGTATAGTATCAAAAGAAAGATTAGAGTCTAACGAAAATAGTGGGCCTTCGTTTAAGATAATATAATGTCATTTAGAATATTTATTTTAAAAAAATCTAGACAAAACATGGTCGCCCGAATTGGTGGACCTGATTACACATGCAGGCTCGCACTAACACACTACAGTCGGTGAATGGGGATGATTGTAAAATGTCAGAAATTGTCAAATAATTCCCCAGATTATTATTGCGTATTAATTACAAATGATACGCGCGAAGAGTAGGCGCATTGTCCATAGGAACGGTAAAAATCAATTTTACGAGATAAAAAAAAGGGAAAAATTTATAAATTTAGTAGAATTCATCAAAATTGAATTGACCAGACCCGAACCCCGCGGAAAAACAGTTGTTCATACCAAGAAATCCGATAGGAAAAGGCTTTAGAACAAATATTGGTCGTCAATCGTCGAATCATGTGCCGGAGCTCGCAGTGAAGTAGTGAGACAATCATAGCATGTTGACATCATAGAACTGATTTAGAAGAGTCAAAATATTTCGCCACCGCGACAAGAATCGGCCGTAAACTCAGTGTATGGCGGGTGGTCTGTTTCAAAAGAAGGGTGCAAAAGAGAAAATGTAAAATCGTCGCATTCGTTGTTCGCCGATATACACTACTCAAAAAAAGTTAAGGACCACTTTTTAAAACGTACATAAAGATTTTATACAAGGTGTTTTATTTCTGGAAATACCTCAGTACAACTGTCCTAAATGTCCTTAAACACGCTGTAATCAATTTCACGCATGGATGGTTTCAGTTGTTGCACAATGTCTCTCGCATCACTGCACATCCTGAAAAGTGGGCCCCGAGGGGTATCAGCTACCGACATGAAGTGGTAAAAACGAATGTCTGAGTGTCTTTCAGGCAGTTCAGTAACGAGTGTGACCACCTCCTGCAGCAATAACGGCTTCACAGCGCTGTCTCATGGAGCTGATGAGGGGATTGATGTCTCTGACGTCCAGTGCATCCCATGCAGCCTCCAGAGCCACACCCAGCTGCTGCAGTCCAAGTGGATGGGCTTCGAGCTGCTCGAGACTCCTCCCCATCATGTCCCAGACGTGCTCTATCGGGTTTAAGTCCGGGGACCTCGCTGGCCACTCCATACGCTCAATCCCCTGGCCCTCAAGGAACTCGGTCACCACCCTAGCTCGGTGGGCACGGGCATTGTCATCCATGAAAATGATGTTTTGTCCCACATTTTCTGCAAATGGCACCACTATAGGTTCAAGGACCTCATCCCTGTACCTCACTCCTGTCATTGCTCCCCCTGGGACCACGTAGAGACGAGTACGGTTGGCGTAGGTGATGCCTCCCCACACCATGACGCTGCCTCCCCCATAACGGTCATGTTCTGCAATACAGGGGTCTGCAAATCTCTCTCCTGGTCGCCTCCAGACTCTCGAACGTCCATCATTGTGGTCAAGGGAAAATCTGCTCTCATCTGTGAACAGAACTCTACGCCATTGCTGTCTGGTCCATCTGACATGCTCCCGGGCCCAGTTGAGACGAATTCTTCTGTGAGCAGGGGTGAGTGGGACACACTGAGCTGGCCGTCTGGCATGCATATTGGCTCTGTGAAGTCGGTTACGGATTGTTTGAGTGGAAACAATCACTCCAGTTGCTGCAGCGAAGTCATTGTTGAGGCGGCGTGCACTGTGAAAGCGGTTGCGGAGGCTGAGATTCGTCAAGTAGCGATCATCTCTAGGGGTTGTCGAAACTGGTCGGCCACTGCGGGGTCTCTCGGAGTATAGCCCTGTCTCTTGGTGTCTTTGATTTGCTCTGCTAATGACACTGTGTGACACGCCCATCATTCTGGCTACTCTTCGCTGACTGAGGCCAGCTTCCAGCATCCCTAGGGCTCTGGCTGTGGATTCAAATGCATTTTCTGTCTTTAGTCTCTACAATCAACAAATTGCTGACAACAGCAATGCCAAGATACAGCTGTCCAGGATGCCATCAAACACAATGAAATCAATTTCACACATGCAGTTCTTTCATGTCTCTTGCATCATTGCAATGTGCCCGTACAAAAGTGGCTTCCAAAGCATTTTCTGTCTTTAGTCTCTACAATCAACAACTTGCTGACAATAGCAATGCCAAGATACAGCTGTCCAGAATGCCATCAAACACAATGACATCAATTTCACACATGCAGTTCTTTCATGATGTCTCTGGCATCATTGCAGTGGGCCATAAGACAAGTGTCTTCCAAAGCATTTTCCGTCTTTAGTCTGTACAATCAACAACTTGCCTACAACAGCAATGCCAAGACACCACCTAAGTGAAACAGATGTAGCCAGAGCCCTAGGGATGCTGGAAGCTGGCCTCAGTCAGCGAAGAGTAGCCAGAATGATGGGCGTGTCACACAGTGTCATTAGCAGAGCAAATCAAAGACACCGAGAGACAGGGCTATACTCCGAGAGACCCCGCAGTGGCCGACCAGTTTCGACAACCCCTAGAGATGATCGCTACTTGACGAATCTCAGCCTCCGCAACCGCTTTCACAGTGCACGCCGCCTCAACAATGACTTCGCTGCAGCAACTGGAGTGATTGTTTCCACTCAAACAATCCGTAACCGACTTCACAGAGCCAATATGCATGCCAGACGGCCAGCTCAGTGTGTCCCACTCACCCCTGCTCACAGAAGAATTCGTCTCAACTGGGCCCGGGAGCATGTCAGATGGACCAGACAGCAATGGCGTAGAGTTCTGTTCACAGATGAGAGCAGATTTTCCCTTGACCACAATGATGGACGTTCGAGAGTCTGGAGGCGACCAGGAGAGAGATTTGCAGACCCCTGTATTGCAGAACATGACCGTTATGGGGGAGGCAGCGTCATGGTGTGGGGAGGCATCACCTACGCCAACCGTACTCGTCTCTACGTGGTCCCAGGGGGAGCAATGACAGGAGTGAGGTACAGGGATGAGGTCCTTGAACCTATAGTGGTGCCATTTGCAGAAAATGTGGGACAAAACATCATTTTCATGGATGACAATGCCCGTGCCCACCGAGCTAGGGTGGTGACCGAGTTCCTTGAGGGCCAGGGGATTGAGCGTATGGAGTGGCCAGCGAGGTCCCCGGACTTAAACCCGATAGAGCACGTCTGGGACATGATGGGGAGGAGTCTCGAGCAGCTCGAAGCCCATCCACTTGGACTGCAGCAGCTGGGTGTGGCTCTGGAGGCTGCATGGGATGCACTGGACGTCAGAGACATCAATCGCCTCATCAGCTCCATGAGACAGCGCTGTGAAGCCGTTATTGCTGCAGGAGGTGGTCACACTCGTTACTGAACTGCCTGAAAGACACTCAGACATTCGTTTTTACCACTTCATGTCGGTAGCTGATACCCCTCGGGGCCCATTTTTCAGGATGTGCAGTGATGCGAGAGACATTGTGCAACAACTGAAACCACCCATGCGTGAAATTGATTACAGCGTGTTTAAGGACATTTAGGACAGTTGTACTGAGGTATTTCCAGAAATAAAACACCTTGTATAAAATCTTTATGTACGTTTTAAAAAGTGGTCCTTAACTTTTTTTGAGTAGTGTATATGCGAATAGATTCAGAGTCATCGATCGAAACATGGGAATCTGATCTGCTCAATTTTATGCACAAATTAGACAAAATCTAGGTAAAACTGATAAATATTTTCGCAGATACGATGCTTAGAAAATTAGATGAGTTACTTTAAACGTGAATTAAAAATTGGTTGTCCACTTATGAGGTGGAAAGCAGGAGAAGTAAGTTATGGGGAGTGGCGACAGAAAGGATGGAGTTTACCAACTTTGACCACAAGTGCAGAATTTTTTTGTTATCAATTAGAAGGGAAAGGGAAGACAATTCACACTTTCATAATTACATGTTTTATAGTATGATGAATTATTTTTGAAAAGGAAATGTTTGAATAATATTTTGTTATTTCACTTGACATCTGCAGTCATATCACTCAGTGTACAACATGTCTGCGTTCCCTATCTTGTGTGAACTATCTTCCATCATAAATAAGAGAGCTAGTTTACCACAGACAAGGACATGACACCAATCTTGAAATCATCATCTACAAGGAATGGATAGTGTGAGCAGTTATTGATGTTTAGGTGAGTTATGATCCAAAAGATGCATTGGATTTGACATAAAACTCTTTTAAAAATCTAGTCACGTTAAACATATTACCTTGTGAAACAGAGGAGTAGATGAGCGTACAGGGAGAAGAATTTCTTTTTCACACGAATCGTTGAACCTCTGAAGTTTCAAAATGTGGATGTTTCGTAATATATTTAGCAAATACTGTGTCATCAAATTGTTAACCAAACTCATATACATTTCTACATCAAAGTAGAGAGAAGAGGTTTTTATGCTTTTGAGAAAAAAACCCTCCAAAAATACCCACAATCCCATTCTTCCCTTTTCTCCCTTTGCATTCATATTTCTCTTTCTTTCCCTTCATGTTTTTCTTTTTTTTGTAACTGCCCCCCCATGCCTCCTCACTGAGTTGTATCGTCTTTTAGAAAGTGCCTTAAATTACAAGCCTTCTGACTATGTTTCATGATGAGAATGTGGAATTCGTTCCAATAAACTTGAATCAAAGCCATGATATTTTGCTTGTGACTTTTAAAAAGTGACAATTTTGGGGTAATCAAGTATCACTGACCAGTCTTAGGTCGCATGATCAAGGCCAAATGTCATTTATTGTCAGTGAACGTAGTATTGTATCTTTATATGAATGGTGTTTTTTGTGAATAATTATTTTATAGTAGTTTTCAAAATCAGCACTGCTGAAATATTGAATCGCGCGATGCAGGTGAGACTGCCAGAGGCACTCCACTTGTTTGTACATAAAATGTCACATTATAAAAAAGAAATTACATTCAAATTTACGAAAAAATATATAGTATAAAATTCAGAAATATCGTACCTTAGACCGCAGTTACCGCTAATTCCTTTCAAATGATGATCAAAACATAGTCATCTTCGATCCTTTCATTGGTCAACGTAAGTTACCATCTTGGATGACATCATCCTTACAGACGTAGTTACCAGTCCCTCTATATCGCGATTTGTGCCGCTGCTTTGCGCTTGTAGATGTGCGTGTGTTTGGAACTTGTCGCTCGCATTGATTGGCCAGGATATCGAAAATTCTAATCAGAAAGCCTTGATAAAAGCACAACTCGTTGAACGTAGAGGGCAGCAACACACAGCTGCTTTTTTCCCTCTCCGGCACAAAAATTCAAGAAATAAGTAATAAATCATCGGTAACGTATATTTTAGATATTTTCTTAAAATATGTATAGTATCAAAAGAAAGATTAGAGTCTAACGAAAATAGTGGGCCTTCGTTTAAGATAATATAATGTCATTTAGAATATTTATTTAAAAAAAATCTAGACAAAACATGGTCGCCCGAATTGGTGGACCTGATTACACATGCAGGCTCGCACTAACACACTACAGTCGGTGAATGGGGATGATTGTAAAATGTCAGAAATTGTCAAATAATTCCCCAGATTATTATTGCGTATTAATTACAAATGATACGCGCGAAGAGTAGGCGCATTGTCCATAGGAACGGTAAAAATCAATTTTACGAGATAAAAAAAAGGGAAAAATTTATAAATTTAGTAGAATTCATCAAAATTGAATTGACCAGACCCGAACCCCGCGGAAAAACAGTTGTTCATACCAAGAAATCCGATAGGAAAAGGCTTTAGAACAAATATTGGTCGTCAATCGTCGAATCATGTGCCGGAGCTCGCAGTGAAGTAGTGAGACAATCATAGCATGTTGACATCATAGAACTGATTTAGAAGAGTCAAAATATTTCGCCACCGCGACAAGAATCGGCCGTAAACTCAGTGTATGGCGGGTGGTCTGTTTCAAAAGAAGGGTGCAAAAGAGAAAATGTAAAATCGTCGCATTCGTTGTTCGCCGATATACACTACTCAAAAAAAGTTAAGGACCACTTTTTAAAACGTACATAAAGATTTTATACAAGGTGTTTTATTTCTGGAAATACCTCAGTACAACTGTCCTAAATGTCCTTAAACACGCTGTAATCAATTTCACGCATGGATGGTTTCAGTTGTTGCACAATGTCTCTCGCATCACTGCACATCCTGAAAAGTGGGCCCCGAGGGGTATCAGCTACCGACATGAAGTGGTAAAAACGAATGTCTGAGTGTCTTTCAGGCAGTTCAGTAACGAGTGTGACCACCTCCTGCAGCAATAACGGCTTCACAGCGCTGTCTCATGGAGCTGATGAGGGGATTGATGTCTCTGACGTCCAGTGCATCCCATGCAGCCTCCAGAGCCACACCCAGCTGCTGCAGTCCAAGTGGATGGGCTTCGAGCTGCTCGAGACTCCTCCCCATCATGTCCCAGACGTGCTCTATCGGGTTTAAGTCCGGGGACCTCGCTGGCCACTCCATACGCTCAATCCCCTGGCCCTCAAGGAACTCGGTCACCACCCTAGCTCGGTGGGCACGGGCATTGTCATCCATGAAAATGATGTTTTGTCCCACATTTTCTGCAAATGGCACCACTATAGGTTCAAGGACCTCATCCCTGTACCTCACTCCTGTCATTGCTCCCCCTGGGACCACGTAGAGACGAGTACGGTTGGCGTAGGTGATGCCTCCCCACACCATGACGCTGCCTCCCCCATAACGGTCATGTTCTGCAATACAGGGGTCTGCAAATCTCTCTCCTGGTCGCCTCCAGACTCTCGAACGTCCATCATTGTGGTCAAGGGAAAATCTGCTCTCATCTGTGAACAGAACTCTACGCCATTGCTGTCTGGTCCATCTGACATGCTCCCGGGCCCAGTTGAGACGAATTCTTCTGTGAGCAGGGGTGAGTGGGACACACTGAGCTGGCCGTCTGGTTTATCTGCACAACCTGGTGAAAAAAAAGCTTTCAAATGATCACCTGCCCTGATTTAAACACAGATCAAGAGATCCTCAGTATGTCGTACATCTATCAAGTAGACAACAAAAATTACTCTAATCTGAGTCTGTTGCTCACTAGAACCGGTTAGTCCCTGTACATTCTTTATGGGCATTACTGATTTCAGCAGTTGATTAACAGGTCAAATATCTGTTTAAGTAGAATTAATTAGGAGTAGGCCTCTCATCAAGCTAACGGGCAAAGTCCTAACCATTGAACTTATGAGTATTTCTTTAAATTCTTTCTATAAACCTCCTAACCAATCTCTCTCCCTTCCCCGTAAAGCCACCTCCGATCGAGGAAATATAATTATTGGGGATTTAATCAGTCACAGCATTATCTGGGGGTATGGATAAACCAACGAGATGGAGAACTTGTGGAGAACTGGTCAGATGCAAATCAGATTGCATCACGGAACAAAATGTGAGAAGGTTGTGCTTGACCCTCTCCCGCACACTCAACATCGACCGATTGGGCTGAAGGCGAATGCAGCCATTACTCCACGCACAGTTCCCTTTCACAGACGTTTCACCCTGAAGAAAGCAATCTGGGAGCAGTTTGTCATAGATCCGAATACCTACCCACAGGATCTTCCAGCACTCCCTACTCATTACGCACATTTGGAAAGCTGTTGAAGAAATCATCACAGAAAAATATTCCACGAGGATGCCGTACAAACTATTCTCCTGGCTTGACGGATGACGAAGCTGCTGTACAATAAATATTTCAGGAGCTTTTAGAATTACCCCTTTGGTGCCGATACACTTGAATGTGGGGGGAAATAGACAACTGCCATTATGGATAGTAAAAAAAGAAAGTGACAGTGATTTAACAAATCAATGGATATGACTCACTACAGCAGAAAAGCCGGGAAAACAATTCGGATCCTTGAAAACGACTATGCGAGTCTCAAACTATACCCCTAGTGACCACCGACCAAGTGACCCACTATCTTCTTGTGTACAGTCATGGTCACCCTATTTATTGCCCGCGAAGGGCCAACCTCCCTAAAAGAGCAGAGACAGCGTCCCAACTGAAGAGTCATTTGAAAACACAAGACAATTCAGCATGAACGTCTTGTCTGCTTGTGCTATGCTATTAAAGAAAATAATGAAGAGCAACAAGGAACCTGGATTAGATGTCCTCTGTGAGCAGATCACACTTCTTGGACCTGTTGCAGCCCAATGGCTGCTGACATATTAATCGACTGTTTGCATGAGAAAAAAAATGGCAAGAGGAAATTGAGGGTAGTTGCCTAACTCGAGCCAGGCAAAGACCCAATCAGCCCAAGGAGTTACAGAACTATCTCTCTACTCTCTACTATCTACTGTCACACACACAATCCCTTTGAAAGGCTCCTGCTTAACCGCATTGCTCCCTTTGTGACTGAGTTCCTCATTCAAGTAGGCAAGATTCAGGCCAGAAAAGTCCTTTACTTATCAAGTACTGAATCTGAATCGGTACATCAGATGGTTTGAGGAAGGTCTGAAAACTGGAGAAGCCTTTGTTGACTTCTCTGCAGCTTATGAACCAGTTAATCATAGGGTAGGCCTACTTACGAGGAAAGTCATTGTGATGACAAAGGACGTCAAGTTGACAAGGCTAATTCAGAACATGTCCTCAAACCGGTTGTTTGTGAATCTCAGTGGTTCCAGCAGCAAATGGTGGAGGCAGAAAAATGGTCCCCAACAAAGAAGTGTCCTTGTCCAAATACACAAACGACCAACTAATCCACCCAAACACCAAGAGCTACCTATGCTGATGAACTGTGCATTGCCTCATAAAAGCAGAAGAGGTGGAAAAAAACATTCAGTGATGCTCTGGCATATCTGACTCTTTACTATCCAGAGAAAACCCAACTTAGCGTCTTCCACCTTAACAATAGAGATGCAGACCGGAAACTGCTGGTCAGATGGTGTTGAAACTTGAAAGTGAATGAAACACTCCAGCAAGCCTGCCTACCTTGACGGCACTCTTGCGTACAAAGAACATATTGCCGAGACAAAGGCAAAATCTGGAGAAAGGAACAACATCAAAAAGAGGCTTGCTAACACGATATGGGGAGCAGATGCCAAACCATCCGTTCAAAAGCTCTGCTGTATGCTTCAAGTTTAACCCAGTCCTGAATGCTGCTTGCTGAGCAATTTCCGACTGTCCGCTACCAAAAGAGTAAACGATCTTTACCTACTGTGTGGCACAGTCCCCCACACATAGAGGTATCAGAATGGGTGGAAAAACAAGCAAAAAAAAAAATGTCCTTCTTCCACTCTTTAACTATGAACCTTCCAAAAAGAGACTCGAATCCTTCGTTTCACTTGACTGAATCCCTTGATGGCTATGCACACAGTCAAAGGATCCCCCTATAATGGTTAAACCACCTCCAGTCTGTGACGCAAAAGCTTTCCATGTGACCTAGCGAATCACGCCCCCAGGTTCAAGTGACGAATGGTCATCCTGACTATGTCTTAATCGCCTATGGTCTGGAACAGGAAGGTGCAAAGTCCTTAATATGCAGTTCGGGGCTACAGCAGGGATGCAGACACTATCTACGACTGAGGGGAGGATCAGACAGTGCATCACCTTTTGGTCTGCACCCCCCCTACCAGAGCCGTGCGCTGCCAAAGATCTGGAGTCGTTCAACCCAAAAGCCAGATCTTGCTTGATCCCTCTACTACACAGGACTTGTGAAGTGACCCGAGAAGATGGGCACAGAGCAAATATTGCCCTTTAAAATCATGCAGTATACTATGACCAAAGGGAGCCTAGGTGTGCAGGAGTTTGTCTCTCCAAAAGGTGGCTTTTGGGGGTATGTAGATATGGGGTAAGATTGTTAGCATCGAATGTCTTTGCTCATTCACTGGCAAATTGTAATTTTCCCCTTAAAACACTAACAATCAGAATATAGGCACCTTTTCAGCAAAGTTTTAGCCTAACCGACAACCCCATCAGGAACCAATTAAGTCCCCGCCCCCTCCCCCATCCAACAACCCTTGAGCAAATAATCATTTTTTCCCCAAATGTCAGATTACCATAAATAGGTGTCTTCTACCAGTAAGATAATTAATGACAAACTTCTTCTTAGGTCACTAAAGATATCATGTCCTGTTAATGGTACAAGAATTACATGAAACTTTCCTGTGAAAAGACTCTCGTGCAGTGGCAAAGGCAGTGGCAGTTCATAGCTCTGGTAGGAGGGAGCAGACACAAAAGTGTTGTATCCTATGATCATCCTTACAGTTGCAGGTAGTTTCTCCATCCCTATTGTAGCCCCATTGGCGATTCAAACAAGATCAGGTAGGCCATTCTTCACTTGGACCTGGATAGTGATGTACTAATTCCATAGGTGAGATTGTGCATCACAGACTGGAGATTGTTAGACCAGAGTGTGACGCTTTCATGCGTGCAGAGTCATCAAGGGATTCTGTTGAGCGGAGAAAACTGTGTCTAGATTTGAGTCTCTTGGCAGGTTCATGGTTGACGAGTGGAATACTATGTTCTTGATTGTTTTTTTCTTTCATCTGTGCTGATGACTTCTCTTCTGACGTACGGTGGGGCAATAATACAGAGTAGGTAAAGATTACCCACTTCTGTTAGTCGCAAGCAGCCAGTGATGGCTCTGCAAGCTCCATTCAAGACTTGGGGTCAATATAGCACCAAGGGCTGCGTACTCAACAGTGGAGAAGCAAAGAGCAAGAGCTGTGGTACAGAAAGATTTGGCATCTGTCAATTCCCCATCTGTCTCCCAGCTTCTTCAGAATGATATTCCTTGCTCCAAATTTTGCATTTGTTTTGGCAGCATGTTCTTTCTATGAAAAAAAAGGTCTAGAATGACGCCAAGGTAGGTTTGCTTGTTACCAACTGACCCTCAGTTTTTGATCTGCTCTCTGTTTTTAAGGTGGAATACACTATAATTTGGGGGTCTTTTTGGATTGGCTCAGAGATGATTTATAGCACAGTAAGGAGTTAGACTTGCCAGATCATCACTGAGTTCGTTTTGGCACACTGATGACTGATTATTACTTTAGAGATTATTGCACAGTTCAATGTTTTCCCACTCCATTCAAGCAGTGATACAAAATTATGGCTGTAATTTAGATGTTCCAGCCTTATTATATGAACAAATCATCATTACAAATACAGATTAGTATGTTTTAGCAATACTGTAGGGGTATCATCCCAATTACATCAGTTTTAGATATATTCTCAGACATATTTATTATACCATGGATGTCTTTAAAGATTTACATTACTTGATACTTGATGTAGTGATGCCTTTGGCAGCTCATACAGAAGCTATACTGGGATGATGAATAAAGTGAGCCACTGGAAGGAGCATCATGAAGTGCAGAGATGGTGATGGATATACATAGCAATTTTGTATATGTACAGTAAAACATGCTATGCTGAGTGCAAGTAAAAACCAAGCTTTTGACTTTAAATCATTTGGGATCCAACAGGGGGCTGCATCATTCTGATGGCAGGGAGAGCAGCCTCCTTGAAACTGGACATTCCTTTGGTGTTGGCAGCTGAGCTGGGTAGGTTGTTCCAGTTCCTTATGTTGCTGGGGTGACGATAAGTGGAAGAGTTATGAAGACATGATGGTAGTGGATTTTGTGAAAGAGGGAACATTGGGCATGGATTCGGCGTGTGTGTAGTGCATCCAATTCCAATGACGTCACAAGAGATGAAGGTGATGTGGAAATCCTGTAGTCAGAGTACACGAAGCGAGCTGCTGATCTCATGACTGTGACTGTGTATGGATTCCAGGCCTCACAGCCATACTCTAGTTGGGGGCGCACTAAGGATGTGTAGGCCCTCGACTTCACATCTCTTGTACAGGAGGAAAGAGTTCAAGAGTACGACTTGCTTTCTGCCGGACGAATTGGCAATGCTTGTTCCATCGCAGATCAGAAGAAACTGTAACACCCAAGTTCTTGTAGTTGCTAACTCAAGGGATTACACTATTTATCAGATGATACTGCTGGATGTTGGGAGTGCGTATGCATGATCTAAATATCCATGGAACGAACAGTAGCGTTAGTGTAAGCCCTACAATAGTGGCATGTGTACCTGTTTTTCCCGAAGCTTTTCTCGAAGCTTTGTCGATGTCCTTTACATATGTATGCATGTTGAGAGGAATCCTTGTCTTTTCTTTCAGACATCTTTTCTTAAACTGAGTATTTAGGGCATCAGTTTTTAACAGCCGAGTCACTGACACTATCGCTGTAGCAGAAAATACCTGAAGGACAACATCAAAGACCACTTAAGCTGATATGCCTCCTCTCCATATTTAGGGACTTTTCTTGTATACCCCTCCCTGGTTGTCTCAATAGATGTGTGCAAAGATCATGACATATTACATAATGACACTTATATATACATAGAAAACATCTCCCAATTTAGTCAGCCTGTCTATCTTTAATGGTTTTCTTGTCCTTTTCTTGGCCTAATCAGGAATGATAGCTCAGTCGATAGAGCGGGGGTTTCGGATTCCGGTGACCTGGATTTGATTCCCACTTGGTACATTAGTGCTCTTTTGTAGGGCGCATCCTCATTACCATGTTACCAGGTTTTGGAGAGGACATTAAGCTGTCGGTCCTCTGGTTGTTTGCTTACAAGCATTCATGCTTCCTTAGTAATCAGGTAAACAACCATCATATTAAGGCTTAAGATCCCAAGTTTTCATACTTTCATCCCTCTGATTTCTTGCCAGTTATCAAATTGAAAGTGACATTATAAGTTCCCTGTGATTAAACTTCTGACACTTAGTAAGAGTATTAAAGTTTTTGGCTCTCTTTTATTAGATAAGCAGTTTTCAGCAGCTTCTTTTTGCCATTGCGTTAAAGTTTCAACAGAAACTTGTCGAACTCACAACTTTGGCATCTTTGGGCTACAGCCTCCACACAGACACAACCTTGGAAGTTGGACATGCATGGGTGATTAGGTATTATTTGACATAACAGATCCATTTGTAAACCATTCTATATTCACTCGAGGAAAGTGATCTGAATATGCAGCCAAAAGCCTCTGCCAGTGACTTAATTGAGTATAGGACGTCCCTGAAATTGAAAAAAAAATATCTGTATAAGCCTTAGGTGAAGACCCACTTTATGATCAAATTCAGGGACTGTGCCTGAAGAGTAGTGTTGTCCATTCTATTATATCATCAATGCTATACCTACTGTAGCACACTAAAAAATGTTTTGTACCCAGCTATGAATCCTCCAAACCATATTATTCTCTTTTTATCTTCAACATTTAACTTTCTCTTTGAAGCTGCTCTTTTATATATGATAAGTTTAAATGCCATGCTCATCGCACTGTTTAGAATTGGTAGACAAGCAATATACAAACAAGGATAAATGATTTTTTTTAGAAATAAGAGAAATGAAGTGGTGTCCTTTAATTTACCATTGCCAGTATGCATGTAGGTATATTATTGAAAGGGATGGTCCAGGCTGGATAATCTCTATATCTCAACTAAAAGAGTAAAATTCACAAAGCAAAATGGTGAAAATTTGATCAAAATCGGATAAGAAATAACAAGTTATTGAATTTTAAAGATTTGCATTATTCCGGTGAAACAGTTCTAGGTATGTCTTTATGAATATTATTAGGTGGGCTGATGATGTCATATCCCCACTTCTTCTTTTGTAATTTATTATATGAAATTAGGTTTATTCAAAATTGTTCTACCAAGAACTAAAACAATTGACAACTGATTAAGTACATTAGTTATTTATTGCCGTAACTTATTTCATCATAATGCAGACACATCATTTACGCATGTATGAAATAATGAAACATTTATGATTTCATGTATTAACATAAGAAAAAGGAAAGTGGGGATGTGACATCATCAGCCCACCTAATGAATATTCATGACGATGTGCATATAACGGTTTTTAAAAATATTGATAAACTTTAAAATTCAATAACTTTGTTATTTGTTATCCGATTTTTAAGAAATTTTCAGCATTTAGCTCTGTGAATGTTACCCTATTTATTTAGATAGAAATATTTTCAGCCTGGACCATCCCTTTAACAAATGGTACTGCACACTTAAAAGTGGATTATTTTCCTCAAGATTTTTAAGGGGAAAATACATCGTTGCTAAGGTAAATAGTGTTGCTAGGCAATGAAATTGTGTCAGTAGATAATAGTACAACTCCGGAATGCTGTTTGCCTATCGATAACAAACTATCGTTAATTTTCTCAATATTTTTACTCTAAGGCACAACTTCCTCAGCACATTTGGCCGAGATGAAGAGTGGTAACATAGCCGTTGCTAGGGAATATTGTTTCTAGGCAACACTTTTGTCTCCAAGGAAGCTATAAAATAGTCAGTTTGTTGAATGATTATTGAAAACGAGGTTGTAGGCATCTATATGATAATTGTGTCAGTATTATTGCTCATAATAAACCATTTTTCCACAGATTTGTCCAGGGAAAAGAGTGTTAACATAGTCGTTGCTATGGAAAATAGTCGTTGCTAGGCAATGAATTGGTATCCATGGGTAATATGAAATGGTCATTTTGTTGTTGTTCTATTGAAGACAAGATACTACAAGTTAATTGATCAGGTATTATTAACTCAATCAACTTTTTCACCACAAAATAGTATAAAGTATGTGACTTGTACATACGTGTTTCAATGCATGCAGTCAAAATGAACATAATATGGCGATTTGTACGATGTGAAGGGGTATGTCAGTTAGAGCTTAGCAAATTTATTTGAGGTTCGCAATGGTTAAAATGGGGGTTTTCAGTTCTTTTTATTATTTTTCAATAATACTTTATAGAATTTAATTGGTGTAATTTATTTGGTTTAATCTAACCTAGTTAAAAAGTTAAAAGTTAGGTTTGATATGGAAAAATAAGTGGTTTACTTAAGGAGCTAAATGGTTGCTAAGGAAATTTTTGTTGCTAGGCAACAGTTTCTGAGAAAATGTTCATAAAATTCATGCTAAGTTGTTTTTCAGTAATTCTTCTTACAATATATAGTGGATCTATCCTTTGAAAATAAGAAAAAATACCTGATAATTCTAATTAATGAGTAAAAAATCAATATTCACAAGAAATATTCAATAAGTATTTAAAATGGGCGTGGCTTATTCAAGGCTGGTTTCCATGGTGATGCTACACATTACGGCATTTTTAATGCCCAATTCCGAAAAATTCAGAAAATTTCCTTTAATTTGATGTATGATTTTGCTTTGATCCAGCCGGGGGGATTAAAGTCAAGAAATAAGGCATTTTTTGGTTTCTGGCCGCTCACCTATAGGGCTCTGGCTGTGGATTCAAATGCATTTTCTGTCTTTAGTCTCTACAATCAACAAATTGCTGACAACAGCAATGCCAAGATACAGCTGTCCAGGATGCCATCAAACACAATGAAATCAATTTCACACATGCAGTTCTTTCATGTCTCTTGCATCATTGCAATGTGCCCGTACAAAAGTGGCTTCCAAAGCATTTTCTGTCTTTAGTCTCTACAATCAACAACTTGCTGACAATAGCAATGCCAAGATACAGCTGTCCAGAATGCCATCAAACACAATGACATCAATTTCACACATGCAGTTCTTTCATGATGTCTCTGGCATCATTGCAGTGGGCCATAAGACAAGTGTCTTCCAAAGCATTTTCCGTCTTTAGTCTGTACAATCAACAACTTGCCTACAACAGCAATGCCAAGACACCACCTAAGTGAAACAGATGTAGCCAGAGCCCTAGGGATGCTGGAAGCTGGCCTCAGTCAGCGAAGAGTAGCCAGAATGATGGGCGTGTCACACAGTGTCATTAGCAGAGCAAATCAAAGACACCGAGAGACAGGGCTATACTCCGAGAGACCCCGCAGTGGCCGACCAGTTTCGACAACCCCTAGAGATGATCGCTACTTGACGAATCTCAGCCTCCGCAACCGCTTTCACAGTGCACGCCGCCTCAACAATGACTTCGCTGCAGCAACTGGAGTGATTGTTTCCACTCAAACAATCCGTAACCGACTTCACAGAGCCAATATGCATGCCAGACGGCCAGCTCAGTGTGTCCCACTCACCCCTGCTCACAGAAGAATTCGTCTCAACTGGGCCCGGGAGCATGTCAGATGGACCAGACAGCAATGGCGTAGAGTTCTGTTCACAGATGAGAGCAGATTTTCCCTTGACCACAATGATGGACGTTCGAGAGTCTGGAGGCGACCAGGAGAGAGATTTGCAGACCCCTGTATTGCAGAACATGACCGTTATGGGGGAGGCAGCGTCATGGTGTGGGGAGGCATCACCTACGCCAACCGTACTCGTCTCTACGTGGTCCCAGGGGGAGCAATGACAGGAGTGAGGTACAGGGATGAGGTCCTTGAACCTATAGTGGTGCCATTTGCAGAAAATGTGGGACAAAACATCATTTTCATGGATGACAATGCCCGTGCCCACCGAGCTAGGGTGGTGACCGAGTTCCTTGAGGGCCAGGGGATTGAGCGTATGGAGTGGCCAGCGAGGTCCCCGGACTTAAACCCGATAGAGCACGTCTGGGACATGATGGGGAGGAGTCTCGAGCAGCTCGAAGCCCATCCACTTGGACTGCAGCAGCTGGGTGTGGCTCTGGAGGCTGCATGGGATGCACTGGACGTCAGAGACATCAATCGCCTCATCAGCTCCATGAGACAGCGCTGTGAAGCCGTTATTGCTGCAGGAGGTGGTCACACTCGTTACTGAACTGCCTGAAAGACACTCAGACATTCGTTTTTACCACTTCATGTCGGTAGCTGATACCCCTCGGGGCCCATTTTTCAGGATGTGCAGTGATGCGAGAGACATTGTGCAACAACTGAAACCACCCATGCGTGAAATTGATAAAAGCGTGTTTAAGGACATTTAGGACAGTTGTACTGAGGTATTTCCAGAAATAAAACACCTTGTATAAAATCTTTATGTACGTTTTAAAAAGTGGTCCTTAACTTTTTTTGAGTAGTGTATATGCGAATAGATTCAGAGTCATCGATCGAAACATGGGAATCTGATCTGCTCAATTTTATGCACAAATTAGACAAAATCTAGGTAAAACTGATAAATATTTTCGCAGATACGATGCTTAGAAAATTAGATGAGTTACTTTAAACGTGAATTAAAAATTGGTTGTCCAGTTATGAGGTGGAAAGCAGGAGAAGTAAGTTATGGGGAGTGGCGACAGAAAGGATGGAGTTTACCAACTTTGACCACAAGTGCAGAATTTTTTTGTTATCAATTAGAAGGGAAAGGGAAGACAATTCACACTTTCATAATTACATGTTTTATAGTATGATGAATTATTTTTGAAAAGGAAATGTTTGAATAATATTTTGTTATTTCACTTGACATCTGCAGTCATATCACTCAGTGTACAACATGTCTGCGTTCCCTATCTTGTGTGAACTATCTTCCATCATAAATAAGAGAGCTAGTTTACCACAGACAAGGACATGACACCAATCTTGAAATCATCATCTACAAGGAATGGATAGTGTGAGCAGTTATTGATGTTTAGGTGAGTTATGATCCAAAAGATGCATTGGATTTGACATAAAACTCTTTTAAAAATCTAGTCACGTTAAACATATTACCTTGTGAAACAGAGGAGTAGATGAGCGTACAGGGAGAAGAATTTCTTTTTCACACGAATCGTTGAACCTCTGAAGTTTCAAAATGTGGATGTTTCGTAATATATTTAGCAAATACTGTGTCATCAAATTGTTAACCAAACTCATATACATTTCTACATCAAAGTAGAGAGAAGAGGTTTTTATGCTTTTGAGAAAAAAACCCTCCAAAAATACCCACAATCCCATTCTTCCCTTTTCTCCCTTTGCATTCATATTTCTCTTTCTTTCCCTTCATGTTTTTCTTTTTTTTGTAACTGCCCCCCCATGCCTCCTCACTGAGTTGTATCGTCTTTTAGAAAGTGCCTTAAATTACAAGCCTTCTGACTATGTTTCATGATGAGAATGTGGAATTCGTTCCAATAAACTTGAATCAAAGCCATGATATTTTGCTTGTGACTTTTAAAAAGTGACAATTTTGGGGTAATCAAGTATCACTGACCAGTCTTAGGTCGCATGATCAAGGCCAAATGTCATTTATTGTCAGTGAACGTAGTATTGTATCTTTATATGAATGGTGTTTTTTGTGAATAATTATTTTATAGTAGTTTTCAAAATCAGCACTGCTGAAATATTGAATCGCGCGATGCAGGTGAGACTGCCAGAGGCACTCCACTTGTTTGTACATAAAATGTCACATTATAAAAAAGAAATTACATTCAAATTTACGAAAAAATATATAGTATAAAATTCAGAAATATCGTACCTTAGACCGCAGTTACCGCTAATTCCTTTCAAATGATGATCAAAACATAGTCATCTTCGATCCTTTCATTGGTCAACGTAAGTTACCATCTTGGATGACATCATCCTTACAGACGTAGTTACCAGTCCCTCTATATCGCGATTTGTGCCGCTGCTTTGCGCTTGTAGATGTGCGTGTGTTTGGAACTTGTCGCTCGCATTGATTGGCCAGGATATCGAAAATTCTAATCAGAAAGCCTTGATAAAAGCACAACTCGTTGAACGTAGAGGGCAGCAACACACAGCTGCTTTTTTCCCTCTCCGGCACAAAAATTCAAGAAATAAGTAATAAATCATCGGTAACGTATATTTTAGATATTTTCTTAAAATATGTATAGTATCAAAAGAAAGATTAGAGTCTAACGAAAATAGTGGGCCTTCGTTTAAGATAATATAATGTCATTTAGAATATTTATTTTAAAAAAATCTAGACAAAACATGGTCGCCCGAATTGGTGGACCTGATTACACATGCAGGCTCGCACTAACACACTACAGTCGGTGAATGGGGATGATTGTAAAATGTCAGAAATTGTCAAATAATTCCCCAGATTATTATTGCGTATTAATTACAAATGATACGCGCGAAGAGTAGGCGCATTGTCCATAGGAACGGTAAAAATCAATTTTACGAGATAAAAAAAAGGGAAAAATTTATAAATTTAGTAGAATTCATCAAAATTGAATTGACCAGACCCGAACCCCGCGGAAAAACAGTTGTTCATACCAAGAAATCCGATAGGAAAAGGCTTTAGAACAAATATTGGTCGTCAATCGTCGAATCATGTGCCGGAGCTCGCAGTGAAGTAGTGAGACAATCATAGCATGTTGACATCATAGAACTGATTTAGAAGAGTCAAAATATTTCGCCACCGCGACAAGAATCGGCCGTAAACTCAGTGTATGGCGGGTGGTCTGTTTCAAAAGAAGGGTGCAAAAGAGAAAATGTAAAATCGTCGCATTCGTTGTTCGCCGATATACACTACTCAAAAAAAGTTAAGGACCACTTTTTAAAACGTACATAAAGATTTTATACAAGGTGTTTTATTTCTGGAAATACCTCAGTACAACTGTCCTAAATGTCCTTAAACACGCTGTAATCAATTTCACGCATGGATGGTTTCAGTTGTTGCACAATGTCTCTCGCATCACTGCACATCCTGAAAAGTGGGCCCCGAGGGGTATCAGCTACCGACATGAAGTGGTAAAAACGAATGTCTGAGTGTCTTTCAGGCAGTTCAGTAACGAGTGTGACCACCTCCTGCAGCAATAACGGCTTCACAGCGCTGTCTCATGGAGCTGATGAGGGGATTGATGTCTCTGACGTCCAGTGCATCCCATGCAGCCTCCAGAGCCACACCCAGCTGCTGCAGTCCAAGTGGATGGGCTTCGAGCTGCTCGAGACTCCTCCCCATCATGTCCCAGACGTGCTCTATCGGGTTTAAGTCCGGGGACCTCGCTGGCCACTCCATACGCTCAATCCCCTGGCCCTCAAGGAACTCGGTCACCACCCTAGCTCGGTGGGCACGGGCATTGTCATCCATGAAAATGATGTTTTGTCCCACATTTTCTGCAAATGGCACCACTATAGGTTCAAGGACCTCATCCCTGTACCTCACTCCTGTCATTGCTCCCCCTGGGACCACGTAGAGACGAGTACGGTTGGCGTAGGTGATGCCTCCCCACACCATGACGCTGCCTCCCCCATAACGGTCATGTTCTGCAATACAGGGGTCTGCAAATCTCTCTCCTGGTCGCCTCCAGACTCTCGAACGTCCATCATTGTGGTCAAGGGAAAATCTGCTCTCATCTGTGAACAGAACTCTACGCCATTGCTGTCTGGTCCATCTGACATGCTCCCGGGCCCAGTTGAGACGAATTCTTCTGTGAGCAGGGGTGAGTGGGACACACTGAGCTGGCCGTCTGGCATGCATATTGGCTCTGTGAAGTCGGTTACGGATTGTTTGAGTGGAAACAATCACTCCAGTTGCTGCAGCGAAGTCATTGTTGAGGCAGCGTGCACTGTGAAAGCGGTTGCGGAGGCTGAGATTCGTCAAGTAGCGATCATCTCTAGGGGTTGTCGAAACTGGTCGGCCACTGCGGGGTCTCTCGGAGTATAGCCCTGTCTCTTGGTGTCTTTGATTTGCTCTGCTAATGACACTGTGTGACACGCCCATCATTCTGGCTACTCTTCGCTGACTGAGGCCAGCTTCCAGCATCCCTAGGGCTCTGGCTGTGGATTCAAATGCATTTTCTGTCTTTAGTCTCTACAATCAACAAATTGCTGACAACAGCAATGCCAAGATACAGCTGTCCAGGATGCCATCAAACACAATGAAATCAATTTCACACATGCAGTTCTTTCATGTCTCTTGCATCATTGCAATGTGCCCGTACAAAAGTGGCTTCCAAAGCATTTTCTGTCTTTAGTCTCTACAATCAACAACTTGCTGACAATAGCAATGCCAAGATACAGCTGTCCAGAATGCCATCAAACACAATGACATCAATTTCACACATGCAGTTCTTTCATGATGTCTCTGGCATCATTGCAGTGGGCCATAAGACAAGTGTCTTCCAAAGCATTTTCCGTCTTTAGTCTGTACAATCAACAACTTGCCTACAACAGCAATGCCAAGACACCACCTAAGTGAAACAGATGTAGCCAGAGCCCTAGGGATGCTGGAAGCTGGCCTCAGTCAGCGAAGAGTAGCCAGAATGATGGGCGTGTCACACAGTGTCATTAGCAGAGCAAATCAAAGACACCGAGAGACAGGGCTATACTCCGAGAGACCCCGCAGTGGCCGACCAGTTTCGACAACCCCTAGAGATGATCGCTACTTGACGAATCTCAGCCTCCGCAACCGCTTTCACAGTGCACGCCGCCTCAACAATGACTTCGCTGCAGCAACTGGAGTGATTGTTTCCACTCAAACAATCCGTAACCGACTTCACAGAGCCAATATGCATGCCAGACGGCCAGCTCAGTGTGTCCCACTCACCCCTGCTCACAGAAGAATTCGTCTCAACTGGGCCCGGGAGCATGTCAGATGGACCAGACAGCAATGGCATAGAGTTCTGTTCACAGATGAGAGCAGATTTTCCCTTGACCACAATGATGGACGTTCGAGAGTCTGGAGGCGACCAGGAGAGAGATTTGCAGACCCCTGTATTGCAGAACATGACCGTTATGGGGGAGGCAGCGTCATGGTGTGGGGAGGCATCACCTACGCCAACCGTACTCGTCTCTACGTGGTCCCAGGGGGAGCAATGACAGGAGTGAGGTACAGGGATGAGGTCCTTGAACCTATAGTGGTGCCATTTGCAGAAAATGTGGGACAAAACATCATTTTCATGGATGACAATGCCCGTGCCCACCGAGCTAGGGTGGTGACCGAGTTCCTTGAGGGCCAGGGGATTGAGCGTATGGAGTGGCCAGCGAGGTCCCCGGACTTAAACCCGATAGAGCACGTCTGGGACATGATGGGGAGGAGTCTCGAGCAGCTCGAAGCCCATCCACTTGGACTGCAGCAGCTGGGTGTGGCTCTGGAGGCTGCATGGGATGCACTGGACGTCAGAGACATCAATCGCCTCATCAGCTCCATGAGACAGCGCTGTGAAGCCGTTATTGCTGCAGGAGGTGGTCACACTCGTTACTGAACTGCCTGAAAGACACTCAGACATTCGTTTTTACCACTTCATGTCGGTAGCTGATACCCCTCGGGGCCCACTTTTCAGGATGTGCAGTGATGCGAGAGACATTGTGCAACAACTGAAACCACCCATGCGTGAAATTGATTACAGCGTGTTTAAGGACATTTAGGACAGTTGTACTGAGGTATTTCCAGAAATAAAACACCTTGTATAAAATCTTTATGTACGTTTTAAAAAGTGGTCCTTAACTTTTTTTGAGTAGTGTATATGCGAATAGATTCAGAGTCATCGATCGAAACATGGGAATCTGATCTGCTCAATTTTATGCACAAATTAGACAAAATCTAGGTAAAACTGATAAATATTTTCGCAGATACGATGCTTAGAAAATTAGATGAGTTACTTTAAACGTGAATTAAAAATTGGTTGTCCAGTTATGAGGTGGAAAGCAGGAGAAGTAAGTTATGGGGAGTGGCGACAGAAAGGATGGAGTTTACCAACTTTGACCACAAGTGCAGAATTTTTTTGTTATCAATTAGAAGGGAAAGGGAAGACAATTCACACTTTCATAATTACATGTTTTATAGTATGATGAATTATTTTTGAAAAGGAAATGTTTGAATAATATTTTGTTATTTCACTTGACATCTGCAGTCATATCACTCAGTGTACAACATGTCTGCGTTCCCTATCTTGTGTGAACTATCTTCCATCATAAATAAGAGAGCTAGTTTACCACAGACAAGGACATGACACCAATCTTGAAATCATCATCTACAAGGAATGGATAGTGTGAGCAGTTATTGATGTTTAGGTGAGTTATGATCCAAAAGATGCATTGGATTTGACATAAAACTCTTTTAAAAATCTAGTCACGTTAAACATATTACCTTGTGAAACAGAGGAGTAGATGAGCGTACAGGGAGAAGAATTTCTTTTTCACACGAATCGTTGAACCTCTGAAGTTTCAAAATGTGGATGTTTCGTAATATATTTAGCAAATACTGTGTCATCAAATTGTTAACCAAACTCATATACATTTCTACATCAAAGTAGAGAGAAGAGGTTTTTATGCTTTTGAGAAAAAAACCCTCCAAAAATACCCACAATCCCATTCTTCCCTTTTCTCCCTTTGCATTCATATTTCTCTTTCTTTCCCTTCATGTTTTTCTTTTTTTTGTAACTGCCCCCCCATGCCTCCTCACTATGCCCCTGAATCTTCCTACCATAAAAAAACTTACTGATTAGGCAAGGTGATTGCAGTTATTTAGTTATTCAGTTGTGACTCGGTGTACATCTGCATAAAGTAGACTCATAGAAGAATGAAACATTTTGGAGAAATTTGGTTCTTAAATTTGGAAATTTATGTGTGTAAACAAAAATAATCCCTTATTGTAATATTCATATATTCAAATATGTAAACTAGATGCCACAAAATCAGGTAAGATTTGTGAGGCGTTTTGGGGAATATATAATGGTACAAATCCTCTAATTTAAATTGCTCTGAAAAGTGTTATTATGTAGTATACTGGCAGTGTATTTGTCGAAATGTAAGCCTTAATTCATTTCATCTTTACATGTTTCATAGTACGATGAATGTTTATGAACAGGAAATGTTGTTAGAATAATGTTCTTTCGCTTTACATCTGCAGTCACGTCACTCAGTGTACAGCATGGATGCACACCCTTTCTTGTGTGAACCATCTTCCATCATAAATGAAAGAGCCATTCTACGAGAGACAAGGACCTGACACCAATCTTTATATTGTCATCTACATGGAATATCTGGCGTGAGCAGTTATTGGTATTTAGGTGAGTTATGATCCAAAAGAGGCATTGGATTTGACATAAAAACTCTTTAAAATATTTAGTTACATTAAAAATATTGAACTTACAGTAAAGAGAGGAGTAGATTGGTGTACATGGAGAAGAAATTCTTTCCTGCACATAGCAATGAACCTCTGAAATTTCCAGACATGAATGTATCATAATATATTTAGCAAAAATGATGTGTCATCAAATTGTTAAATTGGCAAAGAGATGATGCATGGAATGATTTTTTTCCCTTCTCTGCAAACTGCATAATCCACTGTGATTTATCAAATTTAAGAATAATTTCTTTGACTCATATCCCACGCTTCATTTTGAACGATTACGAAATTGAATAGACATTCAAAATGTCAAATTAAGGTCGGAAAATGGGACAAGAGATGGATGTGCAAGGGACATTGAATGAAATTTCATTGTGTTTGATAAACAAAAATTGTCCCATTTTTCGATGAAGTACAACATCAATTTATACGTGCATGTTTTTAAATGAGTAACTTGAGTGAAAAAAAAAAAATTGTTGTCCAGTAATAAGGTGAAAAGCAGGAGAAGTAGCTTATGGGGAAAGGATGGAGTTTACCAACTTTGACCACAAGTGTAGAAATTATTTGTTATGAATTAGAAGGAAAAGGGAAGGTGATTCGTACTTTCATAATTAAATGTTTGATCGTACGATGAATGTTTTTGAAAAGGAAATTTTGTGAGAATATTTTGTTCTTTCACTTTACATCTGCAGTCATATCACTCAGTGTACAGCATGTCTACATCCCCTATCTTGTGTGAACCATCTTCCAGCATAAATGAGAGAGAGAGTCTACCAGAGAAAAGGATATGACACCAATTTTTATATTATCATCAACATGGAATGTCTGTGAAGAGTTATTGGTATTAGGTGAGTTATGATCCAAAAGAGGCATTGGACTTGACATTAAACTCTTTAAAAAAAGTTACATTAAACATATTCAACTTGTGAAACAGAGGAGTAGATGGGTGTACAGGGAGAAGACATTCTTTCCTGCTCATAGCGCTGAACCTTTGAAGTTTCCAAACATGAATGTATCATAATATATTTATCAAACATGATGTGTCATCAAATTGTTAATCAAATTCATATATATTTTTAGCATCTTCACCAGTTTTGATTTAAATAATTTTTAAAGATTATTAAGAAAAAGCAGAAGTAGCCTATGGGTAGTGGTGGCAGAAAAGATAGAGTTTACCAATTCTGACCACAAGTGCAGAAATTTCGATTTTATATTAGAAAGGGAAAGACAGTTCATATTTTCTTTATGACATATTTTATTGGATGATGAATGTTTATGAAAAGGTAATGTTAGAATAATATTTTGTTCTGTCACTTGACATCTGCATTCATATCACTCAGTGTACAACATGGCTACATCCCCTATCTTATGTGAACCATCTTCCAGCATAAAAGAGAGAGCTAGTCTACCAGAAACAAGGACATGACACCAATCTTGATATCATCATCTACAAGGAATGTCTGGATGAGTATTGGTATTTTGTCATAGTTTCAAAAGCAAGTGGTCAGATCTGTACATTCCTTTATATTCTTTGGAGGTTGTATACAAAAATACAATTATGCAAATTGACTAGGTATGCTTGTTTTCACATATATATCAGATCAAATTTTACAGCCACTTTTTTTCCATTTTTCTATAGGGAATTCTTATTTATTGAATTATAAGCGGGGAATATTACAAGAGACGGTAACAATTTCCAAGGACATAGAGAGGGGCATTTAGTCCAGTAAATGGGCATCCACAATTTATTTATTATCAAACAAATTGAATGAACCAAATATTTGAAATATATCCAAAACATATTTTATTTTTTAATACCCAACTCAACCCTCACTTGCCATATGTGTTTTTCCATTTAAGCCATTTTTGACGTGTGAAAAAGTGGGCAGTTTCTACCAACCTCTTATACCAAATTTTGGCCACATTTGAATAATTCAGAACATGCTCTAACACACACACAAAAGTTAATTTACCAAAAATCAGTGATTCATGTAAATAGGACAATATACATGGCCAGTGAGGGTATATGCATTTGCTACTCATGAACCCATTTTCATGTGTTTTATAATAAGTTTTGTGTAGATCCAAGGGGCAGGTCCAAGCTGTTATCTGTATCGAAATTATTTGTTCTTTCATTAATGGATGCATACAATGTAGGGCATATTTACTAGAAAAAAATAATTTGTGCATTATGTTGGAAATGTTTTGCAAGTATTGTGAGGATTAGAATTAAGATTGTTTAGTAATTGAGCCTTGGATGTATTTGTGGATAATTTTTGTGTTAACTAGTCTGCAAAAGTGGATCCAAAGGTTTTCCAGAGTTTTTTCCTTTTGTGTTTTATCTCTGTTTTTTTACCCTGGATCTACTTGTCGTAGAATTTTTTTAACACAAACATTTCTCCCTCCCAACTTCTGTGCACAATACCTTTATACATACTTATTTTTCCATGAATATTGTTAATATGTTCTGTCCTATAGTCAATTGCTATTCAAAGAAAGTATATGATATGAATATTCCCAATTTCAATTTTATACTTATTTCAATTGCGAAATCATTGATCAAATGCACAGTGTATAATATGTGGTGCTGTAAATCTTTAACCCTAAAAAGACTTTTTTTTTAATCTTGTGCAACGTTCAAGACCCAATTTATGACCCCCAGGTATGCAGTTCCGAAATTATAAAACATGTAATTGCATGTCAGGCATCAACTTAAAAAAAAAGCGTTATTTCACATACTGTACAAATCCCATGCAAATTCTGTTTCTAACTGTGTTATGAATTTTTTGTTCGCTAATCAAAATCACCATATTTCATGTGGCTTATGAAAGGAAAAATGTTAACAATTTCCTTCAAACAATGACTTTAAAAAAGTTGAAGACAAAAAATACATAAGAAATTGCAAAAACAATAAAATACATAATAGAGCATTTTGATAACGATTATTCTTCGTTGTGTGTTTGATCTGAATCCAACAAAGAGTCTCCAAACAAAAACAAATCAGTACTTTAAGAGCTTTTTTATAGATTCAAGCAAAAATTCTGAATTTATGCATTAATTAGTTGATTAAGAATTAAACTTGAATAATTTTGGAACAATCATTTATACAATTTTGTAGATTATATCATGGTCGACATGCGTAATGATTTATCGTGGTTGCACAAACAACGGCCGAGATCTTTAAGGGGAGAATTTAGCTACCCATCATTCCAGCCTCGAAAATAACCTAGTGTTATTATGGTTAACCTATTCATTTAGGCATATTTTCAGTTCAATTTAGAATAAATTTTTCTTAGATCCAAAATTATTTTTTACAGATATTGGAGAAAGTAAAAAAAAAAATTTTAACACCCAAAATTATGTTTTCTTTCTTTCTTTTCAAGGGGTTGGCGTCACTGGCAATGACTCCTTAGATATGGTTGTTATGAGGTCATAGGTCACAGAGATCAATTTGTACCCCAAAATTTCTTGTTCTTGTGATAAGCAAAGAATTGGTTCATTGTATACCTGAAAATATCACTTGCCCTGTGACAACTTCAGGTTTGATTTAGGGATCGATTTCAAACTTTGATCACGAATGCATATGTGAGTGAGGATCTCATTACATGATTTTTGGTCACAATGGCAAAGGTCATGAGGTTATTATTTAAAATGTTATGTTTGTTATTGTTGGTCTGGCTATGGTGGATGTATTAATTTCGACTGCATGCAGTTGAGAAACTATTTAGTTTCTCTTAATATGTCATGGCCCTAATATTTTCTTTTTATTAGAGAAAAATTCCCACTGTATATACACTGTAGGCTAGTGTTTGAAAGAGTTTGTTACTTAATTGATTACTTTAGATTTTTAAAATGTTAATGAAACTAGCAAAACAATTCTGAAAAGTGTTTCACAAGTGAATAAATACAATTTGAAAAGTCATGCCTAAGTGTTAGTTGGCGCGCAATATTTAATGCGCAGTCTTATTGATTTATGTGAGCCAGCATGATTCCTCTGAGCGTGATCCAACCAGTATTGTGACCTATTATTTTCCACATGCAAGTGTAAATTCAAAAGTGAATTGAATCACACTCACATTTACATCTTTGTGAAACACCTCTTTAGGTTGTTATGTCACGTGTCAGATAGCTTGGACCTAGCTGCCCTGTAATTTACTATTGTCTGTATTATAAGTATACTTGATTTGTATTCATCATTTTTTTTCTTTCTTGAATAAAATGTAAGACCAGCAGCCAAGAAGATTCATTCAAGTTGGAGGACCATGGCAGTTGACCTCATTGATTGCTGGGGTAGGCCCTAGACCTCACAAGCATGGCTTTCAGTCTGGTTTGAGCCGGGATCTTCCTGCCAGGATCACACAATGAGTGATGTCACTACCGAGAGATCTCCTTTTCAGTGTGCAGAGAAGGGCATTGGACACTGCTGTGCATGGCATACAGCTTCCACAATGTAAGTGCTTTATTGATGATTTCAATGATATCTTGCGTAGCCTAGAGTATGTGAGACAATGCAAACGGTTTTCCAGCAATTATTATGGTATGCTAATGGCAATAACTATTACGGAAGTATTGGGAAGAAATGTCTAAATTGCACTCTTTACATTCATGACATTTTCTTTACTCTTTGGAATTAAATTCTTTTCATGAAAATCCATCAAACAATACCATTACTCAACCCTCCCCTCATGTTTTACTTTCCTCTTTGGTTTCACCTCTAAAATACTAGCATTATCTGTTCATCCATTAATTGCATGCTCTCTTTTACCTCCTTGTACTATCTGCTGTAGCTGTCACTCTGAATTCATCTTTTTCACACCCTCTCAACACGATATTCATCATGACTGATATGATAATGTGCTATAAATACTTAAGCAAATTCTTTAACAAGGCAATTAGTGATATTTACAGATTTCAATTACATTTTTAAAATTAATTACGGAACCACAAGAGAAAGTGGTATTAATGATTTTACAATATAATTCACTTTTCTGTACATGTTAATTTTTTTTGACGGACTAATTTAAATAAATTTTGTTGATCCTCTCCCCGTTTGCTATAAAACTCATGTTTGTGCAAGCATGTATTCATCACGTTATCACACAATGTGTAGAGATAATGGACTGCTGCTTGGAATGATGTGATCTGTGACGCAATATCGGTTCGTCTGCCCAAAAATATATATTCACTTAAAATCAAAAGTAAAGTATTGAGTTTTCACCCATTGTTATGAGGATTGTGTGCTTCAATGGTTTTCCACAATGTGTAATAAAAAAAGGGGGGGCAAAATGCTAAATCAACCATACCAATACATGTTAGTCTTGAATCTAGTTTCATGAGTGCAATGTCAAATTGTCAGTTGCTTTTCAAGGAATTATACAGGAGTGTTGCTTATTCAGTGTTTCGTATCTCCCCTCATCAATATTTGTTATGGGCCTTTTGCTTGGATGTCTAATTTCATAAATGGAGCAGTGTAGCTAAGACAGCTTTGCGACTCAGAGGCATTGATCAAGACTGATAAAGGACTGGTTGCACTTTGAATATACCCAGGCCTTATTAACCACTTATGTCTGCACAAAGAAGGGCAGGAAGGAAATGTTGATGAGTGCTTGAAAAGAGCATACCTGAATTCTGGAAATGTGTTTCAACCGCATGTGAAATATTTGTATCTGGTGTCTGGTAATGTTTTGAAAATCCCCAAGTACTGACAGAAGGAATTGAGTTTTTCCAGCTTATAGTTCATATATTTTCTATTGGACATTCAAATGGTAATTTGATTGTTTTACTGATTTTTTGTGCCGTTGCAGGTGGTATGAATAATAATTGAGAGACATGATGGTTCTCTGATATTTATGGCTCATGCCATCTAAACTTTTGTCTTCTGGAATTGACTTCTTTGGTATTCTTCTTTTACGAGTGTGTTGGCCTATTTGTTGTGTCATTAGAAAAATTCTTGGTAAATCTAGATCTAGTTGATCATTTCTAGTCTCATCCCCAACTTTGGCATCACATTGAAACGATCCAGTATGACATCTGTATCCCTTCATCTAAAAATATTTCATTGGAACTTGCATGTCTTTCACCTCAGGTAAGGTGGAGTTTCTTAACCAGGTCCTGGGGCTTGACTTGAGGTGGTGTTTGGCTATTCTTTTGTATTTTGGCTTGTGGATAGGACAGTGATCTACCTGATAGTCAGCCTTCTGAATTCTCCAATTTGTATTTTTTCCACGTGTTTTTCAATCATTGAATCGTCTGATACTTTTTTCTCAGAACATTTAATGTCATAACCTGTGTCAACAAGAATTTGGATTTTTTTCACTTGGTTAGAGTGGTTGCTTTATTCTGGAAGGCATTTGATGTAACTAGGCATATCTTATTTTGGTGATCAAGATGTCTTCAAATTTCCATAAGTTCTCTTCTTGGCTTAGATCACTTATTTCATCCAAACTGGCACTGTTTTATGGAGAAACCTAAACAATTTGGGTCAATTTTAGGGATTCATCCACTGTGAATAAATGATGGTGACATTTCCTGCGAGAAGAAGCCAGAGTGGGAGGTTTCTCTGAGCGTCAAGAGTATGCTCACATAGATTGAAAGTGTGGCATGGTTATTCTAGCCAATTGTTAACCCAGTTTTTAAGTTTCTTTTTGTAGATGAGGAGTGTAATTTGATGACCTCTCCTGGCAGATTGTTCCAACTGTCTTTGTCCCTTTTGCAGAAGATATTGTTTCTTTACATCCATTCAGAACCAGTCTTGGAAATTTTATAGGGCGCTGTCTCTAAAAGTTGGTATTGCTTCTCAATGACCCTTTTGCCAAAGAAGTGGTTTCCTACATCCCAGTGTGAAAGGAATTTCAGACTTTTTATTGTGTCATTTCTGAAATGCGACATTGCTTTTTATTGACCCTTTGGTTGAAGGAATGATTTCCTACATTGGAAAGAGTTTAGACATTTTGTTAGGTGGCGTCTCTGAAATTTGACATTGTGCTTCACAACTAGAATATATGCATTGTTCTGTTATGATTGATAGGCCATTATCAAACCATTGTGGGATTATGAAGTGCACATCCTCTGGACGAGCCTATGTTGAGGATTTAACCCATTAGGTCTAGATTCACAAGTCATGTCTTTCCAACTGCCCCTTGCCTTATCTCTCAGAGTTATGTGAAAGACGTGATGAATACTGTATGCAAGCACAAACATTAGGTGTCCCCTTGACCAAAAAAAAAAATCAATTGTTTTCCCTTTTGTTTTTTTTTTCACCAAAATGCAGTGTTCATTGAAGTTCATAGGAACACAATTGCATCATGTACAGAAAAGTGTGTATTTATTTGTAAAATTGTAAATCTTCCATTTGCTAAATTGTAAAGAGCCCCCCCCAAAAAAAAATAATAATAATATATATATATAGATTAATGAAAAAATATATAATTTAAAATAATGAATAAATAAAAAAATAATGAAACAGATAAAATAAAGACATTTGAAAAAAATATAAAAAATTAAAATAAAATGAGGAATATATGTAAATGAAAAAAAACACACACAAAGGATTGTGACAATGATTAATCATAATACTCAAATATTCATCTTTTTTTATATATATAATAAAATTATAATAAATTATTTAGAACATATCAGTCATGGAGAATAAATGTTGAAAGGATGTGAAATAAAGAAAGATTGACAGGATATGGAGAGCATTCCATGAAGAGTTTTTGTCAGTGATTATCACTAATTCAATCTCAGCCAATCAGATGCATTTATTCACAGTAGCTTATAACATCTGACTGAAAATCACTGATATGAATATTCATGAAATGCTCCCCTTGATGGATAGTACAGGGAGGTATGAAGAGAGAACACAATTGGTGGATTTACAGGTAAACTTGTAGAAGAGGGGGAATAGAGGGGAGGAGTGGGGGGGGGGGGTAATGAGCAGATTAAAGGCAATGAGGTAGTGGTTTTGTTCAAGGGTGAATAGAGAGACTACAAAGGAGATTATAACACACTGATTCATATGGTAAGGAAGAGAAAAGATGGAGCAAAATGTAGATGATGTGGGTGAAGTCCCCCCCCCCCAAAGGAAAAAAAATTGCTTGGAAAATGAATGCATTGTCTTCTTTACTCTTAGCTATGCAGGGTATCACTGAACTTGAAAATAAAGCACCTACATTAGAGATGGGGTATATCATGCATGACAGTGTCCAGTGCCCCGCCCTGCACACTTGAAAATGACTCTGGGTAGTGGCATCATGTATTGTGCGATTCTGGCAGAAAGACCCCCCAGCTCGGATCAGGCGGCCGGCCATTTTGTGATGTTTAGGGTTTGCTCCATTGAATCGAGAGGTCAGCTGCTATGAATCTTCTTGGCTGCTGTTTTTTTTTTTAACACTTTCTTTGAGAAATAAATCCCTTGGAAAATAATTCTTGCTCTTTAGTGATGCTTATTTGTGTCTTGCCTGCCCTTTTGCTATTGTCATCTCCCCTTTTCCTATTCTTTGTGACCCCCCTCCCTTCATCTATCTATTGTGACCACCCTCCCATTTATGTCATTTGTGATCTCCCACCCCCCCCCACCTTTTTTATCTCCTGTGACCCCCCCCCCCCTTTCTGTAATAATGTGACATTTTCTTCTGGGTCAATTGCTCCTTTCTAATGGGGTTAGTGTTATGACATATGACATGGGTTCTGGATTAGCATTGGGTTAGAGTTCGGAGTTATGTTTGGCTTTAAGGATCTTCCTCCAGAAGAGCAATCGTCTCAGGAGCAAATGTCAAGGAACCCTTATTTGCAAGCCAAATGTGACATTGTTCTTGACCCTCAATTCTTAGTTTTATTATGGGTACTGTACAATGCGTAGATAGTAAATTTAAAAGGTCGAGGTGCGTCGTTGTGAAATAATTTTTTTTTTTTAGGTGCAGTTTTTATTTCATCAAAGGTTGAGTGATTTAATTTATTCAGCCCCCATTTTTATTTTCGAGGGGGGGGGACAATTTTATGGGTGATTGACTCGCAAAATTTCAGCTTATAGAGTACTTTCAAGGACAATGTCACATTTTGACTTGCGGATTCCAGATTATTTTGAGGAGAGGGGGGAGGTGAATGTTGCAAAATGGATTTATATTGATGGCAATTTTTTCCCCTTCTTTTCATTGAATTGAGTTTTTATATCATAGCAACCATGTGGAATTATGTTATTTTGTTATGCAATATTCCAATATCCACTCAATTGAATACTTGATCAATCGACCCATTATTTTTCCATGTTCATAAAGATAGAAGTATTAAAGGTTCTTAATTGCCAACAACTAAAATAATACATTTTGCAACATATTTAGTTTACAAAGGTGAACTTCACAGTAAATTTTAGATTCGTTTGAAGAGCATTTTCTGACAATGTGCTGCATGCTTTGTCACACATTCTATTTTCAATCAAGTATTTGATTTGTATTTTTGATTATTATTAATTCACTGAAAGGGCATGGAAAATATACCAGACAAGAATTGACAATGCTAAAGAGAAGTCATCTTCTTTGGACATTGTTTTCAAAGTTTTCAAATGTTTCTTGCATCTATCACAAAAGGTTTTAAATCAATAATCAGAAGTTTGTTACATTCTTTTTGCTGAAGTAATAGTTAAAATCAGGTTTAATTTGACCATACGTTTCATGAAGTTCACCGGATGTATGGAGGGGCTTTCACAATTAGTTGTTTTATTGTTAACGAGCAATACTATTGTCTGCAAAATATAGTGTAATCAAAAGCTTGTGCAACCAAGTGTGATAGCCCCTGTAGATGGTAGGGGGAAGAGATGAGGGGAAGACAGAGAGGGAAGGGAGAGGAGACAGAGAGGGATAGATGGGAGAGAGAGAGGTGGAGGGGTAATAAATACAAGTTACAACAAGGAGGTGTAATATGATCATTTAATAATCGTCCAGGCAAAATAAATTAAAAATTTAGGCTAATAATGTAATTTGCAAACATATGTTATTTGCAGAGATACTTGTAGTTCGGATTTTTCTAGTGTACTTTAGAAATTAGGTAGAATACGGTAGACCGATTTACCGATGAATAGAGTTCCTCTGATAATGATACATTTGCTTAACTTTAAAATTCGTTATTTTGCCTGGACGATTTGGTGAAATACAATGAAAAAATCAATTTTCAAATAATATACATAATTTCTTAACAAAACTTATTTTTTGATAACTTTAAGCAAGATACGAACTAGCAGCCTTAATTGCACCACCTAGAGTCTTCAACTCAAATCTAACCAAGTTCAAAACCCATAATAAGCATAGTATTCTAGTTATGGGTTGTATGACAATCGGAGTATATTTTGAAAAAAATTCAATCTGTGCATCAGAAGAAATAATTGAATTGCAATCTCAAATCTGTTGGACGCTGTTAGAACAACCTGCAAGCGAACTTTTTCCATTATTGAAATACACATTTACTTCTCAGAAGTGACCATATCTGGAATTTTAGGGCCATAATTAGTCTAATTTTGTTTTTCCCAATTTCGAGCCCTCACATCTCTATCATTAGTAATCATTAGGCATAGGCATTGTTTTACCAATCAGAAATGATTATTGAAATTAAATATTCAAAAACTGAAAACTCTACAAGCTACTAATATGATCTTTTATGAAAATTAACCAAAAATGGGGTTCAAATTTCGTCCAAAAATATCCTCTCCGAATTTGGTGCTATTACGCACTGTTAGATAATACATTGGATAATAATTATAATTACATAATACATTACTTGATTATCGTTTTTTTTGTATGTGTGTGGGTGTATGTGTATAAGAATACTTGTGATGCAACAAATTGAGAATGTTAATTTACCCCACATCCACTTATTTTCCAGACGTTCCAATGTTCCAAAGTGTCCTCTCCTAAAAATGAAGCAATAAGCCAGTTCGTAGTTCCATTCTGCGCATGATCAAAGGTCATTGGTACTCAAGTGACATGGTGGTTTAAAATTTAATGAGATAAGCACCAACTTTGATGTCTTGATTATTCATATATTCTTTTGAATTGTGTTTTTCATTCACATCCAAAAAGAACGACAATGCGTCTACGAACGACTGGTATTTCACAGTTGGCCAAGTACATTGTACAGCATGCTATAATATGCATTCAAAGTAGAAATACAACAAATACCTTCATGGACTGATGGAGTGTTCAATGGTGTGCTATTCTAGTCACCTGGTCTATTCAATTTTTACATCCTGCTATGTAATATCTTGCTTTGAAATCTGCCTATCATAATGAAATAAATGAAAGGTCATTTGACCAAAATTGTCCATGAAGTAACTACGAACTGGTCTATTGGCAGAACATGTAATTAAAAGATTGAACCCCTATAAAAATACTTAGCTGACATTTTGCCACAAAATTTGAAATGATTATCATATCACTTGTTTACAACACACACACTACAATTGAGGGGGAAAGGGATTTTTTTTTTGTAGTCAAATGAGACAGCTCGGTATACCCTGATTGTAAAACAACACATACATAGGCCCACTTATTATTATAACATGCTAAAATCACTTCAGGATACATCCATATACAAGCAGTAATTAGTAACAAAAGGTGTATTTGAAGACTTTTTACATCGTGCAGTCAATGGAGTTTTTGTCAATGTGCCGCCCCTTTAAAGCTGATATGGATATCATTACCATTCAGAAGAATAATGTATGTATCCAATACATTAATAAAACATTTCAGAAATACATCATTACTGAGTTCCTAAAATAAAATTATATCCATGACTTTGCCAGAAAAAAATGAAATTTATTCACTTAAAGGTCAAGTCCACCCCAGAAGAATGTTGATTTAAATAAATAGAGAAAATCAAACTAGCATAACGCTGAAAATATCATCAAAATTTGATGTAAAATAAGAAAGTTATGACATATTAAAGTTTCGCTTATTTTTCATAAAACAGTGATATGTACAACTCAGTGAAATGCAAATGAGACAGTCGATGATGTTCATCACTCACTATTTCTTTTGTTTTTTATTGTTTGAATTATACAATATTTCATTTAAAAAAATAGATTTGACAATAAGGACCAACTTGACTGAATCATATCGTGTTTAGCAATGCTAATTCCACATGTTTCGTGAGGAATTAATCGCTGTTTCACTTGACAATGAGGAATATTTCATATAATAAAATACAAAAGAAATAGTAGATGACGTCATGAGTCTCCTCATTTGCATACCGACCAAAATGTGCACATAACTATTTTGTGAAATGAAGCAAAACTCTAAAATGTCATAGCATCCGATTTTGATGAAATTTTCAGTGTTAAGTTTGTTGGATTTTTCTCTTTTTGTTGGGGTGGACTTGTCCTTTAACGATCAGGATTCCCTTTCATATAACAATTGTTATAATAACAAATGCAAAATTTCAATAACAGTTTATTATCAGCCAATCAGATTGAATGATTTCAGTAGCTTTTAACTGTTAATGCAAATTTGTTATTATAGCAAGTTTTATAAAACTGATCCCAGGTCCATTTCAATTTTTGTCTCAATCGCAGTTTTCATTTTCTATCTGAATTTCCATTGGGGCAGTATGTCCTACTTATGTTCTTTATTTCTGCATTTATCTTGTAAAATATACCAAAATACACGGCGTTGAAGATATTCATTCATTTCATTTCTGAAGGGTAAACCAGATTATGTCTACACTGTATATGATCAATGAGGTTTGGTCCAAACAATAGTAATCAATAAAACCTGAAGGGAAAGCATTACAATTGTGACTAATAGAAAAACCAAAAAGGTTTCTCGTCATAATTTTCAAGGACTCCAAAATAAGATATATATAGGCCTATTTTCATTTAATGCAAGGGCAAGAATATTCTTAAAGGGATGCTCCGGGCTAAAGATATTTATATCTCGATAAAAAGAGTAAATTCACAAAGCAAAATGCTAGAAATTTGATCAAAATCGGATAACAAATAACGTAGTTATTGAATTTAAAAGATTTGCATCATTCCGGTGAAACAGTTTTCAACACGTCTTCATGAATATGCATTACGTGGGCTGATGATGACATATCCCCACTTCTTTTGTATTTCATTATACGAAATTAGGTTTATTCAAAAATATTCTACCAAGAACGAAAACAATAGGATTTACAACTGATTAAGTGCATTAGTAATTTCTTGCTACAACTTATTTTATAATAACGGAGACACATCATTTGCACATTTATGAAAAAATGAAACAATTATGATTTCATGTAATAACATAAGAAAAAGGAAAGTGGGGATGTGACATCATCAGCCCACCTAATGAATATTCATACAGACATGCCTATAACTGTTTCACCGACATGCCTACAACTGTTTCACCGGAATGATGCAAATCTTTAAAATTCATTAACTTTGTTATTTGTTATCCGATTTTGATGAAATGTTCACCTTCTTCAGCCCGGAGCATCCCTTTAAGCGCAAGATAGTGCGTTTTCCAGGGCTAAAAAAATGCATCCCTCTCGAATAATGACGGAGGTTAACACTGAAATTAAGCCCCGTTTATGTATATGGTCCTTTTCACGGTCAAGGGTGTAACTTTCAAAATTCAAGATCAAAATTTCAAAATGGACTTTCTTAAACATTTCTAATAAAAACAGGTCAATAAATGTCTAAATTCTTCATTTCTGTCTGTTCTGGAGCTTAATCTACTTGAGAAACCTCAAAAAAATTATGTGCAACTGTGAAAAATGAGAAAAATTGAATAAAGTCAGCCTTTTGATTTCATTACCAAAATTACAATTTTTTTCGTGGAAAACATTTTCATTTGCACTTTTTCATTCACAAATTAAATGTTCTTTGAGGTTTTTAAAAGTTTTGGAGTCAAAGTTTATTAGTTTTCTAAAGTTTTTGAAATTTATCACAAATTTGGATTTTGACAACAAAGTGTTTAAAATTACATGTCTTCCAAGAGGAAGAGGAAAGCAAAAATTATTGTACATTTACTTCTCCATGAAGGTTAATTACTAACACAAATCCCATGGAAATCAGATACCAAATAAGAAAGTTGGAAATTTCTCCCAAGTGTGTTTCGGAGGCTTCAGTTAACAAAAATATGTGTTTCGGAGACTTCAGTCATGTTAGCACTATGAAAGTCCCTTATTTAAGTTGATTACTTTTACAAATCTATCTTTTTCAAATGGCATATCAGTATAAGACTGAATGTAAACAAAATCAAACAAACTAATGTCTCGTGAATGGGAAAATGTAATTCACGAATGTTAACGACTGCACAAAGACATCATATTTCAATGCCTTGGTGCCAAGATAGGTAATTGTTCAGCTTTAAAGGGAATATAGTAATAGAAGTACATCTCATACAGAAAAGAATATTCATGATGCATAAACAAAGTGATGAAATACTGAAACTTGTGTTTCAGTGGCTTTGCTAGGGTTCCCAGAGTGTTTCGGAGACTTCAATCATGTTAACATATTGCGTTTTCCATCATATAGCTAACAGCTTATTTCAATTTTAACACTTGTTTATTATTATGTTAAATCCAATTGTAAAAAAATCCAGAATTATATGTTAAGTTCAATGCAGAAAGTTGGTTGACAATTATTTTTTGTATGCCTTTAGGTAACAACAGTGTATGTTTCGGAGACTTCAATGATGTTAATAGTCCAACAGTTTCTGTAACATGTACATGCATATTAAAGTAATATCCAATATTTTTACAATGAACATGTCCAGGAAATATTTTCTATATTTAAATTCTGCTTGTTAGGTAGATGTGCATTACCCAAAATACCAAAGTACCAAAGTAAAGTAAGTGCATCAAAGTCACACATTAAAAGGCAGTTTGGATTTGAATTGAATTGACACTAGAAATGTATGATTTTTTTTTAAACAAATGCACACCTAGTTAATACCAATAGCATTTCCATTTATTTGAATACAGGATAAAAGAGCATTGTCAATTAAATGCCTTGCTAACGGGCATAGGTGCCACGGCCGAGGATCAAACTCCAGACTTTCCAAGTACATGGATAGCAAGGCACCTTAGACCACTTGGCCGCGGCACCTCGACCATATTGTTGATATGACAATATAAAATTGAATATTTATTCCTTACTGTTTTATCAAATGGAAGTGTTAAGGAACATAGCCATGAGCAAACATGTACATGTATGTGTGATTAGTGAAATTTTCTATGCTAGGGACTTGAATTTATTAATACTGCACTTTCAAATTAGTGCTTAATAGCACTTTACTTTGCATCATTCAACAACAAGCTTTTAAAAAAAGTACATACAATACATGTAAGTTATGATTATAATTCAAAACAATTGTTGGTATTGGAATCACTTGTAGTGAATGGAGTTAGGGTAATTTTATTTATGGCACAAGTACTGTCTGCATACCAACCTAGAGCTTAAGCTCACAAAATTAATCAAATTATACTTGAAAGGTTTTATATCATGCTTTGCTTTCATCTTGATCTTTTTTCATGTTACCATATCTTTGGCACTTGGTTTTCTTCCCACTTTTTTTTCTTAAAAAAGACAATCAAGACATACATTGTAAGCTGTACATTAAGTATTTATAAACAAATCATTTCAAATCATATTCTAAAAACTGAAATGAAAATCCTTCAAGGCAAACTGATACAACTCTCACAGATAGTTATTTTATTTGAGAAAGTTAATGGGATTAACATTGCTTTGATAGGTAATTTGTGACCAGCCATCCCGAATCCAACTACAGTGTATATGTTGCCAAAATGAATTATGAAATTTTTATTGAGTTTAAATTATTTCATCTCAAGCTTTTAAAAGGTATATAACATGTCAAAATTAATCCATTATAACCCACATACATGTAAGTCATTGATTGAATGCAGAAGAAACTTTTTAAATAGGGAAAAACAATGTTCAAAGTTTAGGGTCCATTCAAGCTTAAGATGCAGCGATCTCAGAGAAAAGTCCAAACAGTCCACAAACACTTCTGTCAAGACTATTTTATCTGATTTTCTATCTAAGTTTACTGCTTGAGATTTTGACTGTATATGAAGAAGAAAAATTACTCTTTCCAATTAGTTTTCTTTTTCTATTTTTTTACAAAAACATAATATTCTGGCTATTTACAGAGAACCTTCCCTAGTGACTTATTGTAGGTTTGGGGTGGCTGGTCACAGTCTAACCAACCTGTATTTCAGAAGAAATCAATGTACAAAATGGATGATCACAATTCACAATCACTGATTGCGAACATGATAAGGCTGTGTCACTCTGCATTGCTCATACATTACTCAAAAAGTGCAATGCCAATTGTTATGTACTTATTACCAAGAGCTCATTGAAATAAATTGTAGTGACAGACTTTTATATTTTGAAAATACTTGAATTCACAATTCCATCAAAACAAATTGTGCAGAAAATATTGATAAAATAATGATAATGAAAAAAGCAAATGTACTATTATGGACTAAGTGCTTGGAGAATGAGAACCCTGTATTTGGTATTCATGCCTATCTTGAAGATGTATATGCTATTAGATGTTGCTTAAAATATTTACATAAACTTCTCCATACCAATACATGTTCATCATGATCTAGTCATTTGTGGTAATAACACTATTACTTCCTCAGAATCTATAAAAGGATGGTCTGTCCACCAATTTATGGTTTTTGGATGACAAACTTAAAACCTTAACTTATAATGGTATGACAAAGAGAATGAAGCCTCTGAAACATAGAACTTACATGTACATGTATTTACATGTACATATATACACATGTCTCAGATACCTTGAAAATTTGAGAAAATGCAAAGATTTATTTAAATCTTTGTATATTAAAATGTTCCTAAATATTGTATTTGTGCGTATGTGTGTAAGTATGCATGTATCTACACACTGAGTAACCTGAATTTGATTGAGGATAACACACGTTTACAAATGTAAAATTCAATCACAAATACAAGTTCTTTTGTATATCATTAAAAATTAGAAAATCTGATGAAGAAATACTCATTCCTGTAATTTTGTAGATCAAAACCAAACATGCTGTTGAAAAAATGCCTAATTTTTCTTATCCAGGACATTGGAATAACACAAAATATGGTGTTAACTCTTGTTTGAAGCCTCCGAAGCAAGTGTTAACATAAGTTTAGGATGCCTGTCAATTTGGGAAAATGCAGAGCTTTATTTTGAGCCACTGTATATTACAATATTAATAAACATTACATGGTTTATATGTGTGACTTTTCTTTCTTTTAGTTGATATCTAATGTTTATATTCTGAGTTAGAAATAGGGAAATGCATGTTTTATGAGTGGAAAATCCCATCTCAAATACTTAGCTCAGGTATAACTTAAGAAATATTATTAATTATAAAATCAAATATGTTTCTGTTCTTAAGTAGATCAAAACCAACAACAACAAAATAAAATGTGAACACTCTCTTATCTATGAATTTAGAATAACAAAAAAAAACATGTGTTAACTTATGTTCGAAGCCTCCTAAACAGAATTTTTATGTTATCAGCGAATTCTGAAAAAAATTGAATTGATATTCATACAATTTCTACCTGAGGCCAGTCTATACAACATAACATATGATTATAATACAAATTTAACCTACAAATTTTGGACTGAAGTAACAAAAAAATAAAAACAAGTGATTTGACTGTTTCGGAGGCTTCAAGTGTTTCGGAGGCTTCAATTGTTAACGGAAAGTTAGTATCATCTCTTATTTTCAAACAGCAAGGAATATCTCTGCTATTTATTGACAGGTGAACTAGGTGTCCATATACTACATTGTGATGTATTGATTGGACAAGTTCCTTCGTTCATATTTATATGGGCAGTCTGTAAAGTTTGTTTCGGAGGCTTCAAAACAGTTAACGGAAAATTAACCTTCATCAGTTAGGCTTTGAAAAAAATTGTAAAAAGAAGTGTGATCCAAGATATTTTGTTTTTATTTGGAAGTTTATACTTCAAATGTTGCATAAAGGTCCTAGGGAGCAGAATTTTATTTTTTGAAAACCAATGCTCGGAATACAAAGTTTGTTAGCTATTGTTAACGGAAAATGAAGCCTCCGAAACAACAAATTGGACCACCCCGTTCTCAGAAATAAAGAAGCAGTCACACTAAAAACCTATCTGGTATTTTTCATTGAACATCTAACTTCACATTCTGCATAACAAAAGTAATCATCAACATTCCAGAAATAAGAAAGGGCATTCCAAAAAAAGTCTATGTATTTTATGTACACAAAAAAGGTGCAACTTAGGGTACTTATGTGCCTGCCAAAATTAAACGAAGTAATGAGTGAAGATGTCTATGCTACCCGAGGTAGCACTCATTGAGGTTACTCATATGCCAAAGCATCTTTAAATTATGTGGCTTTATGAGACTGCTACAGATAAAAACATTGAAATTTCAGAGTTACACCATATATTGTGAAAATGACCATATATATATATATTTTCATTCTGGTTGCTTTTCTTTTTGTTCGTCACATTTTACACTTTAATCTATGTCAAATACATGTACATGCATAAGAATGTCGTCTTATTCAATTGAAAGTTTAATCAGGAAATTGCAGTTTCTTCCACCTTTGCCAATGAAAGTTGCAAAAAAAAAACCTACTGAAACTAAATGCTAGAGATGATCACAAGCAGAATATTAAAGGACAAGTCCACCCCAACAAAACATTGATTTGAATAAAAAGAGAAAGATCAAGCAAGCATAACACTATAACTTTCATCAAAATCGGGTGTAAAATAATGTACTATGGTGCTTGGATGCTGTCTGAATGCTGTATGGATGACGTTACCTGCATAATGCCTGGAAGCTGTCTGGCTGCTTGATATGGTGCTTGGATGATGTTTGGTTGCTTGGTGTGGTGCCTGGATGCCGTCTGGCTGCTTGGTGCGGTGCCTTGATTCTGTCTGGTTGCTTGGTGTGTTGTCTGGCTGCTTGGTGTAGTGCCTGGATGCTGTCTGGTTGCTTGGTATGGTGCTTGGATGCTGTCTGGCTGCTTGGTATGGTGCTTGGATGCTGTCTGGCTGCTTGGTATGGTGCTTGGATGCTGTCTGGCTGCTTGGTATGATGCTTGGATGCTGTCTGGCTGCTTGGTATGGTGCTTGGATGCTGTCTGGCTGCTTGGTATGGTGCTTGGATGCTGTCTGGCTGCTTGGTATGGTGCTTGGATGCTGTCTGGCTGCTTGGTATGGTGCTTGGATGCTGTCTGGCTGCTTGGTATGGTGCTTGGATGCTGTCTGGTTGCTTGGTATGGTGCTTGGATGCTGTCTGGCTGCTTGGTATGGTGCTTGGATGCTGTCTGAATGCTGTATGGATGACGTTACCTGCATAATGCCTGGATGTCGTCTGGTTGCCTGATGGGGGTTCAGTCTCTGATGATTCATAAGGGGTTCATCTATCTCTTCATCAAAGAAGGCCGAAGCATACGCGATGCAATCCTGCAATCATAAAACAATCAAAAGGATACCGCCATCAGAGATCTACGTATATTGATATTTTCTCTTCTCGAAAGAAAATGCATGAATTTCATCAAATGGTAGGCCTATTCGACATTTCCAGATTAATTACCCGTATTGAGGTTTAACATTATACTTACTGATAATTTCAAAATTATCTTGAAATTTCAAAATCTTGAACTTTGGTTGAAGGGGAACAGTGGCGGATCCAGGGGGTGGCGCAGGGGGCGCGCGCTCCCCCTAATATTTGAGCGGCGCCGAAGGCGTGGCTCAAAAAAAAAACTTAACAAGTTTTAAACTATATTTAAACTGTTTTACACCAATAATAGTGGTCAAGTAGTCTTTTGAACATTGTGTATTGTACTATTTGACACAATAATCCACTTATATACAGGTAATTTTTTTTTTTTTTTTTTTTTTTTTTGCATTATAGAGAGGGACATTTTATGGAAGCCCAAGTAATGTTATGTATTATGTATACATTTAAACTCTTGAAATTTTTATATCAGTCAGTTCAAAACATCCGAAGTGTTACTCCAACGCATGAAGTACTAAAAGAACTTGAGAATTTCCAACAAAATTGACATTATTAAAGGCATGCAAATATACATGTAATTCTTATCAAATGTACACATATGCCTTCAACTTAAGTAATTGAAAGAATGGGTATTAATAGTAACAAGAAGGAGGTACATACAAGTAGTTCAGCTGTTTTGTAAAAGTATCCAAGTTGTGGACTTTGAGCACCTTTGTAGATTTTATATATTATTTTATTGAAGATTTAACAGTTTGGTGTACATACAGAGAGTTATTTATCATTACTTCGTTAGAAACTTGTTGTTTTCATCAGTTTTGCTTGTTTTACAATTTGAAAATAAAACAGTGGTGTTAAATCAGACTCCATGAGGGTGTATCATTCTTTTAAAGTATCTCTAAAGCATGTGGAACAGAAATGAAAATGATTACATTAAAAGTATCTGTTAAGAAGAAGAGAAAATAGAGAAAACTAATTTTTTTCATAAAAGTTGATTTAAATCAGTGATTTTTTTGAAAAAAATCAAGTGATTTAAATCGCGATTTAAATCATGATTTAAATCGACATGATTTAAATCAAACAACCCTGGGTTATAAATCGGCGCCAGTCGAGAAAAATCGGCACTGCCAATGTCTTAACCGGCGCCGATCAAGGATAATCTGCGCCACCTAAATCTAAATCGGCACCAGATAAAAATAATCAGCGCCATCTGGTTATAAATCGGCGCCGGTACAGAAAAATCGACGCTGCCAGAATTCTTAACCGGCGCCGATCAAGGATAATCAGCGCCACCTAAATCTAAATTGGGGCCGGACAAGAATAATCAGCGCCATCTGGTTATAAATCGGCGCCGGTAAAGAAAAATCGGCGCCGCCTGAGTTCGTAAACGGCGCCGATCAAGGATAATCAGCGCCACCTATATCTAAATCGGGGCTGGTCAAGAATAATCAGCGCCATCTGGTTATAAATCGGCGCTGCCTGAGTCTTAACCGGCGCCGATCAAAAATAATCAGCTCCACCTAAATCTAAATCGGCGCCGGACAAGAATAATCAGCACCACCTGGTTAAAAATCGGCGCCAGTCAAGAATACTCGGCGCTGGTTCTAAATCGGCGCCAGTCAATTATGAATTGCCGCTGCCTGAATCTTACGTGACGTCGGTAAAAATAATCAGTACTACTTGTTTTAAATCGGCGCCGGTCAAGAATAATCAGCGTCCCCTGGTTCCAATAAATAGGCGCCGGTAGAATAATGAAGAAGGGACTATTGTCAACCAAATCTAGATCGGCACCGGTCAAGAATGATCAGCGACACCTGGTTATACATTTTATTGTTGAATGGTCATAACAAAGCTTATCGCATGCCCTTACAGAGTGGACTGGGGCGGGGCAGTTGCCCACAGAATGGCAGATGTCATGAAATCTTTAATTTATTTTTAAAAATCCCAGAATCATACAAAAGCGAAGAGCAAATCCTTTAATTTTGATCTTATTTTCCAATGCTTTAATAAAAAGAAGGTCAGTCACTTTTCTTCTTTACACATTCCACATTGTGCCACCTCTATGGCCTTTAGTTTAAGACAGCTACTATTGTGTTTTATGAAGATGATTCGATATCTTAGCCCAAAACTTTGCTATAACCCGTTGCTAGTACCGGGAGTGTATAATTACGCAACCAGTCGTATATTGAGATTTAGCTACACAACTCGTTCTTTATCTAAAATCGTGCTTAAATTATCCGCTTCTCACATTGGAATATAAAAATTTTCAGCTCGCGCTTCGCCCTCGCATCATTTCTGTAGGAAAACCCCATACTTTTCATGATTGAATAATTAGGTGAATAGAATGTCCCTATTTCGGGACTAAACGTCAAAAGAACTCCCGCTTTGATTTGCAATAATCTTTTGCTGGATATAATCTTGTTCTTTATTACAAACGTCCATTAAACTGTCATTTTTTTTCAGATCGAAATATCAAAATTTTAAGCTCGCGCTTCGCGCTCGCATCTATTGTTTTTTTAGATACCCATCTTAATCATTGGTACCAAAAATGCATAGAATATCAAGCTTTCTGGTCAGAATATAAAGAAATTTCAGCTCGCCCTCGGCACTCGCATTATCTGTGTAGTGAGATATGTATCCTCCTCATGAGTTACTACAAACAGTCCTAAACAGGCACCTTTTTCCTGTTTTCAGGTCAGTATACTAAAAAATTTCAGCTCGCGCTTCGCGCTCGCATTAATTTGTTGGTGAGATATGTGTTTCTATCTCATGGGTCATATAAATATATATATATATATATATATGCATATGTGTGTGTGTGTTTGTGTGAGTTTGTTTGTTTTGTGTGATATCGAGCGCCTTTGGAAAGTTGATTCATGATTTTGCCCCCCAAATCTTATTGATGTATATTTCTGTTATAATAAGATATGTTTAAGTGGACTTCAGGGAATGGTCGTACGCAGCAAGGGGGGAGGCACATTCGCGATCTGCTGTTGTGAAAAACATTTTTATCCCTTAAAATTTCATGAAAACTATGAAAAATGTGCAAATGTGAGATATGCACCAAATTTTCGAGTCTTGCCCCCCCCCCCCCCCCCCGGAAATATTATCTGCGTGTGGTCATGCAAAATGGCATGACTGGAAATCCTACATTTTGAAAAGAGCACTTGACAGGGTCAGACTTTACCCCTTTTTCAACATTTTCTTTTATGGCGCCGGTGAAGTGCAAAAATATGTGCGCCGCTTGGCAGTGCGCCCCCCCCCCCCCCCTTTCGCCAATAGCTGGATCCGCCTATGGGGAACTCCAAACCGAAAATAATATGATTTGAATAGATCATAGAAAATCAGACACACAAAACATAGAAAATTTCTTCAAAATCGGGCAAGAGCCAAAAATTTCCCGGTCACATCATGGTATGAACAAGCGTAATGAAACGAGCGTAATGAGGCAACGATTTTGAGAGGGTCAGATATTGCGTATCGGGCAGAATTTATCTTTTAAAAAAATTTGCGAGCGACCGAAGCGAGCGAGCAAAATTTGTTTGACATTTTTAATACAAAAATAATAATCCAATTTTGTGATGGATTTTTACATGATATCCAGAGAATAATATATTTCACTCTTCTCTCTTTCCATTCCTTTTTGTGGTCTGTACGCCACTGTGAACAGAATTCTTTGCAGCAGTAGCTTGAAGAGTACAAAAAACGAGGGGCGTAGTATGGCGCATGTGCTAAAAAGCTGCTTAACGAGCGAGCGAAGCGAGCGAGAAAAAAATCACCTTTTCATGAGAATCTAACTGTGAGATATTTTTGACATATTATTCAGTAAATGAAATAATATCCTAGCTCAGCAATAGTTCTCTTGTACTTGAACAAACTAAATATATAACACATCTACAAATTAACCTGAAATCCTGAAAATTAGATTATTCAAATAGTTACAAACATTTGCTTTTATATAAGATACATGGCTACATCAAAATGGGGTCTGGTGCACTCATCCTTACTGCTACGCTCATCCAAAATTAAAGGGACAGTTATCACAAATATACGATATGTTTCTTTTTTTTTAAATAACCAATAATTGCATGCGATATTCTAATTTTTATCTGAACTAAACTTATCTCACGGGACGCAATCAAATTATGACACCCTGGTTTGAAAAGATGCTTTCTTAACAGACATATACACTGATCTTATCAACAAATCAGATTATAAAAGAGTTTGAGTTACTGGAAGAGGACTTATGACACCCTGGTTTGAAAAGATGCTTTCTTAACAGACATATACACTGATCTTATCAACAAATCAGATTGTAAAAGAGTTTGAGTTACTGGAAGAGGACTTTGTATCCTTACCTCAAGGAACATCAGCGTCTCCTTTGTGATTTTCTCCCTTTTATCTCTTCCTACCCAGTCTTTCCTGCTTCAGGGACATGAGTAGATGGAATGGTTAGACCTCCACTGATTGCATCAAGAATCATTAGTTTGATGAGGTGCCTGAATGCTGTCTGGTTGCTTGGTGTGGTGCCTGTCTGGTTGCTTGGTGTGGTGTCTGGATGCTGCCTGGTTGCTTGGTGTGGTGCCTGTCTGGTTGCTTGGTGTGGTGTCTGGATGCTGCCTGGTTGCTTGGTGTGGTGCCTGTCTGGTTGCTTGGTGTGGTGTCTGGATGCTGCCTGGTTGCTTGGTGTGGTGCCTGTCTGGTTGCTTGGTGTGGTGTCTGGATGCTGCCTGATTGCTTGGTGTGGTGCCTGTCTGGTTGCTTGGTGTGGTGTCTGGATGCTGCCTGGTTGCTTGTTGTGGTGCCTGTCTGGTTGCTTGGTGTGGTCCCAGGACCAAAATCCAATTGAAACCAGTTGGATTTCCAACTGGTTTCAATTGGTTTCAATTGGTTTTAACTGGTTTCAATTGGTTTTAACTGGAATTGAACAATTTCCAGTTGAAACCAATTGAAACCAGTTGGGCAACTGGAAATCCTAACTGGAACCAGTTGGGTAACTGGAAATGACTTCCAATTGGAAATGATTTCTAACTGGAACCAGTTGAGTAACTGGAAATCCCAACTGGAACCAGTTGGGCAACTGGAAATCCTAACTGGAACCAGTTGGGTAACTGGAAATGACTTCCAACTGGAAATGATTTCTAACTGGAACCAGTTGGGTAACTGGAAATCCTAACTTGAACCATGCAGTTGTGTAACTGGAAATCCTAACTGGTACCAATTGGGTAACTGGAGATGACTTCTAACTGAAAAGATGGGTAACTGGAAATGAATTCTAATTGGAACCAGTTGGGTAACTGGAAATGATTTCCAACTGGTTTCCAATTGGAAATTTTCCAGTTACCCAACTGGATCCAATTGAAACCAGTTAATTTGCATATTATCTGCCAGTGTGCACAGATTAATGTTTTATGAGATTCATCATCATTAACAATGTATCTGTTTAATTATTTTCAATTTCAAGTACCACACTTTTTAATGATAAGTATTTAGAATACTTAGCAGTGAAAACCATGTTCATAAATGTTATAGATTATTATTAAAACAGATTAAAGGAGAATGAAACTCTTGGAGCAAGTTAGCTTTTGTGAAAGCAGAAAAATCAAAGAATAAGATCAACAAAAGTTTGAGTAAAATAGGACTAGCAATAGAAGAGTTATGAGCATTTGAATGTCGAGATCACTAATGCTATGGAGATCCTCCCATTGGCAACTCTCAACTCTCCCCTTTTGGACACTGAAAATATACCCCAAAACATCTCTTTTTGCTCATTCTAATCATATGACAAACAATTCATCAATGATATAATGTTGTGAAACCTCTGTACTTGTCCTCTCATAAAGAGAACACCTCACCTTGTGATAGACTCTATAAAAGTGAGAATATAAGTGAAATAAGTACTAAAGTAATGAGGGAGTTGTACGTGTGTGACATCACAGATCTTGGTCGCATTGCCAATGGGAGGATCTACATGGCATTAGTGATCTCAATATTCAAATGCTCATAACTTTCTTATTATACATTCAATCTTTCTCAAACTTTCAACAATATGTTTCTTTTGATTTTTCTCTTTGATATGGATTCAGCTGGTTTCAAGGGTTTCATTCTCCTTTAAAGGATAATTAGTACACCACTAACTGTTACCAAATTACATCAAATAAAAATACATATATTTGAAGATCTTCCATATAAATATATACATATGAAAGTCTGTATTTTATCAATGCCCTTTACATTGGTATTAATAGACATATAACACTGTTTCTGTGTTGGCATGAGCAATAGTTAGTGCAAATGCTAATTAATTTGTAACTGATTAAGTTCATTCCAACTGGAAGTTCCAATTGGATCCAGTTGGAAACCAATTGGTTTCAACTGGTTCCAGTTGAAACCAGTTGCCTCCAATTGGTTTCAACTGGAACCAATTGAAACCAGTTGCCTCCAATTGGATTCAATTGGTTTTAATAGGGAAATTTGAACAACTGGAACCAATTGGCAACTGGTTTTCAATTGGAACCAATCGGTTTTAACTGGAACCAATTGGCAACTGGTTTTCAATTGGAACCAGTTGTTCCAATTTCCCTATTGAAACCAGTTGGCCAACTGGTTTCAATTGGTTTTGACCCAATTGGTTTTAACTGGATTTTGGTCCTGGGGTGCTTGGATGCGCTGTCTGGCTGCTTGGTGTGGTGCCTGTCTGGTTGCTTGATGTGGTGTCTGGATGCTGCCTGGTTGCTTGGTGTGGTGCCTGTCTGGTTGCTTGGTGTGGTGCCTGAATGCTGTCAGTTTGCTTAATGTGGTGCCTGTCTGGTTGCTTGGTGTGGTGCCTGGATGCTGTCTGGATACTTGGTGTGGTGTCTGGATGCTGCCTGGTTGCTTGGTGTGGTGCCTGTCTGGTTGCTTGGTGTGGTGCTTGTTTGGTTGCTTGGTGTGGTGCCTGAATGCTGTCAGTTTGCTTAATGAGGTGCCTGGATGATATCTGGTTGCTTGGTGAAGTGATGCTGACTGGTTGCTTGTTCTGGTGCCTAGATGTTGTCTGGATGCTTGGTGTTGTGCTTGCCTGGTTGCTTGGTGTGGTGCCTGTCTGGTTGCTTGGTGTGGTGTCTGGATGATAACTGGTTGCTTGGTGTTGTGCCTGAATCCTGTCTGGTTGCTTGGTGTCGTACCTGGATGCTGTCTGGTTGATTGTGGTGGCTAGATGCTGTCTGCTTGCTTATCGTGTTGCCAGGATGCTGTCTGGTTGCTTTGTGTTGTGCCTGGATGCTGTCTGGTTGCTTGGTGTGGTGCCTGGATGCTGTCTGGCTGCTTGGTGTAGTGCCTGGATGCTGTCTGGTTGCTTGGTATGGTGCTTGGATGCTGTCTGGCTGCTTGGTATGGTGCTTGGATGCTGTCTGGCTGCCTGGTATGGTGCTTGGATGCTGTCTGAATGCCGTATGGATGACGTTGCCTGCATAATGCCTGGATGTCGTCTGGTTGCCTGATGGGGGTTCAGTCTCTGATGATTCATAAGGGGTTCATCTATCTCTTCATCAAAGAAGGCCGAAGCATACCCGGTGAAATCCTGCAACCATGAAACAATCAAAAGAATACAGCCATCAGAGATCTACGTATATTGATATTTTCTCTTCTCGAAAGAAAATGCATGAATTTCTTGTGAAGTGAAAAATCAATTGGTAGGCCTATTCGGCATCACCACATTAATTAAGGTTTAATTAAGGTTTACCATTATACTTACTGATAATTTCAAAATTATCTTGAAATTTCAAAATCTTGAACTTTGGTTGAAGGGGAACTCCAGGCCGAAAATAATATGATTTAAATAGATCATAGAAAATCAGAAACACAAAACAGAAAATTTCACCAAAATTGGGCAAGAATTAACAAAGATGTGATATTTCAAAACGTTGCATTTCGGCACTACAGCTCTTTGCATGTCCTGGTCAATATGCAATGAGCAAGCTGATTATTATATATCCCCCCACTTAGTATTCTCTTGTATTTTGTTATATATTTGATATCGTGTTCATTCATATTTTCCCCCACCAAGAATGTAAACTGAATTAATGTATAAAGTAGCCAATACAGCAACTTGTTTTGTTACAAGAAAAACATAGCATACACACAGGTATGAAAATATGAAATAATTATGATTTCATGTAATAACACAAGAAAGAGAAAAGTGGGACATGATATCATCAACCCACCTAATGCTTATTCATAACAGTGTGCATATACATGTAAATGTTTTCACTAAATGTTGCTATAGAATTCATTAACTTCGTATTTGTTTCTAGATTCTGATGAACTATTGAGCGATTTGCTAAGTAGATTTGATTTTTTTTTTTCATTTTTAGCCCGGAGTACCACTTGAAGCGTTTTCAGGTTACTGACCCCCTAATGATTTGTGACTTTCGCCGCTGACATTAGATTTATCATTTGCCGATATTTCAAGAAAAAAAATATTAAGATTTTCATATTATATACAGTGCGTATCAAAAAAGTTTACACTCAGAAATAATGCTGTAAAATTATATGTTTGCCACATCCTGAAGCTTTTTCCACATTTAAACATTGGTACAGATCTCTTTAATCAAGTGACCACATAACTGCCGAAAAGTCTTTCCGCTTAATTTTGAAAAGTTCGTGAAAAATTATTTGCGCAAAACTTGGAAATAGCTATGTGAATAAAAGTAGACGTTAATCATGAAGAACACATGACTTAAGCTCGGAAGATTGATTTGAAGATATTCCGACTGACAAAAAAGAGTCAATATCCGCTCTATACATTTCAAGCACTTTCAATTGTGAGATGGATATGGATCGCACTTAATAAAGAGCTGATATGTTCCATTATTATTACTTTGAGTTTTGACATAGCCCTGGACATCTCTGGGACATGTCATCATATGAAAATGATGACTATCTTCCTATTGCTCTTGCTAAGCGTGAGATCAAACAAAAGGGACAATTTAATTTCTAAATTAATATCTTATTCATTAATGTCTAAGAAGAGGGCGCAAAATCTGTTGGCCTGAAAACTGGACATTTAAAGCACTTTTGTAATCATAAATAGGATGCATCAGTTAATATATTTTTAACCATTAATGCGGGTGCAAAACGCAAGCCAAAATTTTTGATAAAATGTCATGAAAAGGGGATTTTTAAGTAGTTTGTTGTATAATCAATATTGAGACATGCATAACTCGCCAATCAAAATGCGAGCGTGCAGCGCTAGCTGATACGTTTTGACGATCAGACCTGAAAATTGATATTTTGACAACTTTATGGAATACACGAAAATAATAGGTACCTGATAAATCAAAAATGTTAATATTCAGACCATATAAACTGACATTTTTACAGAGCACTTAAAAAAAAATCAATTTTTAAATCACACAAAATGATAAAAGTTCGATTTCCGAGGTAAAATATGTTTTGTATATTGACTTCCAAACTTGATATTTAAGCTCCATATTGAACAAGATACGAAAATCACCTAACAGGCAATGCGAGCGCGAAGCGCGAGCGAAAATTTTATATAGTGACATGAAAGATTTTGAATTATTTTCCAAGTCTTCCCTTCATCCTATTTTATTCACTCGTCTTCCTCCTCTTCTTTTTCCCCTCTCTTTCCCTCTTTTTTTCTTTCTTTCCTTTCTTTTTTTATCCGCCAATGGGGGGGGGGGCCGGGCCCCTCCTGGATCCGCCTATGCACTTTTAACTGACGAAAAATTAATCATTTGTAGTTTAACTTCTTCATATAAAAAAAAAATTATTCTGACACCATGGGTGTCGATCAGTGTTTATGGGGGGGGGTGACCATGGCCGTACGCAGTTTTTTTCGGGGGGGGGGGGTAAGATGCGTAATTTTTTTCGAAGAAACTCGAAAGCAAAGAGCGAAGCGGCCGAGCTGGTCATTGGGCGCTTTTGCATTTTCTAAAGTGTTTTGGAAGGATTTTGTGCACAATATTGGTTAGTTTTGTGAACATTTTTTCGGTATTAAAAAAAAAAAAAAAAATTATCAAGTGATAAAGACGGTATATACTCGTCAAAAATTTGTGGACTTCAATAAATTTTGTTGGATTAAAGCATGAAAGTTTCAACCTTGTTTCTCTTAATATTACTCCAACACGTGGAATATCTACCGAATATATATATATATATATATATATATATATATATACAACAATCAATATCACCATTACGAACCGTGAGCATGTACTCTTCTTACCATGATAATTGTCATATGATTCATAATAAATATTATTAGATATTTGATCGTAAATTATTGGATGGGGTGATCACATACGCCACCCCCCACCTGAAAGGGGGATTTATCCCCTCCCCCCGTGCGTCATTGATACCCATTTGTCCCTTATATATAGAAACACCCAAACATGATTACCATCATTATCATTAAGATAATAATGTTGATAATAATAATCACAATAACAACAATAATAATATAATATAATAATTATTGTTTATTAGTATCATCATGATCATACTTTATTATGATTCATCATATTAAAATATGATCTTTGACTTTAATTTATTAGGGGATGCTTACACAGGCCATCCCCAACTGATAAATTGGGGGGGGGCGATATATCCTCACCCCTCCCGATCGATGACCCATGACTGACACTGTCAATTTTGCAACGAGGTTGTGCCATGCCCATGTCTGTGAAGTTATTTTCAATCTTGCTATATTTTCTTAATGTTTGCATGTATGACAAATATTTTAATTGATATTGGCCAAAATCAACACATTCTATGTTTTCTCGTCATTGATAAAAAGGTTGGAACAAGTGGATTGCTTTGAACCATTTTTAAAAGTTCGCAAAAGGTTTAACACCGTTTTGAACATTTCCCAGGGGTCGCTTGTCATCACAAGGTGGACACTACCAGTTTAAAAAGGAGCCCTAAACAAGAAATCTCGCTTCGACTTCAGATTTACACTACTGAAACAAGCATTTTGTCAGGTTTCACAACCCCAAATATTTCCATGAATTTTATATTTTCATGATATGGTGAATATAAACACTATTTCCACTCACTACACAGATTATAGGCTGGTAAAAAGTATCAAATTTACCCGTGGTTTTTGCGATTTTTTTATACTCGCGTACATGATCGCCAATCGTGCATTATGTAGACAACAAAACAAGCAAGATTTTACATTGGCTCCTTGCCTTGGAGAATATTTAGATAATTATTTCACTTACCTTGTCATCACCAAAATCATGTTTAAAATCACTGCAGCTTCCGTCTTTTCTCCCATGTAGGCAGTAATATCAGGAAAGAAAATTTGTCTGATGTCCAATTATTTGAGAACACATTTCCGCTGTTTATAGATTTGCTGTCCTCATGTTCGCTGTGGCGCCTTTTCATACGCCATTACTGTTGTCACATGGCTTGCATTCCTGTCGACAAAAGACATTCACTTTCGGCTGCCCATCAGCTTTTCAAAATTTCCCGCCATTGTGTGCCCATTCGCCTCAGTGCATATACCACATGGACCTATTGTGAATGAACACAGCGTATTGTTTATGGGTTAGCAGTGATTGTCTGCATCGTTTTAAAGAAACTCCATGCATCTTGTATGGGCTTCATTTTGATCAATGGTAATATTTATGAGCAGAAGGCAAATGCATCACTGAAATCATGTAAAATCGACTGGTGGTTTGCATAGGCCTATATAATTTGTTTCATATTCAAGTTGGAAAAAAAATCAATATTACGAGAAATTAAAGGGTCAGACCGGCTTACAGATGGGGTGGAGCAAACGAAGAATCACCACCAAGAAAAAAAAAGGTGAAGAAAGAAAATGGAAAGGGAAAAGGGTGAAATATCTTATTCTAAACATTATGTCAAAATCTCTCACAAGATTCGATTATCTTGTGAGGGCGAAGCGTGTGCTGAAATTTCTAGAGTTAGACCTAAAAGAAAGACACTATGTGCATTTAGTGCGAGCTGGTGTATTTAATTAAACAAATGAGTCTAGCCCGAAGCGCGAGCTTCACTATTATTTTACAATAGATCGGAAAACTAGAGAGTAAAAGCACGTTATTGAATAAAAAACAAGATGTGTTTCTCAATTAACAATTTATGAAAGCGCAAATTAGCCCGAGCTAATTTTTTTTCAATAATTGAATAATGAGCGATACATGAAAAAAATATGAATGGTTTTGCGGGTTTGATAATAACCCCATTTTATTGATTGCAAATGAATTAATAGAACACAATATAAATATATTTGCATTGATCAATTATATCATGAATTTGATTCATTGAATTGATAAATGAATATGTGAACAAAGAAACAATGCAAGTAGCATTTACCATGTATTCTTTTAAACAAGTGCACACCGAGTTACCAATAATTCCTATAGCATTTCCATTTATTTGAAAGCAGGATAAAAGAGCATTGCACATTAAATGCCTTGCTCACAGGCATAGGAGCCACAGCTAGGATCGAACCCCGGACCACGGCACCTATGTATATCAATCAGTAATCGATCAGTATACCAATAAGTTAGTCATTCTGCTTCTCAGCCATTCTGTCGGTCTGCAAGCCAGTCTGTTAGTCAATCAATAAATCAACTAACGAATCAACAAAGCTATCACCCCTATGTCTCTATCTGTAAGTCAGTCTGTCAGATATTTTGTCTGTCGGTCATCTTGTCTGTCAGTAATTTTATCTGTCAGACATTTTGTCTGTCAGACAATTTATCTGTCAGATTTTTTTGTCTGTCAGACATTTTGTCTGTCAGATTTTTTTGTCTGTCAGTTTTTTTTGTCTGTCAGACTTTCTGCCTGTCAGTTAGTCTGTCAGCCAGTCAATCGATCAATATTATTATACAAATCAATGAAGCAATCACCAAATCAATGAATCCAGTCAGTCTGTAAAAAAAAGTCTGTCAGATATCTGTCAATCATTTTATCTGTCAGATATTATGTCTGTCAGATATTACGTCTGTCAGACATTTTGTCTGTCAGACTTTTTTTGTCTGTCAGACTTTTTGTCTGTCAGACTTTTTTATCTGTCAGATTTTTTGTCTGTCAGACTTTCTGCCTGTCAGTTAGTCTGTCAGCCAGTCTGTCATTCAATCTATCAACAAATGAGCGAAGCAATCACCCCTATCTCTGTCAGTCTAGACATTTTGGATGGTAATCTGATAACCCTAGTCTGAAATAGAATTTGAAATCACACTTCCAAGGAAAGCTGGGCTTCAAAATTCATGGCAATTTTAATAATTGTGTGACAACTTTTTTTTTAGCAGGATAAGAATTAATGAGTTGACAACTGGCACTCTATAAAAGTGTGGTCTAAGTTAACCAAGGTTTAACTAATCATGGCTATCAGAATACCACCCCTTGTCTCATGTCAGCCATTCTGTCAATGTAAACTAAACTTGCTTTAGAAAACTGAATTATGTGACTTAATGATTAATGATTAATTATATTAATTCAGAGTATACATAACACTATGTTTTAGTTTTATTTTATTTTTCCTTTCCTTCTTTCCTTTCCTTTTTTTCTTTCGTCGCCAAGGCAGGGGGGGATTTTTAGTTATTATTTTAAAATGAAATGAAATGTCAGAAGGGCCATATCCTCGAACAAGATGAACAAGATGTATGTATGTATATATATATATAAACTGGCCAGCAAAAGAAAGTACCCACTTCTTTCAAAGGCTGCACACAAAAATTCACCCCATAGAAATAAACAATTTTGTACACAGGTATGGTGCAATATCCATTAGTAATCACATACCCAACAGGAAGTGATTATCTTTATTACAAAGAAATAAAATGACATGTACAGCATCTAGGCCACTGAATCAAAAGTCACAAAATGTAACAAAATGAGCCGTCGAGGTTTTACACAAAAGTCAATGTCAAAGGATGAAATAAACCAAACACATATCCATAGAAGGAATATAATGAGGTGGTGCAGAGAGCATTGCCGCTGGACCAGAAGACAATGGAATGCAGTATTGTTTTCAGATGAATCCAGGTTCTGCGTCAATACAAGTGATGGACGAGAGCGATATGCAGAATGTTACATTCGTGAAGTTGATCGGTGGGGTGGACCTTCTGTGATGGTGTGGGCAGGCATATCAGCCAACCATATGACTCATCTGGTTATCCTGGCAGGTAATCTGACAGCTCAGCGCTATGTTGATGAAGTATTGAGTATTGAGACCCCATCTGCTCCCTTTCCTGTAGGCACATCCTGGCATCACATTGTTTCAACAGGACAATGCAAGACCCCATACAGCACTACATGATAACATATTACTTTGATATCATTGCAATTCAGAAGACCTATTTATGCATATTGTTTACTTGTACAATGTTTACCTGAAAAAAAAAGTAATCCAGAATTCTCAGGCATTTCATCCAGATTTATTGACAACGGATTGATATTTTAATATTAATATTTTATTTACAGAATGGAAATTTTGATTTTAAAATGAAGTTTCACAGATGATGATTGATGAAGATTTGTTAGGATTTGTTGGACATGTTGAACTTGTTTCAACTCAGCGATATGGCGAGAGCAATTCTTTTCATGGGTTCAATAATGAGAGTGAGTTGAGGTTCACTTGTACTTTCCTAAACAAATTGTTTCTTTCTTAATCTTTGCTTATTGGATTCTGCCACGCATGAATGATTTGCTCAATATTCCTTTAAAAAACAGAGTTTTTACAAGTATTCTTTTAACTAGTTAGAAATTTTACATTTAATGATTTGGATATCTTTTTCATCTTTTCTTTTTCTGGGACACATTGTACATCCCAAAACTGTATTGTCTGATAATACTTGCCAAAGAAAACATTTGTGTCTTGTGTTCCAAATAGCAAATTGAAATGTTAATAGGAAAATACTTTATCATTAAATATATTATTTAATGATGTCATGGAGTGAAGATTTTGTTTTCCTCAAGCTGCTCTCTGTTTTCTTAAAGGAAACCAAAACTCAAGAAGGAAAGCAATCTTATTAGAAGGAGTAAAATGAGAGGAACAATTAAAAAAAAAAGTTTCATAAATTGTTCCTCTCATTTCCAAAAAGATTACTTCTCATCTTGGGTTTTGGTTTCCTTTAAGAAGCATAGAGGAGATTTCAGCTGTTCTGTAACCTTTTATGTTGATATTCAAATCAATCAGCTAATGGAGAAACAAGAGAATTCATTTTTTATAAATTTGATTAATTTAGATATTTTATTTTTTTATATGAATAAATCAGCGGTAATTCAAACAGCACATCTAAAAATATAAAGCATAACATTGTGTTGTACAGGCCTTTACTTAAGTGGCTACCCTGGGTAAATCAAACGTTATAGAGCCTTAAAAATCTGTCTAAAATTTTAGTTTTATGTCACTTCCATTCTGAAAAAAAATCACACTCTTCTGACTGCTTGTAGTTAAAGCAAAAAAGCCTACTCATTCATTTATTTATTTATTTCTGATATTTTGACAGGGTAGCCCATTCACCAATAAGTAGTGGTCTTCCATGGGGCCCTGAATAACAATAAACATATTTACAAAATGCATAACGTATGTATAGAATGTAACGGCATTAAGATTCACATTAGGACTTGAAAGTAAAACGAATTATTAACAAACGGGCACTCGTTTGACGTATAATCAAATATCAATAAATCAAATTAACTAAGAACGACATCTTGAAAATACTGATAATATACACCAAATCATCAAGGTCATGCTAACACAAAATACGCACAACAGTGGATGTTCCGCAAGTTATTAATAAATTACAAGTTCTTCTAAACATTCTCTTAAATGAAATGACAGAAGGAGCTGTTCTAATTGAATTATCAAGCTTATTCCATTCAAATATTGAAGATACAATTGAACTACACTTATAACAATCAGTGCGAAACTTGGGCACGCGTAAATATCCACTGTCTCTCTGTCCGGTATGATGTTCATGTACATCATTTGGATTGGTGAAGTTTACCTGAAGGTAAGAAGGTGCTAAATTATGAACACATTTATATATCATCAAAACGCGACTGAGCTTAAATCGTTTGTCTAGTGTCATCCATGCAAGACTTGCGAACAAATCAGCCGACGGTGTGTCGTATGTCTTGTTCAATATTATTCTTGCAGCCCTCTGGTGAATTTTTTGCAGCTTAATTGTATGGGATTGAAATCTATTCGACCATACAGCAGAACAGTAATCAAATCTTGGCAACACTAAACTGTTATAAAGCAACTTTAAGGACTGCACAGGCAAAGAACTTTTCGCTCTCTTTTTTATGCCAATACTTTTCTGAGTAAGTTTACATACATTTTCAATTTTTTTTTACCATTTCAGTTCTTCATCTATCAAAACTCCTAAGCATTTGGTGAATTGAACTCTATTTATCAAATCACCGTTTAACGAAATCGTGAAAGAATCTATTTTCCTGAGATTAGCACGAGAACCTATTATCATGACACAAGTTTTTTTCAGTGTTGAGGACGAGCAGATTATCTTTAATTCATGCCATGACCTTGTTTAATGCAACAGTTAATTTTTCTTCCAAAACTGTCGCATCATTCGCACTGACGGTAAGTGTCGTGTCGTCAGCGTACATATCTATGATACCTTCATAAATACATTCAGGTAAACTATTAACATATATTGAAAATAAAAGGGGACCTAGAATTGACCCTTGTGGCACGCCTAATTTGACGATTGAAGGGTGCGATTTGGCTACTTTGAATTGTGTCACTTGTTGTCGATCAAATAAATATGATTGGACAAGTGGCAGAAAAAAAAAGTAAATATAATAATAATAAGTATGATGGCATGCCTTAAATAACTTTTCTCACTGCAGTTAAAAAGGAATGATTCCTGCTATTAACATATAAATATATCCTTCATAATGTTGCATACTTCTACTCAATGAATATGAAATTGGTGAAGAAAATAGCTATGTTAATAAATAATAGCTGGATTTGTAAAACGTCTTTGCCAGAAGTATACAAAGCGCTGCTATTATTACCCCGGCTTTAGCTCGAGCTACCATCACCGGCGCTCAGTGCATGCAAGGAATTACTCCTGCCGATACCCATTCACCTCACCTGTATCGAGTGCATCACAGTGTGAATGATTTCTTGCTGAAGGAAAATGCGTCATGGCAACGACTCGAACCCATGACCCTCTGTTCCAAAGGCGAGAGAACCCTAACCCTATACCCAAGGAGGTTTCAAAAGAGATAGAGTAACACCAAATAAATCCACTTTGAACAAGGTTAAAAACCGCCAGCAGAAAGTATGTCAGGCATGCACTTTGCTCAACATCTCTTGCAATTGTGTAGACAAATGATTCCCGCATGACTCCGTAGCTATAGGTCATACAGAAAGGGAAATATCCTAATGTAATGATAATTACTTTTTCGCCGCATCTTGGTCTGGTTATATGTGTAGTACATAATTCGGAGGCATGCGAAAATAAACTATGCAATATGTCCTGAAATATGACTCAAATTTGCTCGACTGGGCATGTGCGGGCACTCATGTGGCATATACAGTAATGAACAACAATATTCCACCGACCACATTTGAAATTTTCATTCGCCGCAGACGATCGGAAAAGTGTTAAAATCTGGTTTCAGTAAAGGTCAAATTCTTTCTTTTTTCACTAATTAAAGGTTAATTGAGATAATCTGGGCAAATATCTCGTCGTAATAGTGCTTCGTTATTGATGTTCTGTCATGCGTTCTGTCATGAATATTCGTAAAATTTAACCCCTCGGATTTCTTCACTGAAACTGGCGGCTTCGAAGGTGGACATCAAAAGGGTCCTAATTGCCGTTCTTTCTTTTGTGCTTCTTTAGAAATGAACAGCTGCTTGAATAAATTTGTTGACTGTTGGAACTCCAGTCATAGAATCTTCTTGCTACAACCCTAACCCTATAACACTTAACACATAACACCTTACACTACACCTAAAACATTGCACTACACCTTACACTACACCTAACACCTTACACTACACCTTACACTACACCTAACACCTTACACTACACCTTACACTACACCTTACACTTCACCTTAAATCTAACACCTTACACTACATCTTAAACCTAACACCTTACCCCTAACCCTTACCCTTAATAATCCAAGGCGCTGGCCCCCTTTTGTTCATGGGAATTTTAACATTCACTTACCAATTCCTAAACTAATTGTTTCTTTCTTTATCTTTGCTTATTAGATTCTGCCACGCATGAATGATTTGCTCAATATTCCTTCAAAAAACAGAGTTTTTACAAGTATTCTTTTAACTAGTTAGAAATTTTACATTTAATGATTCGGATATCTATTTCCTCTTTTCTTTGTCTGGGACACATTGTTCATTCCAACACTGTATTGTCTGATAATACTTGCCAAAGAAAACATTTGTGTCTTGTGTTCCAAATAGCAAATTGAAATGTTAATAGGAAAATACTTTTATCATTAAATATATTATTTAATGATGTCATGGAGTGAAGATTTTTTTATTCCTCAAGCTGCTCTCTGTTTTCTTAAAGGAAACCAAACCCAAGAAGAAAAGCAATCTTATTGGAAGGAGTAAAATGAGAGGAACAATTTAAAGAAAAAGTTTCATAAATTGTTCCTCTCATTTCCAAAAAGATTACTTCTCATCTTGGGTTTTGGTTTCCTTTAAGAAGCATAGAGGAGATTTCAGCTGTTCTGTAACCTTTTATGTTGATATTCAAATCAATCAGCTAATGGAGAAACAAGAGAATTCATTTTTTATAAATTTGATTAATTTAGATATTTTATTTTTTTATGAACAAATCAGTGGTAATTCAAACAGCGCATCAAAAAATATAAAGCATAACATTGTGTTGTACAGGCCTTTACTTAAGTGGCTACCCTGGGTAAATCAAACGTTATAGAGCCTTAAAAATCTGTCTAAAATTTAAGTTTTATGTCACTTCCATTCTGAAAAAAATCACACTCTTCTGACTGTTTGTAGTTAAAGCAAAAAAGCCTACTCATTTATTTATTTATTTATTTCTGATATTTTGACAGGGTAGCCCATTCACCAATAAGTAGTGGTCTTCCATGGGGCCCTGAATAACAATAAACATATTTACAAAATGCATAACGTATGTACAGAATGTTACGGCATTAAGATTCACATTAGGACTTCTTGAATGTAAAACGAAACATTAACAAACTTAGCAGCAAACAAAACGCAGACGGGCACTCGTTTGACGTATAATCAAATATCAATAAATCAAATTAACTAAGAACGACATCTTGAAAATACTGATAATATACACCAAATCATCAAGGTCATGCTAACACAAAATACGCACAACAGTGGATGTTCCGCAAGTTATTAATAAATTACAAGTTCTTCTAAACATTCTCTTAAATGAAATGACAGAAGGAGCTGTTCTAATTGAATTATCAAGCTTATTCCATTCAAATATTGAAGATACAATTGAACTACACTTATAACAATCAGTGCGAAACTTGGGCACGCGTAAATATCCACTGTCTCTCTGTCCGGTATGATGTTCATGTACATCATTTGGATTGGTGAAGTTTACCTGAAGGTAAGAAGGTGCTAAATTATGAACACATTTATATATCATCAAAACGCGACTGAGCTTAAATCGTTTGTCTAGTGTCATCCATGCAAGACTTGCGAACAAATCAGCCGACGGTGTGTCGTATGTCTTGTTCAATATTATTCTTGCAGCCCTCTGGTGAATTTTTTGCAGCTTAATTGTATGGGATTGAAATCTATTCGACCATACAGCAGAACAGTAATCAAATCTTGGCAACACTAAACTGTTATAAAGCAACTTTAAGGACTGCACAGGCAAAGAACTTTTCGCTCTCTTTTTTATGCCAATACTTTTCTGAGTAAGTTTACATACATTTTCAAATTTTTTTTACCATTTCAGTTCTTCATCTATCAAAACTCCTAAGCATTTGGTGAATTGAACTCTATTTATCAAATCACCGTTTAACGAAATCGTGAAAGAATCTATTTTCCTGAGATTAGCACGAGAACCTATTATCATGACACAAGTTTTTTTCAGTGTTGAGGACGAGCAGATTATCTTTAATTCATGCCATGACCTTGTTTAATGCAACAGTTAATTTTTCTTCCAAAACTGTCGCATCATTCGCACTGACGGTAAGTGTCGTGTCGTCAGCGTACATATCTATGATACCTTCATAAATACATTCAGGTAAACTATTAACATATATTGAAAATAAAAGGGGACCTAGAATTGACCCTTGTGGCACGCCTAATTTGACGATTGAAGGGTGCGATTTGGCTACTTTGAATTGTGTCACTTGTTGTCGATCAAATAAATATGATTGGACAAGTGGCAGAAAAAAAAAGTAAATATAATAATAATAAGTATGATGGCATGCCTTAAATAACTTTTCTCACTGCAGTTAAAAAGGAATGATTCCTGCTATTAACATATAAATATATCCTTCATAATGTTGCATACTTCTACTCAATGAATATGAAATTGGTGAAGAAAATAGCTATGTTAATAAATAATAGCTGGATTTGTAAAACGTCTTTGCCAGAAGTATACAAAGCGCTGCTATTATTACCCCGGCTTTAGCTCGAGCTACCATCACCGGCGCTCAGTGCATGCAAGGAATTACTCCTGCCGATACCCATTCACCTCACCTGTATCGAGTGCATCACAGTGTGAATGATTTCTTGCTGAAGGAAAATGCGTCATGGCAACGACTCGAACCCATGACCCTCTGTTCCAAAGGCGAGAGAACCCTAACCCTATACCCAAGGAGGTTTCAAAAGAGATAGAGTAACACCAAATAAATCCACTTTGAACAAGGTTAAAAACCGCCAGCAGAAAGTATGTCAGGCATGCACTTTGCTCAACATCTCTTGCAATTGTGTAGACAAATGATTCCCGCATGACTCCGTAGCTATAGGTCATACAGAAAGGGAAATACCCTAATGTAATGATAATTACTTTTTCGCCGCATCTTGGTCTGGTTATATGTGTAGTACATAATTCGGAGGCATGCGAAAATAAACTATGCAATATGTCCTGAAATATGACTCAAATTTGCTCGACTGGGCATGTGCGGGCACTCATGTGGCATATACAGTAATGAACAACAATATTCCACCGACCACATTTGAAATTTTCATTCGCCGCAGACGATCGGAAAAGTGTTAAAATCTGGTTTCAGTAAAGGTCAAATTCTTTCTTTTTTCACTAATTAAAGGTTAATTGAGATAATCTGGGCAAATATCTCGTCGTAATAGTGCTTCGTTATTGATGTTCTGTCATGCGTTCTGTCATGAATATTCGTAAAATTTAACCCCTCGGATTTCTTCACTGAAACTGGCGGCTTCGAAGGTGGACATCAAAAGGGTCCTAATTGCCGTTCTTTCTTTTGTGCTTCTTTAGAAATGAACAGCTGCTTGAATAAATTTGTTGACTGTTGGAACTCCAGTCATAGAATCTTCTTGCTATAACCCTAACCCTATAACACTTAACACATAACACCTTACACTACACCTAAAACATTGCACTACACCTTACACTACACCTAACACCTTACACTACACCTTACACTACACCTAACACCTTACACTACACCTTACACTACACCTTACACTTCACCTTAAACCTAACACCTTACACTACATCTTAAACCTAACACCTTACCCCTAACCCTTACCCTTAATAATCCAAGGCGCTGGCCCCCTTTTGTTCATGGGAATTTTAACATTCACTTACCAATTCCTAAACTAATTGTTTCTTTCTTTATCTTTGCTTATTAGATTCTGCCACGCATGAATGATTTGCTCAATATTCCTTCAAAAAACAGAGTTTTTACAAGTATTCTTTTAACTAGTTAGAAATTTTACATTTAATGATTCGGATATCTATTTCCTCTTTTCTTTGTCTGGGACACATTGTTCATTCCAACACTGTATTGTCTGATAATACTTGCCAAAGCAAACATTTGTGTCTTGTGTTCCAAATAGCAAATTGAAATGTTAATAGGAAAATACTTTTATCATTAAATATATTATTTAATGATGTCATGGAGTGAAGATTTTTTTATTCCTCAAGCTGCTCTCTGTTTTCTTAAAGGAAACCAAACCCAAGAAGAAAAGCAATCTTATTGGAAGGAGTAAAATGAGAGGAACAATTTAAAGAAAAAGTTTCATAAATTGTTCCTCTCATTTCCAAAAAGATTACTTCTCATCTTGGGTTTTGGTTTCCTTTAAGAAGCATAGAGGAGATTTCAGCTGTTCTGTAACCTTTTATGTTGATATTCAAATCAATCAGCTAATGGAGAAACAAGAGAATTCATTTTTTATAAATTTGATTAATTTAGATATTTTATTCTTTTATGAACAAATCAGTGGTAATTCAAACAGCGCATCAAAAAATATAAAGCATAACATTGTGTTGTACAGGCCTTTACTTAAGTGGCTACCCTGGGTAAATCAAACGTTATAGAGCCTTAAAAATCTGTCTAAAATTTAAGTTTTATGTCACTTCCATTCTGAAAAAAATCACACTCTTCTGACTGTTTGTAGTTAAAGCAAAAAAGCCTACTCATTTATTTATTTATTTATTTCTGATATTTTGACAGGGTAGCCCATTCACCAATAAGTAGTGGTCTTCCATGGGGCCCTGAATAACAATAAACATATTTACAAAATGCATAACGTATGTACAGAATGTTACGGCATTAAGATTCACATTAGGACTTCTTGAATGTAAAACGAAACATTAACAAACTTAGCAGCAAACAAAACGCAGACGGGCACTCGTTTGACGTATAATCAAATATCAATAAATCAAATTAACTAAGAACGACATCTTGAAAATACTGATAATATACACCAAATCATCAAGGTCATGCTAACACAAAATACGCACAACAGTGGATGTTCCGCAAGTTATTAATAAATTACAAGTTCTTCTAAACATTCTCTTAAATGAAATGACAGAAGGAGCTGTTCTAATTGAATTATCAAGCTTATTCCATTCAAATATTGAAGATACAATTGAACTACACTTATAACAATCAGTGCGAAACTTGGGCACGCGTAAATATCCACTGTCTCTCTGTCCGGTATGATGTTCATGTACATCATTTGGATTGGTGAAGTTTACCTGAAGGTAAGAAGGTGCTAAATTATGAACACATTTATATATCATCAAAACGCGACTGAGCTTAAATCGTTTGTCTAGTGTCATCCATGCAAGACTTGCGAACAAATCAGCCGACGGTGTGTCGTATGTCTTGTTCAATATTATTCTTGCAGCCCTCTGGTGAATTTTTTGCAGCTTAATTGTATGGGATTGAAATCTATTCGACCATACAGCAGAACAGTAATCAAATCTTGGCAACACTAAACTGTTATAAAGCAACTTTAAGGACTGCACAGGCAAAGAACTTTTCGCTCTCTTTATTATGCCAATACTTTTCTGAGTAAGTTTACATACATTTTCAAATTTTTTTTACCATTTCAGTTCTTCATCTATCAAAACTCCTAAGCATTTGGTGAATTGAACTCTATTTATCAAATCACCGTTTAACGAAATCGTGAAAGAATCTATTTTCCTGAGATTAGCACGAGAACCTATTATCATGACACAAGTTTTTTCAGTGTTGAGGACGAGCGGATTATCTTTAATCCATGCCATGACCTTGTTTAATGCAACAGTTAATTTTTCTTCCAAAACTGTCGCATCATTCGCACTGACGGTAAGTGTCGTGTCGTCAGCGTACATATATCTATGATACCTTCATAAATACATTCAGGTAAACTATTAACATATATTGAAAATAAAAGGGGACCTAGAATTGACCCTTGTGGCACGCCTAATTTAACTATTGAAGGGTGCGATTTTGCTACTTTGAATTGTGTCACCTGTTGTCGATCAAATAAATATGATTGGACAAGTGGCAGAAAAAAAAGTAAATATAATAATAATAAGTATGATGGCATGCCTTAAATAACTTTTCTCACTGCAGTTAAAAAGGAATGTTTCCTGCTATTAACATATAGATATCCTTCATAATGTTGTATACTTCTACTCAATGAATATGAAATTGGTGAAGATAATAGCTATGTTAATAAATAATAGCTGGATTTGTAAAACGTCTTTGCCAGAAGTATACAAAGCGCTGCTATAATTACCCCGGCTTTAGCTCGAGCTACCATCACCGGCGCTCAGTGCATGCAAGGAATTACTCCTGCCGATACCCATTCACCTTACCTAGGTCGAGTGCATCACAGTGTGAATGATTTCTTGCTGAAGGAAAATGCGCCATGGCAACGACTCGAACCCATGACCCTCTGTTCCAAAGGCGAGAGAACGCGCCTAACCCTATAACTAGGTTTCAAAAGAGATAGAGTAACACCAAATAAATCCACTTTGAACAAGGTTAAAAACCGCCAGCAGAAAGTATATTTCAGGCATGCACTTTGCTCAACATCTCTTGCAATTGTGTAGACAAATGATTCCCGCATGACTCCGTAGCTATAGGTCATACAGAAAGGGAAATATCCTAATGTAATGATAATTACTTTTTCGCCGCATCTTGGTCTGGTTATATGTGTAGTACATAATTCGGAGGCATGCGAAAATAAACTATGCAATATGTCCTGAAATATGACTCAAATTTGCTCGACTGGGCATGTGCGGGCACTCATGTGGCATATACAGTAATGAACAACAATATTCCACCGACCACATTTGAAATTTTCATTCGCCGCAGACGATCGGAAAAGTGTTAAAATCTGGTTTCAGTAAAGGTCAAATTCTTTCTTTTTTCACTAATTAAAGGTTAATTGAGATAATCTGGGCAAATATCTCGTCGTGAAAGTGCTTCGTTATTGATGTTCTGTCATGCGTTCTGTCATGAATATTCGTAAAATTTAACCCTTCGGATTTCTTCACTGAAACTGGCGGCTTCGAAGGTGGACATCAAAAGGGTCCTAATTGCCGTTCTTTCTTTTGTGCTTCTTTAGAAATGAACAGCTGATTGAATAAATTTGTTGACTGTTGGAACTCAAAGTCTTAGAATATTCTTGCTATAACCCTAACCCTATAACACTTAACACATAACACCTTACACTACACCTAAAACATTGCACTACACCTAACACCTTACATTACACCTTACTCTACACCTAACACCTTACACTACACCTAACACTTAACACTACACCTTACACTACACCTTACACTACACCTTAAACCTAACACCTTACACTACACCTTACACTACACCTTAAACCTAACACCTTACACTACACCTTACCCCTAACCCTTACCCTAAATAATCCAAGGCCCTGGCCCCCTTTTGTTCATGGGAATTTAAACATTTTGTGGCGAACCAGTTCGCTACGGTTTTGGATATAATGCAGTAAACGTAGATGGCGCTATAGAAGAGAATTTATTTTTCCTATAAATTTGATTATTGTAGATATTTTATTTATTTATGAATAAATCAGCGGTAATTCAAGCAGCACATCAAAAAATATAAAGCATAACATTGTGTTGTACAGGCCTTTACTGAAGTGGCTACCCTGGGTAAATCAAACATTATAGAGCCTTAAAAAATCTGTCTTAAATGTTAGTTTTTATGTTACTTCCATTCTGAAAAAAATCACACTCTTCTGACTGTTTGTAGTTAAAGCAGAAAAAGCCTACTCATATTACTGGACAAGTGGCAGAAAAAAGTAATAATAATAATGATAAGTATGATGGCATGCCTTAAATAACTTTGCTCACTGTAGTTAAAAAGGAATGTTTCCTGCTATTAACATATAAATATCCTTCATAATGTTGTATACTTCTACTCAATGAATATGAAATTGGTGAAGATAATAGCTATGTTAATAAATAATAGCTGGATTTGTAAAATTTCTTTGCCAGAAGTATACAAAGCGCTGCTATTATTACCCCGGCTTTAGGTCGAGCTACCATCACCGGCGCTCAGTGCATGCAAGGAATTACTCCTGCCGATACCCATTCACCTTACCTAGGTCGAGTGCACCACAGTGTGAATGATTTCTTGCTGAAGGAAAATGCGCCGTGTCAACGATTCGAACCCATGACCCTCTGTTCCAAAGGCGAGAGAACCCTAACCCTATAACCTAGGAGGTTTCAAATGAGATGGAGTAACAGCAAATAAAATCTCTTTGAACAAGATTAAAAACCGCCAGCAGAAAGTATGTCAGGCATGCACTTTGCTCAACATATCTCTTGCAATTGTGTAGACAAATGATTCCCGCATGACTCCGCAGCAATAGGTCATACAGAAAGGGAAATATCCTTAGGGAAAGGATCCATATTGCATTGGCAGCGTGCACCCGGCGAGCGTACCCCTGCACGCTCTAAGACGGGGTAATAGCGTCGGCCAGCGGCAGCTAGCTGCGATAATTAAGGCACAATAGAACTCACATCCGCTCTCGCAGCTCCCCCTGTGCCCGCTGCCGCTCGCTGCCATACTTGTTAATCCATCGGATTATAGATTTAATCCCCAGCCCGCTGCGTGCTAGCGGCAGCTCGCTGCAAGCTAGCGTCAACTGCAGCTAATCACCTTAAGCGCGCTACCGCTGCCCCCATGTCTACTAAAATTGGCAGATGAAATTTCTACGATTCACGTGGCCACGACTAGACCTCAATTCCGCGGCGTAGCTCGCTCTGGAATGAAGATTAAACATGTGCCCCGCATGTGCCTGTACTAGTTCCACTTAGTACTAGTGTTCGACTTCAAATTATTTCTGAGTTAAAAACATGTTAATGAAAGGCTTTCTTTAATGTCCGAAGCGAAGCATGATATGGAAGCAATGACCAAGTTGGAAACGACTACAGCTAGCTAGTGCGCCGCGTCGTCTCGCATACATGGCGACCGATCTACAACTTTGGTCAATACTACCTCGATGTCTTGATATTGAGGTTGGGGGAATTGGGCGTCTGATTATCTTTTCAACAGTCTTTTTTTTTTCTATTGGCTCTATGTTTGGGAATACGGATTCATTTTTGGTGATAATGATAAAAATTGAGGTCAGTGTGTTTTTTTATAACCGCTCGAAAAGAAAATATTTGTTAAGGCCGACTGAAAATAACGAAATAAATCAATGAAGATTTTGTTTTAATATTATAACAATTTGAATTTCATTTTGTATAGAAAGATAGTCCCCTGGCGTCGGCTTTTTGTGCTCTTCGCTTTTTATAAGGGGGGGGGGGGTTAGATGTGTTGTCGCAAAAATATTCATTATAAAAAGCTAGTTTTCAGTAGTTCCTATAGGGTATGTGGTAATGAAAAAAAAATTCATAACCCAAATCCCTGAAAATACCATCCCTTTGAAATACATTGTTTAAAACACCAAATCAAACATAAATTATGAACATAAGACATGTTTATTGATTTTGTAATACTTATTTAATTAAACCATTTTCAATATTTGTTTTATTGTGCTATATAGAGGAAGACTATCTGTCAATCCATAGATTTCAGTAAGGGAAGAAAATGACACAAAACATAAATTAGGTCGGTGGCGGGATCGGGGGGGGGGGGGGTGGGTGTAGGCCGTGTAGGCCTATTCGCCTCCCCTACTTTTCACCGTTTTGAATTTGGAGATTTTCTCATCCAGTCATGAACAATAACATCAGTCACTAAAATACATTATTTTGTTAGTTCATTATATAAAATTCAAAATTACTTCTGTATAATAAGTGTATCCTTCATAGTTCAAAGTCAACACACAGCAGAGTGGTGCTCAAACATTATATGAAGCGTGATTTTATTTATATGTGAATAGGGTGCCGTGCGATGTGAAGTGCAGATAACAAGTTTGTTGGCATAACAGCATGCATAAATGAAGCCTCTCCTCAACGCCCATTCTTCTCCCCCCCCCCCCCCCGATTTTCTTCTTCCTTTCCTTCTCCTCCCTCTACATTTCTCAACCTATTCGGTCCTATTGCTTTTCTCTTTTTCCTTTTCTTCTGGCTTTTGTTCCTCTGTCTATATATGTTTTTGTTCTTCATCCCGTTCTATCTACTCTTTTGCCGGTTTTTCTTCTCCATCCAATTTCTGATTAACGACCTTCATACCCTTCTCTGTCTGCATGTACTCTTTTGTTTTTGGTTTTCTTCTCCCCTCCGTCTTATTTCTCTCTTTTTATTTCTTCCGCCTTTTGTTCCTCTTTATCATTTTATATTTCTTTTTTTCCCGTTGTTTTTTACCCATTTCTTCCTCTTTTCCTTTTCTTGGATATCCTTTTCTCACCCCTCCATCTTATAATAATGAAATAATGATAGCAACATTCATATAGCGCTTATCACATTGAGTCTCTAAGCGCTTTACTTGTGCATAATCTATTACCTTATTATTTTTGCCTTTCTTTTTCTTCTACCCCATTCTTGTTCTTCTCGATCCACTTCTACTTCTTATTCGGCTTTTCCTCATCGCTTTAATATGTTCTTTTTTCTCCTCCTATAATTCGCATCCCTCTACTTCCTACTTTTATCTATCAATTGTCATCAAGTACCGCAAATCTTACTAATATTACAATACCACAAACAGTTGCATTAAAAGATTTGTTATTCATTATTGTGACAAGAAATTGTAAGAAGAGATTGGGATGACAACAATAACGATTATGAACATACACAGGCTATCCAATCAATCCTTCAATGAAACAATGACTGTTATATATGTCAAGAGTTTTATATTGTTTCATTTATTGAAAAAGAAAAAAAATAATCATTTTTTCGGAGGAGATGATTAAAGAGATAGAGTTTGACACTCAAGATGTTTAACGAAAATATAAATATGTTGAGATATATAACCTTTTCTCATCGGCATGTTGGCCATGTTGCATGGCTGATACGCATTAATACTTACAGTAAACTATCATTGAAAGACCAATCAAGTTCTTTTTATTCTAACACTCTTGTGGCAACAAAAGAAAGAAGAAGACAAAATAATCCCTGTGATTTTCCCTTTCATTTTCCGCTAAGCAGGATGTTGATAATTTCCAGGGCCAGGTTCATTTCAACCTGACTCTATTGTCAATAAGGGCTGACTTGTGTGTGTGTGGGGGGGGGGTTAATGGGAGAGATTAAACCCATTGTCGAGGGTAATTAACGGGGTGCTTTGATGTCTCGTCCCCTTTGAACTTTTTTTTTCAAAAAAAACAACAAACGTATCCTGAGTTTTGTATGAAAACAAGGTAAAAGGAAGCTTATGCCAACAGCCATAGTTTCGGTTTGATGATATTTATTTTTACAGGTAAATAAGACATTTTTTGAGGAGCATAAATGTCAAAATAAATAAAATAATGTACATCAATGTTTTAAATATGATATCTCTGCATAATATTACAAAAAGTATTTTCAATTTTGGTTTATCATGATGGGGATGAATGCCATAATTTAATACATGTGCCCCCAACATGATAATCCGTGTGCTGGCAAAGGCGCATAATAAGCTTTTACTCATCAACATGACGTAAGCTTGATAGTTCAAAACAATATATATACTAATTTGATATTATACAATCGAATTACGGAGCAAACACATGATATGCCTGATAAAAAAATTGATCAATACTAGACGAGATCAAACAAATTATTCGCGTTTTTATTCTCATTGTTCCAATTGAACATTAAAGCATTCATAAAATGTAAATTCATTAGGGACAATCAAGATTTTGAAGGCTTATTTATATTATTAGTTCATATTCATTAAAACAAAAGCATTAACTACTTTACAAGGACAAATTATTTATTAGGACCTTGTAGTTGGAAATTACCAGGGTTCTGGTAATAGGTACTCGCTTTATAGATAACAAGTTAGAGTATACGTGATTGCCATCCCCCATGTTTCAGATCCTACCCCTTCATACTTAATATTATTATTACTATTATTGTTATTATTATCATTATTATGAGATATTAGAAAATACTGTCAAAATGTAAAAAACAAACTGTAATTATTGAGAAAGGAAATGAACGAAATGAAATGAAATTAGAATTTGTCAAGTTAAGGTGTCCCATTGCTAAATATGAAATTGATGCCCAAAATTAATCGGAAATTAATGATTGAATACGAGATTCAGAAAATAAACTAATGCAGAAAGATATGAAGATACATTAGAAATGGATAATATCATATCATGTTGATTTCGATGAAGGCAGAAAATCAGAGAAATACTGTAAAAAAACATGAGTAAATAAATACTCTAGGTTTTAAATATTTGTCTCTGTTAAAAATGAAAGTAAACAAAGTGAGATATGGGGGCCTGATATCTGATAATTTTTTTAACTGTTTTACCATAGTCATCCAAACAACGTCAATAACTTTTCTTCACCAACATTTATGAAATTGTTTTATTTCATCTTTTTTGGCGTTTCCACGCAGATTCTAAAGCAAAATCAAAGAACAATTATGAACACTCGTGAAAGGGGAGGGGGGACGGGGACTTTCAATAAGCGGGGAATAAGCTTTCTTTTTAGATCTCAATCGATCGCATACTGTTCCAAGCCCCCGGGCCCATCATATCGCGATCATTGTCGTGAAATCCGGGTAAAGAATTCGGTGCCTATCTAACAACGTTGGTCGATACTACCTCGATGTCTTTCAAAAGCTATTGAAATTGAGGGAATTTGGCGTCTGATCATTTTTTTGACATTGGGCTTTTTTCTTTCAAATCCGCTCTATGTTTAGGAATACTGATTGGCTTTTGGTAATTATGTTAACAACTGCATGAGACCAATGTTTTTTTTTAATCAACGCTCTAAACAAATATGTTGGTGAATAGATTATAATGGCCAACTGAAATGGTAAAAGTCGATCAAAATGAAATTATATTTTAACCAATAATTAGAAAATTCATTATCTAATCTTTTTAGATGTATAATTACATCGATCACTTTAACATATATCTATTACAGTAGCGATAAATCCATAATTTTACCCCACTCATCGACCCTTTTTGTTCTTCTACAAGAAACATTAAATAAAATAATCATTTAATTTGAAAAAATAAAATAAATAGGGAGTATAGGTTTCGACTAATATATAAAAAATATGTTGGTTTATTGATTATAATAACCAACTGCATACAAGTCTATCAAAATTAAATTACATTTAAACCAACAATACGGAAACTTTTCATCGATTTTTTACTGTCTTGTCTTTCATCAAGTATACAATAATGTGGGTCTCATAAGCAAATGATATAATCACTGACAAAAATATTATCACAGAATTATTGTACGGCGATCAGTGAGAATGAAAAAAAAAAAATCTCTAATATATTTTTTGCCCAAAGCCCACCCGAATCCACTGTTGACACACACACACCTTCATTCGCTTTATTCTCGTGCTGAAATTGAATATTGATGAGGAGTGTGTGATCCCGGATGTGCGTTTATGTGCTCTAGCGTGGAGAAAGCCTTGAACGCTGATACTCGGCCACCACGTCATTAAACAATTGACCAATAGTGAGTAACCCCTAACGGATTAATTTCTAAAGTAATTAATCGAACAATTAGGTAACGCGCTGGTTGGTCAATGATTACTGACCAATCACGACAGATATTGGCGCGTTTCATGTGGTATTATACAAGCGCTTTTTGCTTGTTCTGTCATATCATCGACAATCTCCAAAAAGCAATCATCTCGTCAATTATTATTATCGTCTCAACTACTCGTCACTATCATGACCATATATTTTTTCCTATTTTCCCTCATTTTGTTTAACAGTATGAAAGCACGTATATTGTTGAAAAAAGCTTGTCATGCTTGCATGTGGTCCAAGGAGAGAGAAAAAAACGAGTTAGTTTAGAAGAATGAGAGACCTAGTAGATGACAGTCAGAACAGTGAAATGACATGTGAAATAACGCAGTACCCGCCAACTAAAAAAAATACATACATGTTATATAGACATATATATACATATATATATTTATATATATTTATATATATCTTTTTGTCCCCTCCCGCTCTCTCACTCCGAATCACCTCTTTGATATTACCCATTTCTTCTGCCCGCCCCCCCCCCCTCCTCTATCTCTCACTCCAAATCACCTCTTTTTCTTTCACTTCTTTCGTCTCGCCACCCCCCCTCCTCTATCTCTCATTCCGAATCATCTGTTCTTCCTTCACTTCTTTCGACTCGCCACCCCCCTCCTCTATCTCTCATTCCGAATCACCCTTCTTTCGTCTTGCCCCCCCCCTCCTCTTCTATCTCTCATTCCAAATCACATCTTTGATATTCCCCATTTCTTCTACCCGCCCCCCCCCCTCCTCTATCTCTCACTCCGAATCACATCTTTGATATTCCCCATTTCTTCTACCCGCCCCCTTCTCTATCTCTCATTCCGAATCACATCTTTGATATTCCCCATTTCTTCTGCCCCCTTCCCCCCTCCTCTATCTCTCACTCCAAATCACCTCTTGTTCTTTCACTTCTTTCGTCTCGCCACCCCCCCCCCCCTCTATCTCTCATTCCGAATCCCCTCTTTGATATTCCCCATTTCTTCTGCCCGTCCCCCTCTATCTCTCACTCCGAATCTGAATGGGTATTTATGATATTCTAAATTAATTATAAGGGCCTACTCCTAAACATAGGCGGTGGAAGCGAGGGGGGACGTGCCCCCCCCCCCCAAAAAAAAAAAAAAAAAAAAATATATATATATTGTTGATTACCTCTTTTCTGTCAAAATTTTTTGGTAGTCCCTTCCCTGAAATTTTGGTTGATAACCTGTTTTTTTGCTTGTCAATTTCGTTTCCTGCGCCCCCCCCCCCCCAAAAAAAAGAAATTTGTGGCTTCCGCCGCCAATGCTCCTTAACTCCGAGAGGTAGAGAAAATGATTGACACTGAGAACGGCAATAATTTTTCATTATTTTCATCACCGCGTCAATTCCTTCAGCAAAAAACTCCTGCATATAGGCAAGAGTAATAGTAGTAGTTGTAGTAGTAGTCGTAGTAGTAGTAGTAGTAGTAGTAGTGTAACACCGTATTACTCCCTTTGAAATCATAGTCGGGTCTGCGTTTGGAGAATAGTCAGAGATAGCGTTCGATATTAAACAGGTTGTCATTAGATCATACAAGATAATGTAAGATCGATGCGTGTTCTCGAAGGATCCATGGTGAGACGTAGTTATCCGTGTAATGTTTCGTTTTTAGCCATGCAAAAGCTTTCGGGCCTTCATCAAAAGAGAAGATTAAACGTTGCAATAAAAGCAAAACTATAGACAGAGGATCATCAAAAGTATAATCATATCACCATCATTCTCCATGCCATCTCCGGGGCGTTACAGTGGTTGATAGCAAAGGGGGGGGGACGGGGGACCTGCCCCACCCCCTCCTAAATTGGAGGTGGGGGACGGTCCCCCCCCCAAAAAAAAAAAAATAATAATAATAACTTTTTTTTTTGCTTTTCATTTTTTTTCCTGCGTCCCCCCTAATTCACGTGGACCCCCTTAAAATTTTGATGGCCTTTTTTTTTTGGCTTGTCAAATTTTTTTACCTGTGTCCATCCCATTTCTGGTGGACCCCCCGTAAATGTTTTGGCTTCCGCAGCCAATGAATGCGGTTATTTGTTTTTACATATAATTTACATTTCATTGTACTTCCATTTCCCGTTTTTCCTTTTCTTTCTCTTTTCGCCATAAATTCCCGTTCCATTTTGTCATTTCCTTAATTGTATCCACTTCCTCGATCACTCGTTCTAATGTTTTTTACTCTCTCACATGCTCTTCTTTCCTTTTTTCTCGTTCCTTCCGTTTTATCTTTTATCTTCCCTTCATGTTCCTTCTGACCTTTTCTTTTCCATTTCCCTCTCTCGTTTTCTTTCTTTTCTTCCCTTTTCCATCTTTCTCCCCTTTTCATTTCCTCTTTCCCATTATTTAACATTTCATTTTCCCAGTGAGCTCCGCGGGGGCGGGGGAGCAGTCCGCCCCCTGCACCCCACCTGTTACGCCACTGCACTTGCACTATCTTTAGTATTATCATTATAAAGTATAAATATCACATTTCATAATTCTGTCATGACATGTACGAAACATTGTAAAAGTACGAACAAATAAAGATACAACTATTACAAAGAAAGAAAAGGAACGTCGAGGAGCTACATGTACTACAAATATTTTGTCTGTAAAAAAAAGGACAGCGGAGAACATGTCGGTGCAGCAATATTATCGGGGCAGCATCATTTTCGCATTTACTTCGTGGAGCAATTGTCGATTAGGCATATTTCGTTTTATTACAAAAATTATGTCGAAAATTAAGAGAGTTATATGTCGATTAGATTAAGAGATATAATATTAAATGCATGAGACACCGATTATACGTCCGACCATTCCACAGATTTATGAATGGGATATTTCTGTCGTTAATTGCAAGGTTGATTCAAAGTAACAAAGTACAACTTTTACAAAGTCAATCCCCGTTCAAAAACCGAGCGCCACGCAATATCCTATCTGTGATCCGCCATAATTTAAACATCAAAACAAATACATGAACAAGCCTCCACATGCAATTCACGCAACAGACGAGAAAAAAGCGGGACGTGGGTGTTCACTTAATACATTTTTAAACCTTTTGGCTTAATATTCTTCAAGAAACATTCAAAATATACACACAAAAAATGCGTTGCATCGTCAATCAAACATTTCGTAAATACATCGTTATGTACTCAAAATAACTCAACATGAAACCTGGCCCTGTCGACAAGACAATCAATAGACCGAATCAAGTGAAAAGGAGAGATTCGCTCGCAAGCACAGCTAGCTGCGTGCAGGCGGCGTGCAAGCTGCGAGAAAGCTGCAAGGATCGATTTTCCTGTTAATCCGCTTTAATTGGTACAGCGCGCTGCCGCTAGCTGCATCTAGCGGCGAGATACACACTGTTCACTAATCACCGCAGCGGGGGTGTGCCCGCCGGGTGCACGCTGCAAATACAATATGGATCCTTTCCCTTATGTGATGATAATTACTCTTTCGCCGCATCTTAGTCTGGTTATATGTGTCGTACATAATTCGGAGGCATGCGAAAATAAACTATGCAATATGTCCTGAAATATGACTCAAATTTGCTCGACTGGGCATGTGCGGGCACTCATCTGGCATATACAGTAATGAACAACAATATTCCACCGACCACATTTGAAATTTTCATTCGGAAAAGTGTTAAAATCTGGTTTCAGTAAAGGTAAAATTCTTTCTTTTTTCACTAATTAAAGGTTAATCAATATAATCTGGGCAAATATCTCGTCGTAATAGTGCTTGGTTATTGATGTTCTGTCATGCGTTCAAATTTCAGTTTGGTTATTGATATGAAAGATGGAAAATCGATACAAATGAATATTCGTAAAATTTCACCCCTCGGATTTCTTCACTAAAACTGGCGGCTTCGAAGGTGGACATCAAAAGGGTCCTTATTGCCGTTCTTTCTTTTGTGCTTCTTTAGAAATGAACAGCTGCTTGAATAAATTTGTTGACTGTTGGAACTCCAGTCATTCTTCTTGCTCTAACCCTATAACACTTTACACATAATACCTTACACTTAACACCTTACACTACACCTAAAACATTGCACTACACCTAACACCTTACACTACACCTAACACCTTACACTACACCTTACACCTTACACTACACCTAACACTACACCTTACACCTTATAATACACCTTACACTACACCTTAAACCTAACACCTTACACTACACCTTATACCTAACACCTTACACTACACCATACACCTTACACTACACCTTACCCCTAGCCCTAACCCTTACCCTTAATAATCTAAGGCGCTGGCCCCCTTTTGTTCATGGGAATTTTAACATATAGTAAATGTTTTTTAGCAATCATTTTGCCAACTCTTGACAAACAAAACAGAATATCATCGCTGATGTCGTTGAGTTCTAAATATGATCTATCTGCAGCTGGAATAGTTACAGAGCGTTGTAGTAAGGACCATTGTGTAAACAATAATGGTCTGAAATTATTAGAACTGTGTAAAAATCTGGATGTTAAAATCGTTAATGGGAGATTTGGAGATGATCAGGGCCTAGGGGAGTTTACCTGTCAAACAGCTAAAGGCTCAAGTGTTATTGATTATGTGCTCGTTTCGCCTTCTTTGTTGTCTAAAATCACAGATTTTCATATTTATTAATTAGATAAGTGTATGTCAGATGCACATGGTGCTGTCTCAATTCAAATGTGTTTTGATAATAGTACTACTGGTCAGTCTGTACAATCTTCAATAGTGGTTGGCACTCATGTAAAAGAAAACTGTAACTCTGACAAACGTATGTATGTACCTATGAAAACACAATGGAAAATGGAACACGAAGTTGAGTATAATAATGCTTTTAGTCTTGAAGATTTGAAACTTTTAAATGATAAACTAGATTCAATTGATATTCAAGATGTTTCTCAGGGTGCTGTTGACAGTATTGTACAGAAGTTGAATGATTTGTTAATAGAACCAGCAAGAAAAGTAGGCATTTGTAAATTGGTCAATATGAATCGTAAACGTAATGTAAGCAACACTTGTGGTAAGACTAGGGATAAACCATGGTTCGATCATACATGCGAGAGTCGGAGAAAAGAATATTTTAGGGATAAACGCAGATTAGATAAATTGAAAACGGAGGAAGCTAAGGCTGAAATGAAAACAAAGGCCAAGTCCTATAAATGTTTTATCAGGAACAAATGTAGAAAATATAATTAGAAGTTACATTCATCTTTGCGGGATCTCAAGAAGTCTAATTCGAAAGAATATTGGAATATTCTGAATAAAGAGTGTAAAACGATTGAAAAGGGTAGCAAAATTTCCTTAGATGACTTCGTGGAGCACTTTCGTAAGTTGAGTATGAAGACAAACACATCGGAAATTGGTGAAGGGCACTCTTTTGATCCTACTAAGATAAGTCATTCTCTAAATGAAAGACATAAATAGAGATTTTGAATATGATGAAGTCTCAAAAATCATCAAAAGCTTACGAAACAACAAAGCAAGTGGAATTGATAATGTTATAAATTAGTTTTTGAAAAATTGTCCTTTTTTTATGGTAACTATGTTGGTTAAGATCTTTAATATTGTTTTATGTTCTGCTGTCGTACCGACTGCCTGGTGTCTGGGTATGATTAAACCCTTGTACAAGAACAAAGGTTCAGTGGATGATCCTGATAATTATAGAGGTATCACTTTGTTGAGTTGTGTAGGTAAATTGTTCACTGCTTGTATTAACTCTAGGCTTTCCAATTATTTGGAATGTGCAGGAATTTTAGGCGATGAGCAGGCAGGGTTTAGAGAAAGTCATAGTACCCTTGATCACATATTTACATTACATGGTTTGATCGATTTGTATCTACACGATGCGAAGAGAATTTACTGTGCCTTTATTGACTACAGAAAAGCCTTTGACCTTGTTGACAGATCTAGTCTCTGGTCGAAGTTGATTTCATGTGGTATCAATGGGAAGATTATTAGTGTTGTTTATAATATGTATGAAAATGCTAAATCATGCATAAAGTATGGATATAACATTTCTGATTTCTTTACCTGTAATATCGGAGTGCGTCAGGGTGAAAATTTATCTCCTTTGCTCTTTGCAGTTTTTCTTAAGGATTTTGAATATTTTGTTAGTCGGTATTATAAAGGCTTAAATATGTGCTCTTATCTAATAAGGGACTACCTGAGCAATGATGATGTGGAAGTTTTCTTACGACTATATGTTTTATTATATGCTGACGATACAATAATATTGGCTGGGTCGGCTCAAGAACTTCAGTCTGCTCTGTCGGCTGTTCATCAATATTGTGAGCAGTGGAAACTTTCTGTTAATACAAGCAAGACTAAAGTTGTGATTTTCTCACGTAGAAAGGTTCGTAAATATCCAGAGTTTTTGTTTGGGGATACTGCTCTTGACGTCGTAGAGGATTATATTTATTTAGGTACCACTTTTAATTACAATGGCTCCTTCAAGAAAGCTATGAAAAAGCAAGTTAATCAGGCTAGGAGAGCAATGTTTAATCTTAAAAGTAAGGCCAAGGTGTTGAGTTTGCCTTTGGACATTCAATGTGAATTGTTTGATCAGCTGGTGGTACCAATTTTGTTATATGGTAGTGAAATTTGGGGGTTTGGTGATGTAGATTGTATTAAAATGTTTCATAAGAAGTTAATAAAAAGCCTCCTTGGACTTAGTCGAGGATCTGCGAATTGTATGGCATATGGCGAATTGGGAAGAGTCAGTCTGCTTTATATTATTGAAAAGCGTATGATAAATTTTTGGGCAAGGATTCGTCAAAGTGTAAATGGAAAATCTAAATTGTCAAGTATGATTTATAGGCTTTTGCGTCAACTTCATGATAGGGACCTTTATAAGTCACCATGGATAGTAAAAGTGAAAAACATTTTGGATAGATGTGGGATGTCTAACCTGTGGAGTGTTGAGAATATAGTCTTGGACGTTAAGTGGGTTAAGTCAACTGTGAGTCTCAGATTGGATGATATTGCTAAACAGGAATTGAATACTGAAATTAATAGAAACCGTTTGTGCATGAATTATAGGATATTCAAACAAGATTTTGGGTTTGAGAACTATTTAGTGAAATTAGATTTTGCAGATAGGATTGAACTCTGTAAATATCGTTGTGGAAATCATAGATTGCCAATTGCTAATGGTCGTTACCTGCCTAATCAAGGTTTGCAAACTTGTACTCTATGTGACTCGCATGAGCCAGGAGACGAGATTCATTATGTGTTTAATTGTCCTGCTTTTGAAAGTGAAAGGAAAGCTTTAATTAGAGGGTATTATTTTGTCAGACCAAACGTGATTAAAATGCACAAGCTGTTTAATATGCGAAATACAAAAGACTTGAAAAATCTGTCAAGATTTTGTAAATTCATTATGTCAAAATTTTAATATCTTAAGTGTAGTTGCTGTCTTGGTTACTTTCTCGTATTAGGGCATGATTTCAGATTTTGTTGGATTGCACCTGCACATGCTCAGTGGGGTACCGGTCTCCAGATACTCTCTGGCATGTCGGGAGTGGGCGGGTTAATTTGTGCCCGTTTCTATTTCTATTACTGCTCTTGTATTGTACATATGTTTATTATCATCATGTTTGATTCTTGTTACCTTGGTATTTTTTTTCTTATGCCTATTATTGCCATTGTTGTAAGTTGTTATATTTCTTCTATGCCCCCAGGAGGGGCCGTCAAAGAAATAAAATCATTGTCATTGTCATTGTCATTGTCCAATAACACTCTTGAAACATTCTGATCTTATGTGATCACATATTACTTCGATATCATTGTAATTCAGAAGACCTATTTATGCACATTGTTTACTGTACAATGTACACCTGAAAAAAAAAGTAATCCAGAATTCTCAGGCATTTCCTCCAGATTTATTGACAACAGATTAATATTTAATATTAGTATTTTATTTACAGTATGGAAATTTTGATTTTAAAATGAAGTTTCACAGATGATGATTGATGAAGATTTGTTAGGATTTGTTGGACATGTTGAACTTGTTTAAACTCAGCGATATGGCGAGAGCACTTCTTTTCATGCGTTCAATAATGAGAGTGAGTTGAGGTTCATTTACCAATTCCTAAACTAATTGTTTCTTTCTGAATCTTTGCTTATTGGATTCTGCCACGCATGAATGATTTGCTCAATATTCCTCTAAAAAACAGAGTTTTTACAAGTATTCTTTTAACTAGTTAGAAATTTTACATTTAATGATTCGGATATTTATTTCCTCTTTTCTTTTTCTGGGACACATTGTACATCCCAAAACTGTATTATCAGATAATACTTGCCAAAGAAAACATTTGTCTCTTGTGTTCCAAATAGCCAAATGAAATGTTAATAGGAAAATACTTAATCATTAAATATATTATTTAATGATGTCATGGAGTGAAGATTTTTTTTCCTCAAACTGCTCTCTGTTTTCTTAAAGGAAACCAAAACTTAAGAAGGAAAGCAATTTTATTGGAAGGAGTAAAATGAGTGGAACAATTTAAAAAAGTTTCATAAATTGTTCCTCTCATTTTACTCTTTCCAAAAAGATTGCTTCTCATCTTGGGTTTTGGTTTCCTTTAAGAAGCATAGAGGAAATTTCAGCTGTTCTGTAACCTTTTATGTTGATATTCAAATCAATCAGCTAATGGAGAAAGAAGAGAATATATTTTTCTTATAGATTTGATTATTGTAGATATTTTATTCTTTTATGAATAAATCAGAGGAAATTCAAGCAGCACATTAAAAAATATAAAGCATAACATTGTGTTGTACAGGCCTTTACTGAAGTGGCTACCCTGGGTAAATCAAACATTATAGAGCCTTAAAAAATCTGTCTAAAATGTTAGTTTTATGTCACTTCTATTCTGAAAAAAATCACACTCTTCTGACTGCTTGTAGTTTGGGCAGAAAAATCCTCCTCATATCACTGGACTAGTGGCAGAAAAGAAGTAATAATAATAATAAGTATGATGGCATTCCTTATATAACTTTGCTCACTGCAGTTAAAAAGGAATGTTTTCTGCTATTAACATATAAATATCCTTCATAATGTTGTATACTTCTACTCAATGAATATGAAATTGGTGAAGATAATAGCTATGTTAATAATAATAGCTGGATTTGTAAAACGTCTTTGCCAGAAGTATACAAAGCGCTACCATCACTGGCGCTCAGTGCATGCAAGGAACTACTCCTGCCGATACCCATCCACCTCACCTGGGTCGAGTGCATCACAGTGTGAATGAATTTCTTGCTGAAGGAATATGCGCCATGGCAACGATTCGAACCCATGACCCTCTGTTCCAAAGGCGAGAGAACCCTAACCCTATAACCCTAACCCTAAAACAATACACATAACACCTTACACTTAACACCTTACACTACACCTAAAACATTGCACTACACCTTACACCACACCTTACACTACACCTAAAACCTTACACTACACGTTATACTACACCTGACACCTTACACTAAACCTTAAACCTAACACCTTTCACTACACCTAACACCTTACACTACACCTTACCCCAAGCCCTAACCCCTTACTCTTACCCTAAATAATCCAAGGCCCTGGCCCCCTTTTGTTCATCGGAATTTTAAAATATAGTAAATGTTTTTTTTAGCAATCATTTTGCCAACTCTTGATAAACAAAACAGAATATCATCCCTGGTCCAATAACACTCTTGAAACATTCTGATCTTATATGATGACATATTACTTCGATATCATTGTAATTCAGAAGACCTATTTATGCATATTGTTTACTGTACAATGAACACCTGAAATAAAAGTAATCCAGAATTCTCAGGCATTTCCTCCAGATTTATTGACAACAGATTAATAATTTAATATTAATATTTTATTTACAGTATGAAATTTCAGTTTTAAAATGAATTTTCACAGATGATGATTGATGAAGATTTGTTAGGAATTGTTGGACATGTTGAACTCAGTGATATGGCGAGAGCACTTCTTTTCATGCGTTCAATAATGAGAGTGAGTTGAGGTTCACTTATCAATTCCTAAACAAATTGTTTCTTTCTTAATCTTTGCTTATTGGATTCTGCCACGCATGAATGATTTGCTCAATATTCCTTTAAAAAACAGAGTTTTTACAAGTATTCTTTTAACTAGTTAGAAATTTTACATTTAATGATTCGGATATTTATTTCCTCTTTTCTTTTTCTGGGACACATTGTACATCCCAAAACTGTATTGTCTGATAATACTTGCCAAAGAAAACATTTGTGTCTTGTGTTCCAAATAGCCAAATGAAATGTTAATAGGAAAATACTTAATCATTAAATATATTATTTAATGATGTCATGGAGTGAAGATTTTTTTTCCTCAAACTGCTCTCTGTTTTCTTAAAGGAAACCAAAACTTAAGAAGGAAAGCAATTTTATTGGAAGGAGTAAAATGAGTGGAACAATTTAAAAAAGTTTCATAAATTGTTCCTCTCATTTTACTCTTTCCAAAAAAGATTGCTTCTCATCTTGGGTTTTGGTTTCCTTTAAGAAGCATAGAGGAAATTGCAGCTGTTCTGTAACATTTTATTTTGATATTCAAATCAATCAGCTAATGGAGAAAGAAGAGAATTTATTTTTCTTATAAATTTGATTATTGTAGATATTTATTTGTTTTATGAATAAATCAGCGGTAATTTAAGCAGCACATCAAAAAATATACGTATTTCATAACATTGTGTTGTACAGGCCTTTACTGAAGTGGTTACCCTGGGTAAATCAAACATAGAGCCTTAAAAAATCTGTCTCAAATGTTAGTTTTATGTCACTTCCATTCTGAAAACAAAAATCACACTCTTCTGACTGCTTGTATAGGGCAGAAAAAGCATATTCATATCACTGGACAAGTGCCAGAAAAAAAGTAATAATTTTAATTATGATTAAAAATGTAAGGCACTTAATATAATCAAATGTATTGAAAGGGCTCAATTTTCTGACTATTGATAGTTACCAGTATTTTAAAAACAAAAGCCAAAATTTCAAATTTAAAAGAAACAAGAACAATATGGAACAAAGATGTGCATCTCCATGTTGAATATCCCACAACTGATATCCAGAGTAGAGATATCTAAACATAAAAAAGCTGGGTTTATAGCAAGGTCTGACATTGCTTAAGTATCAAACAGATGCCTTTTTCCCAAATAAATGGATGGATGGATGGATATAAAGTATGAAGGAACGAAAGATATATATCAGATGTATCATTCGTTCATTCATATACTTTATATCCATCCATCCATTTATTTGGGAAATATAAAGCATGATAGCATCTGTTTGATTCTTACTTCTTTCATACATCCATTGAATCAATGGATGTATGAAAGAAGGGGTTAATAATAAACCAAAAAATTAATCATTGGATGAATGAAATGATACATAACTGTATGATAGCCGCTAAACAACTTGGGATCAAGTCTGAGGTTTGGAAGAAATGTTTTGTCTCCCAATCTTTGATTGAAATTTAGCTAAGGGCATGAATATTCATATGGCTTCCACAACTGCAGCGGGAAAAATAATTTCTCGGGCGGGGGGGGAATATGAGTATAAAGGGTGCAGGTATGGCCATGGTTATGGCCAGTGGCGTAACTACGGGGGGGCATGGGGGGCACGTGCCCCCCCCCCCCCAATCGGCTGGCCAAAAAAAAAAAAAAAAAAAAAAAAAAACGGAGAAAAGGAGGGAGAAAGGGAAAGAAACGTAGTGGGGAAAGAAGAAATTATTGTTAATTATAATGTTATATTATATTATAATTATGTTATGTTATATTACATTAAAAAATCATAACTTTATGAAACATAATTTGCGCAGGGCCTATGTTTTCATTGTTCCTGGTGCTCGCATTGTCTGTTTAACAAGATTATGTAATCCTCTGTACTAAAATCTCCCGTTTTCAAGTCAATATACACCAAATATATTTCCTCGCACTTCGAATAATTATTGTTTAATGTAGTGCAATATGCTTCTTTTTCATGACTACTTAAAGCGATTGCCCCTTTTTAAGGTCTTAATATAAACCATTTCCTGTCCGTGCTTACGTTCGCTTTCGTGGATTGGTGAGATATGTCTGTTCTTCATGAATTCCTAAAATCAGTCCTTAAAATGTCCCTTTTTCTGATCTGAATATCAAAAATTTTCAGCTTGCGCTTTGCGCTCGCATCATTTGGTTAGTGAAATACGCATGGTAATCGTGAATTCCTACAAGCAGGCCTTAGAATGCCCCTCTTTAAGTCTGAATTTCCTAAATTTTCAGCTCGCGCTTCGCGCTCGCAATATTTGATTAGTGAGATGCGTATGATAATCATGATTACAATGACTACCAGTGCTTCATGTGTTTAGATTTATATTATTCTTACAAAATCAGCAAGCTCTTGGCACTCGCATTAGATGACTATGGTGAGATATGTATACTGGATTCCTAAAATATAGTCCTTAAGATGTCCCTGTTTGGGGTCAATATATACAAAAATTTCAGCTCGCGCTTCGCGCTCGCATTGTTTGTTTATCGAGACAGGTATGTATTATGATTGCAACAATTTGCTTATAATGTCCTTTTTTAGGTCTGAATATCAAAAAAATTTTGCTCGCGCTTCGCGCTCGCATTATGTGATCAGTGAGATAGAGCCTGTTCAGACCGGCAGAGATAGCGCGATCTAGCGCGCGCTAGATCGCGCTATCTCTGCGGTGTGGAAGGTACAACGTCGTTTCGGTCCGCCCAACAGCGAGCCACGGCGAGCCAAAACGGCGTGCCACTGGAGCACCTCTTGGGGGTGGTCCACGAGAGATAGCGCGGTCTAGCGCGCGCTAGATCGCGCTATCTCTGCCGGTGTGAACCCGAGCTACGATAGCACGCCGGAAGTCATCTACACGCGGGGAATTATATACTCATTCTATTTTGGTGCGATCTGAATCTGAATCGGTACAACTCAACACTCCTAATTTTATGGAGTAAAACGCGTCGGAACATCGTGAAAATAGAAATATAGTAAGTAATGCGTCATGGCAACAGGACCTCTCAAAAAAGGGGGTGCTACGATAGACCGCGCTATCTCACTGCGGTGTGAATCCGGCGAATGCCAATGGGCGGACCGTGGATCGCGCTACGATAGCGCGATCCACGGTCCGCCCACGGTCCCCCCTTGCGGTGTGAACAGCCTCATACATAACCGTTTAATGGCACTGTCCTTAAAATGTATCTATTATGTCAGTATACCTGGCAACTGAGCGCGCTTCGCACGCTCTCTAAGTGACTCTAAATTTTTGCTGGTGCCCCCCCCCCCCCCCCCAATGTTGTGACCCACGGTACGCCACTGGTTATGGCCTTCGATCTGTTCTATCCCGTTTTACTTAAGTATTTTATTTAATAAATCGATCAATCCTCCGAGAAATAAGTTTATACGGTATAATAGGGCCTTGCTATCTATTGCTATCGATGGAATAGCGCCATCATCTTTAAAACCAACCAACATAGCGATGTATACTATACGGTATGCCAACCAACGTGAGAACCGTGGGTACATGTACGTTTGATTTGATTTGAATTTATTTTTCTTCTACATAACAATATAATATAACATAGATGTAACATATATTGACAATAAATCGGGTATAAATCATTTAGCATAAAATTAATAGCAGAAGATGGATTGCCATAGTAAGCAAAAAAATGCTTGAAAAATATGACAAACCGAAACATATTTTAACCATATATAATCATATTATGAGCAGAATGGACAATAACAAATTATTAAAGTATCAATTAAGTATAATATAAAAAAGAGAAGAACAAAATCTAACAAGCCAAAACTTGCTATAATATATATAATCAAGTAAAAAAAAATAATGATAATGACAAATGAAGATGATGAAGAAGATGATGATGATGATGATGATGATGATGATAGTGGTGACGGTGGTGGTGGTGGTGGAAATAATGTTAATGATGATGGAAACGGAATATTAGAACATGATTATGACACAAGAAAGTTTATTTTACATATTCCGATAGTAACATGACCTTAACTTTAGCTTTGAATGAGTGTAGGGAGCAAGAGGATTTAATTGAGTCTGGGCGACCGAGCTCTGTACGTGCATATGCATGCTGCACTGCGCTTCGACAAGACGGACAAGTACCGGTACCGTATCGGTAGCCGTACGGTACATACCGGGTTATTTGACAGATGAGTTTAAGCAAGGCCCAGGGGCGTCAAGTCAACCAAAGACAAGCAACATGTCGATTTGCGTTGCACCTCCCTATTTGTCAGTTGATGAAAGTATCCTTACGAAGGATAAATTTCACCTTATCATTGGAAAACATTCTTGTGATGCTAACATCTCAATACACCGTGATAAAATCACTTATCAGACCGTAAATGGAGCACAGTTGAAAGGAGACAGCATAGCGTTCTCTGACATCGTTGGATGCCGAAGAATCGGGGGAGCTGTCGACCAGCAGTCGCTAAAGGAATGCAGCGGTGATGGTACAACAAGAAAGCAGAAAACAAGGTCGACGAGATATGAATTAAAATACAAGAGTATATGCTTGCAGATTTTTGTTTACATGTATAACAAAAATCCTAAAAATGGTGGAGTACGCCGGAGAAAAGAGTTGACTTTGATAGCTGAAGAATTTGAGATGCAAGAGGAGAATGCTGCATTGGTTGAGAAATGGTACCTCACAATTAGCGCTCTTCTTCGAGGAGTAGAGTTTGCAAGTATGAATGGTAAGTATGATGGTGGTCCCCAAAGCCCAAGTCTGCGCACCTAACGATTTGAGTTAAGACTTAACATGAATTTCTTTTTATTTCACAAAATGTTTCTGCTAATGTTTCTTTTGTCATGACTCCATGAGAAAGTGTACCAAATATCTCATAAAAATCTGAAAGAAAAAATTATAGGATTTTCTTGAAAAAAAACCTCAGACAGTCATTTTCAGATTGAAAAAAAAAATGGTACCCCATGACTGCGCACCCATTCACTTTGCACACGATTCGGATATTTTAATGAGAGAGGCTGCATTTTGAGGCCGTCATGAAATGCCCAAAATTCATCAATTTTCCACCATTTTATATAAGATTTTTCTGTCTATGTGTTGCATGTGCTAAGTTTGTGTTCGTTGCGTATCTTCTTTTGCTAGAATCGCGCCGATGCACAGTCGGGGAACTTGCCATACAGTGTAATTTCAGACCAAGGCAAATTTTTTTTAATGTTAGTAATGAAAAAGAGGTGGATCTGGCCCTATTCTCAGCCTGGCTGTGCATTTAACATCATAATACCGGGTAGTAATGTAATTGGGTATCATCTCTAACCTAGACCAAAAGCTTCTGTCAGCCTCAGTGCAGTCTTTGTTGGTTGTTCCAGGTGCCTTAATTACAACAAACGAACATAGGCTTGGACTGCTGGCTTCGTTCAAAAGAACGAATATAATTTTTTATTTTATCGCTTTGAATTTTTTCCAAAAAGTGTTATTGTCAGCAATTAATATGAAAGTATGTTCTTGCTTAAATTATGCAAATTCATGCAAGAACAGGTGCCATCATATGCATATATGTAAAAAACAAAACACCGTATGTAAAATATAAAAAATAAGCCGAATTCTTTTTTTATTTTTCCTTTATGGAAATGGACCCTCTTTGATCTAGTTCATTTTGCAATAGGTATATGTAAGCAGCTCATTAATTATGCAAATTATGCGATTTCCTAGAGCCATGTGTCCCGTACATGTACGTAAGGTTTTGAGTAGGTACATTTTAAAAGTTTTTTATCAACCATTGCTAATTTCAAAAGTTCTAATTTATTCACTGTGACTCCTGATTGACAAAACTAGATGTTACAATTTAATTTATAAACTTATACGTGCTTACATGTATGTATGGGACAAGTGCCTTTCATATAAGACATTGCATACAAAGTGAATGGGAAATGCATAAAACAGTGAATAGTTTATTTTCATCTTTATGAATGCCCAAATACACTGATCTTTTTTTTATCTCTGAACAATATTCTTAACAAAATCATTTATTGAAAAAATGTTATGAAAATAAATTTCTTATGAAATCTATTGTTTTGGAATATGTATTTCCTTGTTTTTTTTACCTTTTTCATTTTTCTACTTTTTAAAATGAATTTTATCGGTGACATTATTACAAGCTTAAGGATGTTCCACAGTTCAAATGAAGTCCATGTAATTTTCACCAAATTTTGCAGAGATTTACTGTGGTATCTATGCATTTTGAAAATGCAAAAAATAATGTAGGTTCATGTGCTTATATTTTTTTCTACGGGACTTCAAAGTTGACCTATTTGAATGATATGAAATGTTGCGCAATCAAGAGAATTATGCCTACAATGTATCTTAGACCTCACGAATTCACCAAATGAGTTTAAATCATCTTTAATTTGTCAATATTGCATCAAATTTCCTCAAACTTTCAGGATATGTATCTAAGTAGATACCAAAGAAGGAGAATATCTTTTAATTGGCAAACTATGTCTATTTGGAGTCAGCAGCGGCCTCATTTGACAAGAATGGTGCATAAACTTCCAAAAAACGAATCTTTAAAAGACGTGAATCAACTCAAATTATGAAAATGTTGTGCCACAAAAAGTTTCAAAAATATACCGGGGTAGTTTACTTTACTTTTTAATCAAAGTTAATTAAAAAACGTTACGTATGGGACAACATGTTACGTATTTTTTACAAACAATGTCAATTGAGAGGTTTGTGTACAAAGTGAATGGAGAAATCAAATTTCAAGAGTGCTCTGAAAAGTTATTTATTTACCTTTTCTTTAGATTCTAAAGACTGGTTTGTTATAAAAACTGATTGATGAAAACAACTGAAGCAAAAAAGTGTTAAAGGGCAAGTCCAAGAAAAGGTCACCCTAGAAGGCAAAATTTCATCTTTAATTTAAGAAGTTATCTTTGGTGGGGTAAGAAAGCCCAAATGTTGAATTTTAAAATTTCATTATGAAAAATTTGATAATATGCATATTTATGCTAATTTGGGGCACCTAATTTGCATAATTGGTAAAATGGGCTTTACGTATGGGACAATTATAAAAACTCATAGAAAATCCAAACAAAACTTGTGAGATTTAGTCATAGGTGGGACATGGGCCCCCTAACATCTTATTACTTTTGGGGGAAAAGAGTGGTGTCATCTAATTAAATATGCAAATTAGGTCTTGTCCAAGGATGGAATGTCCCATACGTAACATTTTGAGGATGTTTTTTTAAGTTATTTCTCATAATACAATACTTGTATTGTTGCATCTCTGGGAAGTTCTAATTTATTAAGTATGAAAATGTTATACCACAAAAAGTTTCGAAAATATAGTTTACTTTTTAATTAAAAGTTAATTAAGAAATTGGTACGTATGGGACAACATGTTACGTATGGGACATTTACACACAATGTCAATGGGGAGATTTGTGTACAAAGTAAATGGAGAAAAACAAATTTCAAGTGCTCTAAAAAGTGATTATTTACCTTTTCTTCAGTTTTTAAAGACTGATTTGTTATGAATACTGATTAATGAAAACAATCAAAGTGAAAAAAATGTGAAAATTGAAAAATATGAAAAAAATAAAAAACAATAGAAATACATAAGAAATTCATGAAACCATGAAAAACAAGAAAAAATATTGTTGAAATGGCTAATTTCCTTTTCAGTCATATCAAATATGTCTCACTAGAACATTTTAAAAGACAAAAACTTTTTTGTTATTTCCATATTTTAAATTATTTTACTTTTTGAAATTATGGGGAAAATTGTGTACGTTTTCTATGGGGACAAAATGTCCCATACGTAACATGTTATTAATTTGTTTAATTAGAGTCTGTAATAACAGGGTTTTGGCTTATGATATGAAACTTGCCTTAGATATACTAGACTGTTGTGACTTCTATCACACTAAATACAAGTTGTCAATTGAAATACTTTCAGAGAATTCTCAACCTGAAAAAAATGTTTTAAAAATTGTCTTATTTCTGCGTCCCATACGTAACGGCACATCTTTTCTCTCTAAAATGTCAAGGTCATATGTCACAATTTTTTGCATGATTATTCTTATCCTAGATGTCTACCATCATGAGGGTATTCAATCTAATCAAAGTTATTTAACACTATTTTTCAGGTCATTAAAGCCTCTGAAATGTCCCATACGTAACGCGCGCGAATTCTTGGACTTGCCCTAAAATTGAAAATTTGTAAAAAAAATTAAAACAATAGAAATTCATGAAACCATGAAAAACAAGAAAAAAACATTGTTGAAATTGCTAAATTCCTTATCAGTCATATCAAATATGTCTCAATTGAACATTTTAAATATTTCAATATTTTAAATTATTTTAATTAATGGGAAGCACTCATTCTCTATGGGGACAAAAAATGTCCAATACGTAACTGTCCCAGACGTAACGTGTCATTAATTTTATTTGTTTAATAAGAGTCTATAATTAGAGGGTCTTTGCTTTATGACATGAAACTTGCCATAGATAGTGTTGTGATTTTTATCACACTTACAAGTAGTTACAAGTTGTCAGATGAAATACTTTTAGATAATTCTCAACTTGAAAAAAAATGTTTTAAAAGTTGTCTCAAGCATGGAATTGGCTGAAAATTTCAGGATATAATCTTTCTTTGTCAGTAGGCCTACTTTTTATAGCTTTCTAATATCCAATCCCTAAGTCTGTATTAAGTGAATGATGTAAGGGCTACAAGCATAGACATTACCAGGGGAGTTCATTGGATGTCTCATCAAACTTTAATGAACAAATGCCAAATTTAAATTCCAATAGTCCAAACACATTCAGTGATGACTACACTTGTCTTTTGTAATACTGAAATCTTAGATTGAGTTCTGTCCACGTTACTGACCTTTATTCAGTCTAATTGCTTTGTTTGTACAGTGTAAAAGATAAATCATTATAATTCTAGATCTATGCCTAACAAAGTGCTATTCTACTCATCTCCCATTTGATGCAGATAGGAGATGAGTGGACTGACACAGGGTTAGGGATTAGAGGCCTGCCCTCCATATTAAAGGAGAAGTTCACCCTGATAGCAGGAAAAAAATGATAAAAAATATTGTCAAAGGTTTGAGAAAAATCCATCATGCATAAAGAATAAAAAAACTTATTTGAAGTTTAATCTGTGATGTCATTTGCGAGCAGCCTTTCTACATATTGCATGGTAGGAAATCGATTAAATGTCATTGAAAATTGAAAATGGTTTTTACTGTTCAATTTTAATTTATATACCATCTTTAAACATCAGGATATATAAAATGTGACATGAAATAAACATAATATATATTATTTAAAAATGGAGGAATACCTTTAATATCAAGCAGATTGCTTGTAGGCAGGGTCACAACATATGCTATACATGTGAAGTTAACATTAATTAACAATATAAAACAAATTATACATTAAAAAGACATATACATGCAACAGTAAGCACACACACATACATATGTATCTTGTAAAGTATACCTTCAGTAAAATAGACCAATCATTTCACACTCGTTTCTAAAAAGAAAATAAGAATAAGTCATCACGAACCATTTAATTTAATGCATTCTATATTACATAACATACGGGGCAGCTGTTAGTTTGTGACATCACAAATCCAAAATTCTAATAACTTTCTTCATCTTAAAAGGATTTTCCTCAAACCTTCACCAATATTTTTATCATTTTTCTGCTAATTTTACAACAAACTATTCTTCAGGGTGAACTTCCCCTTCAAGCTTTGGGAATAGAGAGCTTCCATGCATCAATGTCCAATCTGGACTGGAAGTGGATTTGCCAGATAAAGCTTGAAGTTTAGATCAACAACTGAAGAAAGGCTAGGAGATATTTCAGCAGAATAAGAACTCAGGTTTCCAGAGCCGTCAACATTGAAATCTTAACCAAGTTTAAGTATGAGAAATGTCATCATAACTTAGAAACTATAAATGGACCTAGTTCATGAAACTTGGGCATAAGGGTAATCAAGTATTACTGAACATCCAGCCTGAGTTTCAGATCACATGACCAAGGTCAAAGGTCATTTAGGTTCAATGAACTTGGACCATGTTGGGGGAATCAATATCGAAATCCTCACCAAGGTTAAGTTTTTGAAATGTCATAACTTCAAAAGTATATGGACCTAGTTCATGAAACTTGGACATAAAGGTGATAGTGTATCACATGAAATTCTGCCTGCGTTTCAGGTCACATGACGAAGGTCAAATGTCATTTAGAGTCAATGAACTTTGGCCGTGTTGGTGTTATTTGTTTAATTGGCATCATAATATATTTATGGATGTACATGTACACATGTAGTTCATGAAACATTGACATAAGGGTAAAAAAGTATGAATTATTGTTTTGCTCATGTCTTATGTCACATGATCATGGTCAAAGGTCATGTTGGGTCAATGTATAGTATTTTATTATCATATGAGTGTTTTCTTTTGTAAATAATAATTTAATATCTGTTTTCAAAGTAAGCACTGTTGCTATACGAATCGCGTAATGCAGGCCAGACTGCCGTAGGCGTTCAACTTGTTTAAAATAATCATTAATTGACTTTGCTGTCCAAAATCAGATTTACAGTTACATGAATCACTTATCAATTTAAAGCATTTGTTTTACTTGAGATAGTGGTAAACAAATGAATCAGCTAAAATACTCATGAAGAAATAATTATTCCTCAAAAACTGTACAAAGCATGCACAATTTACAATTTCCTGTGAAACACCTATCATTAGTAGTGTAGAATTCTGCATGGAATATCGCCAGCTACAACAGAAATATAAAATCAATCAAAGATAACACAAAATAAAACAAATTGTGTGATGGTTTAAACATTGTATGGTATACAATATATTGGTAACAATGATCCATTGCAATCTGTATTGATGGCTCGACCAGATAACTGATATTGATTAGTCAGTACTGATGACTCACACAACAATGTATTGGACAGAGAATAGAAACCAGTAAACCACAGCAGAAGGATTTAAAGTTTGATACAATATATTTTTTTTTGGTATTTTTGTTTTTATTGAAAGAATCAAATGTATTTACATAGAGAAAAAAACATAATCATATGCCTTTGTTTGTATTTCACCGTTCTTGTAACTCATGTTGACCTTTCCAGTATATTGATACTTTATGTTATTACCGGGGTTATTACCTCAGTTCACCACTACATCACATGTTGCTTGCATGGTTGGTGTGGTTAAACAAGGAGGCATTATTCCTACTTTGTATTAGACATTGTTGATAAAATGGTTTACTATTTGGGGTAGATTTCTCCACTGCACATTCTTATTTTACTCGCAAGGAGGGCTTTCCGTGCACTGGCGTGGACTCCGCCTGGCTAAGCTGGTTCTGGTCAGGCGGTGCGTGTTCACAGTGTGCGAAACCGCAGGCAGTGGGGAAGTCTATTCGCAAAAGGGAGACAATAATCCAGTTTTGTATATATTGTGGTGTGTTGTGTCGTATTGTGTTGTCCTTTTTCGTTTTTTTTTTTTTTTACTTAGAATTGATACAATAGATTCATACTTCTCACTCATAGCTTGATTGAAAACATTGATAAACTTTTTGTGAAGATCAGGAAAGTTATTAAATATGCATGTAATACCCATTTACTTCATTGTATTTCAGTGACTAAAGTCTTGTTTCAATGATGTAATAATGTCTCACCCTGTCCAGTAGTCTAGACTGTTCTGTCCTCATCAGAGATTATCACCCCCCCCTCAATTCCACAACTTATATTGTTTAATTGGAGTCACCAAAACTTTCTTTGGACTTATGTAGAGAATCGCTGAAATAATTTCCATTGCAATTTGTCAGTGTTCCTTAATAATGAATGAACTGTCACCATGTTACTACATGTACATATATGTTCTTATTTATAGATTTGAAAGAATCCCTTATACCCAAACCCCCTCACTACTTGGTATGCATCAATCCATTCAGTGGTAAAGGTAAATCACATGAACTCTTTAAGAATGAAGCCAAGCCTATACTCGAAGAAGCTGGAATCACCTTCAAAGAAATTATTACAGGTAAGAATATCTGGAAAGTATAACAGAATTAAATGTGGAAGTTTTTAAAATGTTTGAAGAATTTTAAGAATTGCTAATATTCCCAACAATTTTATCAAATATATTTGTTTTCCATCATTAGACTACACCAATCATTCTGAAATCTCAAGTTAACTTTTTATATACATGTAGGTATTGGTTTTGATTCAGAAAATGTACTTATCTAGAAATAGCATATCAATTCATTTCCTCTGTTTCTGTCTCTGTTTCTCTCTCTCTCATATGGTTAACATCACGTTTACACTGACCATTGTTTTGTTTTCATCACAACAGAAAGGAAAGGTCATGGTCATGAGTTGGCAGTCAATCTAGATCTGAATCAGTACAATGGTGTCATCATTGTTTCTGGTGATGGGCTGGTATATGAGGTGAGAAATTGCCACTTGGTCTACTCCCACTTGGTCTTATTTTAAGTAGTTTGTCTACAAGTAGTTCATCACCTTACGATTTGGTTTATGAAATTGTCATTATGCCCCTTTGTAAGTAAGGCTGTAGTGCTGTACTCATTTCATCTGATATCTAATTGATATAACAACACTTACATGTAGTCTATGAAAACTTTTTTTTTTTTTTGGGGGGGGGGCAAAGTGTACGCTAATAACTAGAAGTGGAGACAGACCATCTGGTCATTAGCTTAATGGCAGTTTGATGAAGTGATGGTTGGACCAAATGGTAATTAGACCAAATTGGACCAAGTGGGTTTAGCCATGATGACCTTAAGTGATCTGAGAATTATACCATTTGCTAGTAGACCAAGTGTGTTTAGCCATACTATTAGACGATCTGAGAATTAGACCATCTGCTAGTAGACCAAGTGGGTTTGGCCATGATGGTATTAGATGATCTGAGAATTAGACCATCTGCTAGTAGACCAAGTGGGTTTAGCCATGATGGTGTTAGATTATATATATGAGAATTAGACCATCTGTTAGTAGACCAAGTGGGTTTAGCCATGATGGTATTAGATGATCTGAGAATTAGACCATCTGCTAGTAGACCAAGTGTGATTGGCCATGATGGTATTAGACGATCTGAGAATTATACCATTTGCTAGTAGACCAAGTGTGTTTAGCCATACTATTAGACGATCTGAGAATAAGACCATCTGCTAGTAGACCAAGTGGGTTTGGCCATGATGGTATTAGACGATCTGAGAATTATACCATTTGCTAGTAGACAAGTGTGTTTAGCCATACTATTAGACGATCTGAGAATTAGACCATCTGCTAGTAGACCAAGTGGGTTTAGCCATGATGGTATAAGATGATCTGAGAATTAGACCATCTGCTAGTAGACCAAGTGGGTTTAGCCATGATGGTATAAGATGATCTGAGAATTATACCATTTGCTAGTAGACCAAGTGCGTTTCGCCATACTATTAGACGATCTGAGAATTATACCATTTGCTAGTAGACCAAGTTTGTTTAGCCATGATGGTATAAGATGATCTGAGAATTAGACCATTTGCTAGTAGACCAAGTGTGTTTAGCCATGATGGTATAAGATGATCTGAGAATTATACCCTTTGCTAGTAGACCAAGTGTGTTTAGCCATACTATTAGACAATCTGAGAATTAGACCATCTGCTAGTAGACCAAGTGGGTTTAGCCATGATGGTATTAGACGATCTGAGAATTAGACCATCTGCTAGTAAACCAAGTGGGTTTAGCCATGATGGTATAAGATGATCTGAGAATTAGACCATCTGCTAGTAGACCAAGTGGGTTTAGCCATGATGGTATAAGATGATCTGAGAATTATACCATTTGCTAGTAGACCAAGTGTGTTTAGCCATACTATTAGACGATCTGAGAATTAGACCATCTGCTAGTAGACCAAGTGGGTTTGGCCATGATGGTATTAGATGATCTGAGAATTAGACCATCTGCTAGTAGACCAAGTCGGTTTAGCCATGATGGTGTTAGATTATATATATGAGAATTAGACCATCTGTTAGTAGACCAAGTGGGTTTAGCCATGATGGTATTAGATGATCTGAGAATTAGACCATCTGCTAGTAGACCAAGTGTGATTGGCCATGATGGTATTAGACGATCTGAGAATTATACCATTTGCTAGTAGACCAAGTGTGTTTAGCCATACTATTAGACGATCTGAGAATAAGACCATCTGCTAGTAGACCAAGTGGGTTTGGCCATGATGGTCTTAGACGATCTGAGAATTATACCATTTGCTAGTAGACAAGTGTGTTTAGCCATACTATTAGACGATCTGAGAATTAGACCATCTGCTAGTAGACCAAGTGGGTTTAGCCATGATGGTATAAGATGATCTGAGAATTAGACCATCTGCTAGTAGACCAAGTGGGTTTAGCCATGATGGTATAAGATGATCTGAGAATTATACCATTTGCTAGTAGACCAAGTGCGTTTCGCCATACTATTAGACGATCTGAGAATTATACCATTTGCTAGTAGACCAAGTTTGTTTAGCCATGATGGTATAAGATGATCTGAGAATTAAACCATTTGCTAGTAGACCAAGTGTGTTTAGCCATGATGGTATAAGATGATCTGAGAATTATACCCTTTGCTAGTAGACCAAGTGTGTTTAGCCATACTATTAGACAATCTGAGAATTAGACCATCTGCTAGTAGACCAAGTGGGTTTAGCCATGATGGTATTAGACGATCTGAGAATTAGACCATCTGCTAGTAGACCAAGTGGGTTTAGCCATGATGGTATAAGATGATCTGAGAATTAGACCATCTGCTAGTAGACCAAGTGGGTTTAGCCATGATGGTATAAGATGATCTGAGAATTATACCATTTGCTAGTAGACCAAGTGTGTTTCGCCATACTATTAGACGATCTGAGAATTATACCATTTGCTAGTAGACCAAGTTTGTTTAGTCATGATGGTATAAGATGATCTGAGAATTATACCATTTGCTAGTAGACCAAGTGTGTTTAGCCATGATAGTATAAGATGATCTGAGAATTAGACCATCTGCTAGTAGACCAAGTGGGTTTAGCCATACTATTAGACGATCTGAGAATTAGACCATCTGCTAGTAGACCAAGTGGGTTTAGCCATACTATTAGACGATCTGAGAATTAGACCATCTGCTAGTAGACCAAGTGGGTTTAGCCATGATGGTATTAGATGATCTGAGAATTATACCATTTGCTAGTAGACCAAGTGTGTTTCGCCATACTATTAGACGATCTGAGAATTATACCATTTGCTAGTAGACCAAGTTTGTTTAGCCATGATGGTATAAGATGATCTGAGAATTAGACCATTTGCTAGTAGACCAAGTGTGTTTAGCCATGATGGTATAAGATGATCTGAGAATTAGACCATCTGCTAGTAGACCAAGTGGGTTTAGCCATGATGACCATACATGTAGGTGATCTGAGAATTAGACCATCTGCTAACTAGACCAAGTGTGTTCAGCCATGATGGTATTTATTTATTTCACATCTTTATATAGGGTAACCAATTCAGTTGTACATTAACAAAGATAAAAAGCTGGTTTGCAATTGAGCCCTGTTATTTAGACGATCTAAGAATTAGACCATCTGCTAGTAATAGACCAAGTGGGTTTAGCCATGATGCAATTAGACAATCTGAGAATTAGATCATCTGCTAGTAGACCAAGTGGGTTTAGCCATGATGGTATTAGACGATCTGAGAATTAGACCATCTGCTAGTAGACCAAGTGGGTTTAGCCATACTATTAGACGATCTGAGAATTAGACCATCTGCTAGTAGACCAAGTGGGTTTAGCCATACTATTAGACGATCTGAGAATTAGACCATCTGCTAGTAGACCAAGTGGGTTTAGCCATGATGGTACGTGACGATCTGAGAATTAAACCATCTGCTAGTAGACCAAGTGGGTTTAGCCATGATGGTATTAGATGATCAAAGCTTGAAACTCTTGTCATACGATTTGCATGTACCAACAAGAAATGTGAGAGAGGTGGTTAATATTATTATGCCTATTTTAATTTTTTTCTTTCTCATCAGTTCATCAATGGGTTTGGAGAGAGACCAGACAGAGAAGAAGCATTTAAGATGCCAATTGGTATTATCCCAGGTGGTTCTGGAAACGCTCTATGTTCAGCCATTTTGTCAACCAGAGGGTAAGCTTGTTAGGAACTCATATTGCTTCAGAAAATCTTAGGATTAACAAGACAAAGGTTAAATCCCCCTGCCCCATTTTTTCGTTAAAAATCTTATATACAAGTCATGAAGAGCTTTATAGCTTGAGCAACTTTGGAGACCAAGTGTGTGACACCTGGGTACGCAGTCCCGAAGTTACACATTTCATTACTTTAATTTTATTGATTAAAAATGTCATTTCTATGATCAAAATAGTGTCACCAACGCATTCACTGTAAACCTATATTAAAGCCTGCTCACATTTGCATTTTAGCAGCACATTGCTATGTTAGCCAAATACATAATCGAGCTTGTAAAATAATTATATCAGGAAAATATTGTGTTTTCATACAAACCATTTTGTTTCTCTAATTCAGTGATTCTGTCATGAAGAATATAGTGTGCCATGCTGCTGTTGCTATTGTCAAGGGTCAGGCTTACCCAAAGGACCTGGTACGAATCGAGACCAGCCATCAAACAGTCCTTTCATTTCTATCTGTAGCTTGGGGTCTCATAGCTGACATTGACATCGAGAGTGAACGATTCCGCTTCCTTGGCGGAACAAGATTTGCAGTTGGGACAGTTCAAAGGATTTTGTTTCTCCGTAAGTATCCTGGGCGACTGTCGTTTCTTCCCATCAAAGACGAGTCCAAGTATCGTCATCTCTGGCAAGTAGAAGACAAGAAACTTACTAGTGCTCAGGATGTCAATGTGAACAAATGCCAACAGAGGGAGCAAGAAGATGTCAAGGTACAGCCAGAGGTTGGTGGGAACCGTAACTCCAACCATAATGTAAATGCCAGTTTGTCCAATGAAGGTGCTGCTGCTGCTGTATTGGATGATATGAGTGAACCAGTGATGCCATCCTTAGATGAACAGGTGCCTTCATACTGGACCGTCATTCAAGGTGATTTTGTTTGTGTTCTTATCTCATACGTCTCTCACATATCCAATGACTTTATCAACCATCCTGGTCGGGCAATGGATGAAGGTGTCATAATGTTACAGTATATGGACGTCCGCACAAACCGCAAGAAACTCATTGGTACCTTAGATAAATTCAAGACTGGAGAGTTTATGAAAGAGGAATTTGTTGTATCAAGAGTTGTGAAGGCTTTCAGACTTGAGCCACTTACTAAAGATGGTATCTTGACTGTAGATGGAGAGAGAGTCAAGTTTAGTCCAATTCAAGGAACATTGACAACTTTTAAATGCCACTGTATAATGTAACAACTCACCTTTTCTCCTTTGACTATAACTACGATGTACACAATTCAGAATTTATAATAGTCTAAACTTGTTTGATCCATAGTACAGTGTATGTGGGCATTTTTTATATGAAATGTGAATATTAATACAATTATATAGTTTAATATTTTCATCAGTATTACAGTGTATGTGTTTCTGGGAATGCCTTGCTGTAATATCGTCTGTTTTGTGCTGACCAGGTATTTTGATTGAATCTCATTGAGACAAAAATCTCCTGCATTATGTTTGTGTAAAAACTCAAGACACCAGTTTTCATTTTAGAATAATCAGTAGGAATTATGAGAAATGCTGAGCTCTCAAACTGTTTAGCCAGTATAATAACTCTGATTGCTGGAGAATATGCTTTGATTTTCAATGCAACATGACAGGGTACTTGCCTTGCGCCAAGGCCAAATTAAATAAATATAAATGTGCAAAGGCTCTCCTGTTCACATTATAACTAGTGTACTCATTTTACATGTACCTGTAATGATTGACAGCGTACAGGAAATTTTTAAATGGCTTCCTGAATCACCTACTAAAAAACAGCTAAATATTCTGATGAGATTAAAAGAGAGCACCGCGGAAGACATGTCATGCTAGATGTCTTTGGGGCTGCCGTCCAAGCTGCCAAGCAACATATGTAAACCTGTGTGGTTTAAAGACAAAAGCCCGTATTCTGAAGTCGAGTTTAACTTAAACTCCGGTTTAAAGTTGTGGTTTAATTATGGATAGCCAATTGTTACATAAATCACTAATGGTAGATATATCATATTTCAGCTCATTTGGCTCTCAAATCATTCATAATTGTCTAGGAAGTATAAATAGATGATTGTCTTCACCATCGATGAATCAGGAAAGATCACAGCAAACATAAGAAACAATACAACTTAATAAAATTTTGACACTTTTGGCTTCCCATAATTTTAGCACAGAGTTAGACCATGGTCTAAGTTAAACCTGTCTTCAGAATACGGGCCACATTGTCGATGGCATTCAAAGGTTGGTTCAGTATGCAAGATCTCCTTATTGGGAATTGGGAATCTCCATTCAGCAATTCTTGATTTGAAGGGCAAGTATCTAAGTTAAGTATAAAGCACCAAATCTACTCACTCTGCAGGGTGCCCGGGGTGCAAAGAGAGTTGAGAAGAAAATAGAACGGTTTTCAGCAGATATTTGTCTCGCTTGCATAGCAGAACTGGGCCCCGTCTTACAAAGAGTTAGGATTGATCCACTCAAATGTCAACTGTATGGAAATCCATCCATAGGCCTACCCTAATTTTTTCCCTCAAGAAATTGGCACAATCTCCTTAGAAAACAAAGAGAATCACACTGAATCTCCAAGAGACCGATGAATGTATGAATATACATCATATCTAGAAAATATTTTGAACAAATTTGCATTTTAGATGTTGACGTTGCTTGCCATCCATAGTTGTGGTTGATTGAATCAATCGCAGCTCTTTGTAAGACAGGGCCCAGAATTGTATGCACCGCTTTTTAAACGGCGATGGCGTCATTAATATTGAAATCTTAATCAAGGTTAAGTTTTTTAAATGTGGTAACTTAGAAAGTATATGGACCAATTTCATGAAACTTGAATGGAAGAGTAATCAAGTATCACTGAGCATCCTGAGTTTCAGGTCATATTGCCAAGGTCAAATGTCATTTGGGGTCAATGAAATTAGGCTATGGTGGGGGAATCCACATCTTAATCTTAACCAAATTTAAGTTTTTTGAAAGTCATCATAACTTTTAAAGTTTCATGGATACAGTTTATGAAGCGTGAAAATAGGGGTAATCAAATATCGCTGGTTGTCTTGCATGAGCATTAGGTCATATGATTCAGGTCAAAAGTCTTAAAGGGTCAATGAACCTAGTATTTTGTTGTCATATGAATGTTTTTTGTGAATAATTATTCATCTGCTGCTGCTATATTGAATCTCAAAATGCAGGCGAGACTGCCAGAGGCAATCCACTTGTTAAAGATTCGACAGAGATAAAAGTTTTGATGACTTTAGGAAGGCTATTCTACAAAGTGGGGCATGCGTGAATAAGGATCTTTCTCTGCAAATTTTTGACATTTTGGGAATAATAATTTAGTTACATGTACATGAGCATTCCACTTTATTAAATCATTCTGAATTGTAATTCCTAAGATTTTCACTGTATTTACACAGTGTAATGGGGTGTTATTTATATAGATCAATTGTGGTTGCTTTGAAAATGAAATTGACATTGTAGAACATTTTGATGCATTGAGTTCCATATCATTTTGAGAAGTCCATGATTTGAGTAATTCAATTTCCGTTTGTATTTGTGAAGTTTGATTATTCCGCATACATTCGTAATTCCGAAGGTTCGTTAGTCCAAAAACGAAATGAGGTTCGTAATTCCGAAGGTTCGTTAGTCCGAAAACGAAGTGAGGTTCGTAATTCCAAAGGTTTGTTAATCCGAAAACGAAATGAGGTTCGTAATTCCGAAGGTTCGTTAGTCCGAAAACTAATGATTAACGAACCTAATTTCGTTTTCGGATTAACGAACCTTTGGAACAACAAACCTTATGTCGTTTTCGGATTGATGAACCTTCGGAACATCGAACCTTATTTCGTTTTTGGATTACCAAACCTTCGGAATAACGCCACAAATGTTCGGATTAAAGAACCCTTTTACGTTTTCGGATTAACGAACATCGAGGTTTAGGCAATTTACGTGTTTCGGAATTACGAACCGTCGGAATAAAGAACCTTCGGAATTACGAAGTGTAACCGATTATTCATTCTGCACTCTACCATGGTTTAGTCATCTTTCAGTTTTGGAAGAATAAAATGTATATTTTGTATCGAATGAAAATATCTGAGTAATGTATATATGCTTTGGAATATATAATTATTATACAGTTTATTTATAAGAAAGCTTGTATGACAACTAATCTGTGCACTGCACACTAATCCATATGTTATGTAAATGATTGAATATAAATGTGTCTTTCAAAAGGTAGTTTTAAAAAACTCATATTTTTCTGTGTTTGTCACTTAGTACATTTTTACAGTAATTATCCATGTAGCCTTACTCTGAATGAAGTTATTTGTAATTTCCTTTAATTTTTTATCAGTTTGAAATAACTAATATAATATAAAAAAATGATAATGTCACTGCAAAGCAGTCATTTAGTGAACTTTCATTAAAGGTTTAAAGAATATCCTCTAAATCCATAATTCTGCATGCCGTTTTTAGGATTGAAATATAGCTTTTAAATAATGATAGACATTAGTCTCAAGAAAGTTATAAAGAACTGAAGTCATGGGTCATGTTCCACGTGAATTAATACCATGGTAACTTTGCCATTCAGTGGTAAATTTCATGGAATTCATGATTATGATTGGCTGTTAGGCTTCGTTACCATGGTAGTTTCATTTGATGGTAAACATACCATTATAGATACTTTTATGCACCAAGACCCTTATTAGTATGAATCATGTGATGGGTTGAAATGATGAAGGTGTTACTCTTGGCTAACAAACTTTATGAATCTGACGGAGTGCTATGCAGTGTAATGTATAGCTGTATTGAGACTCATGTGACAGGAAATATAGTAGGAAAACAAGAGAAAGTTTGTTTGAATACAGTGATTTGTGGTACATTTAATGACTCATCTTCAGATAAATGTTACAAGAGGGCAAGAATGTAAGGTTTAAAAATATTCTACTAATTTTGTTTTTAATTAGAATGTTTAGAGTGTATGTGTATTGTAGGGTCTACAGAATAGACTAACACTCCATTAATCCTGTATTAAATATTTGTCAATATGATTTCATTCATTGTGATTTTCTTGCAATTTTTGTCTCACCAGCATAGCAGAGTGAGACTATACATGTAGGCGCCGCTTTTCCAATGGCGGCGGCGTCAACATCAAATCTGAACCGAAGGTTAAGTTTTTGAAATGACAGCATAACTTAGAAAGTATATGGACCTAGTTCATGAAACTTGGCCATAAGGTTAATCAAGTATTACTGAACATCCTGCCTGAGTTTTAGGTCAAATAACCAAGGTGAAAGGTCATTTAGGGTCAATGAACTTAGACCATGTTGGGGGAGTCAATATCGAAATCTCAACCAAAGGTTAAGTTTTTGAAATGACAGCATAACTTAAAATGTATATGGACCTAGTTCATGAAACTTGGCAATCCAATATTGCTGAACATCCTGCCTGAGTTTCAATGAACTTTGGCAAAGTTTGGGGTATTTGTTGAATTACCATGATAACTTTGAAAGTTTATGGATCCGATTCATAAAACTTGGACATAAGAGTAATCAAGTATCACTTAACATCCTGTGCGAGTTTCAGGTCACATGACCAAGGTCAAAGGTCCTTAAGGTCAATGAACTTTGGCTGTGTTGGAGGTACATGTAATTATTAAATTGCTGTGTCATAACTTTCAAAGTTTATAGATATAGTTTATGAATTGTGGACATAGGGGTAATCAATTATCACTGACAAGTCTTAGGTCACATGATCAAGGTCAAATGTCATTTAGGGCCAATGAACGCTGTATTGTATCATTATATGAATGGTGTTGTAGTAGTTTTCAAAGTCAGCACTGCTGCTATATTGAATCGTGCAATGCAGGTGAGACTGCCAGAGGCGCTCCACTTGTTAAAGTATCAATTGTATTGATAACTGTATTCTCCAAAACTATTGAAATTATATAAATATGATTCATGTGATTGCATATGAACTATCGTTTATTTTTGCAATTAACTGAAAAGGCCAGATAAATAAAGCCTCACAATATGAAATGTGTATCTATGTATCCAAACTGCCTTTTTTAAACCACAAGTACTTATGTTTTAGCACAAGTAACTTATCAAATTATCTATGATCAGTAATTATGATTTAAAATTCCTTGAAATATTTATTGTGCAATGTACAGAAGAGACAGACTTTATTAGACAAGCGTATAGTTTATTTATGAAGTAATTACAATTGGTGAAGGTGATAGAACATCGTTTTCAAGGCGATCTTAAAGTAGCTACCTTTCTAAGGCAAATGTGGAGAAATATGAAATAGCCTCTAATATTAAATTTCACTGAAGAAGTAATAATTTATCTCAACCATTGAAACCAAAGGTTATTCTTTGCATTAAATTCCACTTCAAAATGATTTAATGATAAAAAGTAAAGGGAGCGTATTCTTTAAATAAATAAAATCTGAAATGATATGACTTGATTCAGATAAAGCTAGCAAGTGCAATCTCTCATGGGTGTCTGTGTCCTTGTTTCCTAATGCAGGTGTTTGCTTTAATTGCATGCATGGGTAATTTATGTATTTATTGATAAGTTTCTGCACATTGCAACATTCTTCTGAGGTAATACACAGTGCAGCATACTCACTATGACTTAATCCTTCTGCAGCAGGTTTCATTTTACAAATTAAAATGTCTACAATGATACTATTTAAAACGTTTCTGGTGACCAAAATATTTGATGTGATTATACTCATTCAATAAGTCATACCTCTGTATATCAAAGCTTACTACTCTCTGTTCAGTCTGTTTGATTAACAGTGCCTTAGTAACAATTTTGTAAAATAGGGTCGATCCTAGTATTAAATTGTAGTCTTAATAAATGCTTCAAGGTTGTGTGTGTACAGTGTTTGTGTTATTTAGGTTTATAAATAGTACTATATAAAAATACAGGTACATTCTTGGTTTAATGTACTGTACATGTACTCTCCTTTTACAGTAGTGTTTGGAGCCGCGAACATTCCTTTTATATAGAAAAGCGCACAATAAATGATCATTAATGATCATACGTAATCTATGTTACTCCTCTACATTCATGAACTGTGTTCCCTTTCACTTTGTTCATTTGTTTATAATGCAGGGTTCTTATTGCGATCTCATTGTTTCACATTTCTTCAGGATTCTAGTCAAGTTGAATCACAAACCAAGTGGTATATCATTATCCTAGGTTGATCAGTACTGTGTTATAGCCCTGCATTCATTCCGACCAACAATTACTGATAATGAACAAAATATAGTTTAATGTTTTTTTTTTATGTCTTGGTTCGATCTGTATTTTTTGAAAAAATTCAGGGGTCATCGTTGCTCGTTGAATTATATTTCACCTGATACAGAGATCATGTTTTTAATTCTCTTATGTTTTTAATGTGGGGGCGTCGTGGTCAAGTGGTTACGAATCTCGTCTTTCAATGAGGGGCGTGGGTTCGAATCTCAGCCACGGCGTGTTTTCCTTCAGCAAGAAATTTATCCACATTGTGCTGCACTCAACCCAGGTGAGGTGAATGGGTACCCAGCAGGATTAATTCCTTGAATGCACCAAGCGCCTTTAGCAGCTGGAGCTACAGCCGGGGTAATATATAGTGCGCCATTTAATAGGAAACTAGATAATTGGCGCCTCATAAATGCTATATATTAATTCAATGTATACTTGTAATAAAGTCAACTGTTGACTGAAGTTTTATGTCAATAATTTGCTGGTACAGGGATGTGAAATAAATGGAGGTAATTTTATCCCAAATGAAAATCAACTTAGTAGATGTATCATATGTCAGTCAGTTGTATATACAGTGCGTCCCAAAAAAAAGGAAACCCGGATTCCCATGTCTTTTTTTCTTCAAAGGCAAATAAATTATGATATTTCATATACATAATCATATAAATCAATGATTCCTCTTTATTTTGATACCTAACATGAGACGAACACTTCAGCAAGATGAGTTTGAAATTTGAATGTCAAAACCAGATGAGTTTGAAATTTGAATGTCAAAACCAGGATGCGCAGAAAAATTGGACAAGATTGGTTCGAGATGCTTATTCGACGATTGGCTCATTAGCTTTATTTTGTATTCTTTGTTAAGATTCTCTCACCGATCCCTAAAATGAGAGTGGATTCAGATTCACATGTGAGTTTCTGCGCAAATCGTTTCTGATATGCCTCAATATCTATTGTTTGTCATCTGCCATGTGTGAACGATTTGCTTAGCTGTTGGTTTCAAATTTGATACGAGATTCCGCTCTTGCCAAGAGTATCAAATTTATAGTAAAAAACATATTTGATAATTGTGAAATCTATCTCTGAAAACAGGTTTCCTTTTTTTGTGGGATGCACTGTAGTGTAGGGGGTAGTTTGAAAGGTGGTGGCTGTGCCTCATTTTAAGGTAGACATTATACTGGGTGTCTCATAAAAAAGCTGAATAGTGGAAAATGCCGATGGGTCAAACCATGGTAAAACAAATTGGTCTCATTGTCGTGTAGCCCGTTTGCCATTTTGTCTGATTTCCAGTAAGGCTATACCAATGTCTAATATCCACTTGATTTAAATCAACTAGATGTAACACCACTTTGTCTATATGGTTACATGAATCGTTTATTGAAAAAAAAAAGTTTTTATTTGACAATTTAGTAAAAAAAAACAAATATAAATGGATGAAGTGAAAATTAGAGCAAGCATAGTGCAGAATAAATTCCAACTAGACTGTCTTTGTAACTTCTGAAGATTTCCATGGCGAAGAAGAATTCCAACTAGACTGTCTTTATCACTTTGGAAGATTTCCATGGCAAGGAAGAATCGTGGAGTAGGCTTCACGGTACACCATGTATCTTTATGGTGAGATAAGTGCAAATAAGTGGTGTTACACCTAGTGGATATAAGAGTAAATTGGTATCGCTGGATACCTGGTGTACCCCCGGGGGACTGGTCAAATATATTGCTGTACACATGCTTGACCAAAAAAATAACATGTTTAAAGGGGATTTTTTTCAGTTTTGGATGTGGGCGCGGGTGCACTCGTTAAGGGTATCAAAGACACAGATTTTCAAAAAAGGGGTGGTTTTCAAAGACCAGGGTCAAACGTATTTAGGGTATGTTTTTTCCAAAACTTTTTTTTAAAGACTAGCCAAATGTGTTTAGCGTATGTTTTTCCCCTCAAGCTCTTACCCGAGGGCTTTTTCCTCCTCGTTTCTGTGTTTGGGTGCTTTCCGATTGTTGGATTTTAACCCTATACTGGTTGGCATGCAATACCCATGAATATAGTTTTGTCTATAACTTATTGTTAGCAAGTAGACAAAACTTGTTTAGGGGTCATATTCTGGCGACAACTTGTTTAGGGGCCAAAATGTGTAAAAGAAACCCGCGAATAAACTTGTTTAGGGGGTTATTTTGCCCACAGAGAAAAACTCATTTAGGGGGTGTTTGGAAATAATTTGTTCACGCATGTGTTCATCAATACATTTGACTGGCCCCCCCCCCCCCCCCCGGGGGGTGTACCGTGAAACCCGTCTTTCTCTTTTGTTTGTCTCTCTCTCTCTCTCACACACACATACCCTGTCATCCTGTCCTTTAAATTCTCTCTTCCTTCAATTTTAATTCTGTACCACTTACTTCTCTGTTAACTCTTGATGTCAACAGCATTTAAAGTGTATCATGAGAGATTGTTAAGTGAGATTGATTGTTCAAAACAAATATACTGGTATTGGAATAATTGAAGGTACATATAATATAGTATAACAAATATACTGGTATTGGAAATGAAATAATTGAAAGTACATAATATAATAATATAGTAGGTAACTTGATCTCCATCCAATAAATGACTAGTGCATGATATGGAGCTCATATATTATTTGGACCATCAGGTGATTGGTACAACCACTTGCAGTGTGTTTATCTAAATTGACCCAAGGGTTATCTATACTGACCCAATGTTTTCTATCAAATGGAGAATCAACAGATATTTTATTTTGATTGGGCACCTGTCTGATCAAAATCATTTTAATTTAAAATTGCAAAATTTATCCTGTAAAACACTTTCATTTCACATTCTCCCACATAATAACTGTTTTAGGGCATACAAATGAATGTGGAGCATTGTGGCCCAGTGGATGAGTCTTCGGACTTTGAAACAGAGGGTCATGGGTTCGAATCCCAGCCAGGAATGGCGTAATTTCCTCCGACAAGAAATTTATCCACATTGTGCCGCACTCAATCCAGGTGAGGTAAATGGGTACCTGGCAGGAATTTATTCCTTGAAATGCCACCGCACTGTAAAAGGCTGTGGGGGCTAAAGCCCGGGTAATAACATCTAATGAAGCGCATAGGGACGCATTTGGGAGTGATATGCGCTATATAAGCATGTTAGTATTATCATTATTATGTAATCAAGTAATGGATTAGAATAGTGATAGCCACATTTTGCAGGATTTATCAAAACTAATGGCAGGTTTTACATAGAGGTGATGTGGCTCAGTGGATGAGTACCTGCACTTTGAACCACAAAGTCCAGGGTTCGAACCCCTCCATGGCACTCGCGTCCCTTCCATCAGCAAGGCGTTTATCTACATTTGCCACTCGATCACCCAGATGTAGTAAATGGGTACCTGGTAGTAAGGAATTCCTTGAATGCTCATGCACCTAATTGTATTATGTGGTACACTGAAATATCCCCAAAAAATACATATTTGTGATATGAAATTTTTTCCACATTTATTTATTGGTACTGGTCTCTTGAAGCGCATGACAATATGACGATCATCAAATTTTTCCACTTGAGTGAGCAACAGGTTTACAAAGTCCATGAAAAACGATTCCCACAAAATTAACGGTTACTAGTTTATGAACAAAAGTATTCATTTAAAGAGCGTGTGGACTTTAGCCAAGAATGATTTGAAGATATATTTTCCCTTTCATACATGTACTTGTTTCCCTAGCCAAAACACTCGCTTGAAAGCCACAGCCCCCCCCCCCCCCCCCCCATTCCCACACACCAAGACCATGGACCCTTTGTGCCTAGACTATCATGATGACATCTGCTTTGCATGAAGCAGTGATTCACATGAATAAAGCTTGATTTTTCTTCTTGTTAACCCTTGCAATGCCAGGGCAGAAAGTGTAGTAACAAGTATGAACTGAAGTATGAAATATAAACCCCCTTTTAATGACAAAACTTACATTAAGAAAACAATAGAGAAGTCTGAAATGAATTTTTGTTACATTGTATTGTTTCATTTAGTGTCATCAGACCGAGCAAGCACATAAGTTATGTTTACCTAGGCTTTAAAATTTATTTGGATAAAAATCAAGTGTGCTTAGTTTCTATATACCCACATTAAGCCCCCAAAAGAGAGAAATGCTCAGTATAGTCACTTTGTTATTGCGCTTTTACCCTTGACACATGAAAATCATTATTGCTCAAACCATTCTGTGACCTTTACAAGAATGGACAGTGTTCACTCGAGCATAAGATTCTGTCAAAAATTGTACTCTCGCCTGATGGATGAGACCAAACCTAAGAATAGATGTGAATAAATTATTTCCATGTTCCATTCTTTTTTTCAATTTTGGAGACTTTGTTAAAGTGTAAGCTTTTTATTGGTATACACTGTATATTTGCATATCATTATTATTTATTTTTAATATGACAAGGATTATTTCGAATAAAAGAAAATAACATATAAATTGCACTCAATTTTATTTCAATGTTAATTTACTATTACCATTCATATACATAAACTCATTGCATGTATAAAAACATTGGCCAATAATAAATAGACATACATATTGCTTTTTGATTGACAAATAAAAAGGAATACTCTGTGGAGATTGAACAGATTATCACATGAATGTTGAATACATATCCAGTACAGTCTCAAGGTGAATGCAATTGAATACTAATTATTTCATTTTTAAAGATAAATGAATGGAGTTGAAGTAAACACTGCTTTCACAAGAAATTCTGTAAAACCAAAGATATTATTGTCGCCATATCATCCTAGATCCACATCTTGTAGTCTTAAACGTACATAAACTGAATTTTTTCAAATTATGAAATCCGTAGCTGAAAAACAATCATGCCGAAGATCTGCAACACAGATAAGCACATGTGGGGCAGTGTATTACCGGTTTAATTGGTTGGAAAAATACCTGACATTTTGGTGAAATGTCATGCATATTTTGCTTATAAGTCAGCAATTACCCAATTTCTTCCAAAATCCTTTTGCTGATTCTCATTACTTGTTAATGGTTGTAAAATACAATAAAGAATTTTGTAATAAGTATAATTTAACATTATTTTCCATTCAGTGTTCCCTATTTAAATAGAAGCAGCACAATATCAATATAACAAACACACTGACATTTACCAGTATTAAAAACAACATACATGGTTCTTTCTTCGTAACTAGCCATTGTTTAACCTTCACATTTCAAAGGAGATAACAAGTTTAAAGTTCACCCCTCAAGAGCGAGATGGCAACGACAGCAGATAAGCAGCCCTAGTTGAAGATTAACAATACAGTATGCACTCCCACACTGATAATTGTGCTGTACACAGAAACAAGTAAACCAAACTCAAATCTAGGGCCTATTGTCTAAATATTTTAACCATTAAAAAAAACACTATAAATTTTGTTAATCAGTTTAGAAAAATTAGGCAATTAACATGAACACAGGAATAAACCTTTGTAAAAATAGGATGAGTTTTGTCAGGCTCTGTTATGTACTACTACGTTTGGGAAGGATTATCATTAACATTATGTTCGTTATTTATTGACTTTTCTTTAACCCTATCTTGACTGGGCTTTTTCAGACCAGGATATACTGGGGGGGGGGGTCAAATTGACCCTTCCCCCTCAGATCTCGGCCGCTGATTGCACGATCTGTAAACTACAAGACTTTATAGTGAAATTTTCAAAAAATTGTTTGTTTTTTATAAATTAATTATGCAAATAAGCGTAAGAAATTGGCCCTAAATTTGGGTTTTTGTGTATGTTTTTGCCTTTGACTCAATTTGTATTGCTAGTAGAATGCTAATTTTTGGTGAGTTTCAATTTTAACATTTTGGACAAATATCTACAAAAAAATTACAAAAATATAATTAATTTCTTATGTATTTTATTGTTTTTAAAATTCTTATGTATTTCTTTTTTGTTTTTTTTACTTTTGTTTTTTATCGTTTTTTCCGATGAAATTTAACATGGACCCTTTTACAATCGTAAATAACATAAAATAAATCCATTTAAACCAACAAAAGTAAAAATAATCATACATTTATGATTTTTTGTTGAAAAACACAATTTGCATTGACTTTGTACACAGAATCACGTTTTTTAGCAATTTTGGGTCTCACATGCACTTGCAAAATGTTGCGTTATTTCATTACCGCATACCCGGGCATCGAAAATTTGGTCTCAAAAGATGCGTAAGACTTAAAGGTAAAAAGTCAGCGAGCGGCGCGGTCAAAAAAAATTTGCGCAAAGGCGTAGTGACGCAATTTGTTGAGGGGGTTAATTTGACCCCCCCAGTTCAATAAGGGTTAATATGATGGTATTCAGTGAAAGAAAGACTTGATTCAACACGGCTATGCCTTGTTGAATAGAGCATCTTTCGTTCACCTTAATGCAAATTCTTGCACCATCGCACTCATGCCTATTCTCTATTTGTATAATATATAATATACATGTACAATAAAGGCTCGACACTGAATGTGAATTTTTTTTTTTTTCAAAACTGAACCTTCAAAGAGTGATTTCAATTGACTGCATAGTTAGGACCACTGATACTCAGTAGGAACTATTTAATAACTCCAGGTAAGAGGATTCTAGATGACCGCTGGTACTCAGTAGGAATTATTCAATGTCTAGATGACCACTAGTACTTGGTATGAATTATTCAATGTCTAGATGACGGCTGGTACTTGGTATGAATTATTCAATGTCTAGATGACCACTGGTACATGGTATGAATTATTCAATGTCTAGATGACCACTGGTACTTGGTATGAATTATTCAATGTCTAGATGACCACTGGTACTTGGTATGAATTATTCAATGTCTAGATGACCACTGGTACTTGGTATGAATTATTCAATGTCTAGATGACCGCTGGTACTCAGTAGGAATTATTCAATGTCTAGATGACTGCCTGTACTAGGTAGAAATTATTCAATGTCTAGATGACCGCTGGTACTCAGTAGGAATTATTCAATGTGTAGATGACTACTGGTACTTGGTAGGAATTATTCAATGTCTAGATGACCGCTGGTACTCAGTAGGAATTATTTAATGTCTAGATGACCGCTGGTACTTGGTAGGAATTATTCAATGTCTAGATGACCGCTGGTGCTCAGTAGGAATTATTCAATGTCTAGATGACCGCTGTTAATCTGTAAGAATTATTCATTGTCTAGATGACCACTGGTACTCTGTAAGAATTATTCATTGTCTAGATGACCGCTGGTACTCTGTAAGAATTATTCAATATCTAGATGACCGCTGGTACTTTGTGGGAATTATTCAATGTCTAGATGACCGCTGGTACTCTGTAAGAATTATTCAATGTCTAGATGACCGCTGGTACTTTGTAGGAATTATTCAATGTCTAGATGACCGCTAGTACTCTATAAGAATAATTCAATGTCTAGATGACCACCACCTGGTACTCAGTAGGAAATATTCAATATCTAGATGACCGCTGGTACTCTGTAAGAATTATTCAATGACTCCAGGTAAGACGTCTCTTCTTCTAAGAATTCTTTGTCCTGTTGAAAATAAAACAAAGGTTTAGAAATGAAAAAAATTACAAGAGTTTATCTGATCTACAAATTTTAAACAAATCCACTAGTAAACTAAAAAATACAAAAATACATTTGTATCATATTCCTATTTCTGATACAGCTATTGAAATGAATAATTCTAAAAACATGATTTCTCAGATTAGTTTTTAATCTTGAATATATTTAAGGGGAAGTCCACCCCAAGATAAACTTGATTTGAATAAAAAGAGAAAAATCAAACAAGGACATCGCTAAAAATCCATCAATTAGTTATTACATTTTAAAGATTGAATTGTGGTCAGTGTGCAAATGAGGAAACTATTTTCTTTTATTTTTTTTACATGAGATGCGAAATTGCTTACTTTTTTCTTCATAAGAATATGAAACAAGGTTGGATTCCTCCCTTAACATGTGGCATTCTCCTTGTTTGAACCTATACTGATTCCCTGAAGTGCTTCCTAGTTGTAAACTCAACAGAACTTGAAGTGTTTATAATTCATAAAATAACAAACTAAATCATGAGTGGGTAATGCCATTGACTCTCTTATTTTCATATCACTTTGTATAATTAAACTATTTTGTGAAAAATAACCAAAGTTAAAAAAAAGACCCTCTTGTTTCACATCCAATTACTATGAAATTATTGGCATTATGCATATTAGATTTTTCTCTATTTAATCAAATCACTTTTTTGTTTAGGTGGACTTGCCCTTTAAGGAAACCAAACAAGATACGATATCAGTTCAAAGTTCCCTACACTATGCATGGTATCTAAAACTAAGTAATATGCATGATATCAGTTATCTTTTTTCAAGTGGGTGCTGTTTACCTTCTCGGCAGCAAGTTTCCAAACGTTAACAGTCCTATCATGTTCTGCCTTGTTAAGAAGACTGTCTGCCATGTTAGAAGGCATTACCTCACTCCCAGGGTAGTGTGAAGACATCATGAAACCAGGACCAGCTGCCGATGACATCATCATAGGGATTGGGTTTGAGAGAGGGACCTGAGAATGCCGGGGTACTGTGTGTTAAAGAAAGCATAAGATCTTATCTTTGGTGGTGATTTGTGTATGGTGGGTGGTATATAATATGGGGATTGTGGTTAAAGGGAAGGTCCGGGATGAAAATGTTTACATCTTAATAGAGTAAAATTTACAGAGCAAAATGCTGAAACTTTCATCAAAATCGGATAAAACAAATAACGAAGTTATTGAATTTTAAAGTTTATCAATATTTTGTGATAACATTTATATGCACATCATGAATATTCATTAAATGGGCTGATGTCACATATTACATGAAATGATGTTTCATTTTTACATTCATGTGTAAATGATGTTTCTTCTTTATGATGAAATAAGTTGTGGCAATAAATAACTAATGCACTTAATCAGCTGTCAATCCAATTGTTTTAATTCTTGGTAGAAAATTTTTGAATAAACCTAATAAAATAAAATACAAAAGAACAAGTGGGGATATAACATCATCAGTCCACCTAATGAATATTCATAAAGACATGCCTAGAACTGTTTCACCAGAATAATTCAAATCTTTAAAATTCAATAACTTCATTATTTGTTTTCCGATTTTGATAAAATTTTCAGCATTTTGCTTTGTGAATTTAATCTATTTGTTGAGATATAAATATCTCCAGCCTAGATCATCCCGTTAATATTTGGTGATGTGTGTATGGTGGGTGGTAGTATGGTGATTGTGGTTAATCTTTGGTGGTGATGTGTGTATGGTGGGTGGTAGTATGGTGATTGTGGTTAATCTTTGGTGGTGTTGTGTGTATGGTGGGTGGTAGTATGGTGATTGTGGTTAATCTTTGGTGGTGATGTGTGTATGGTGGGTGGTAGTACGGTGATTTTGGTTAATCTTTGGTGTGGATGTGTGTATGGTGGGTGGTAGTACGGTGATTGTGGTTAATCTTTGGTGTGGATGTGTGTATGATGGGTGGTAGTATGGTGATTGTGGTTTATCTTTGGTGTTGATGTGTGTATGGTGGGTGGTAGTATGGTGATTGTGGTTTATCTTTGGTGTTGATGTGTGTATGTTGGGTGGTAGTATGGTGATTGTGGTTATTCTTTGGTGGTGATGTGTGTATGGTGGGTGGTAGTATGGTGATTGTGGTTAATCTTTGGTGGTGATGTGTGTATGTTGGGTGGTAGTATGGTGATTGTGGTTAATCTTTGGTGGTGATGTGTGTATGTTGGGTGGTAGTATGGTGATTGTGGTTAATCTTTGGTGGTGATGTGTGTATGGTGGGTGGTAGTACGGTGATTTTGGTTAATCTTTGGTGTGGATGTGTGTATGGTGGGTGGTAGTACGGTGATTTTGGTTAATCTTTGGTGTGGATGTGTGTATGATGGGTGGTAGTATGGTGATTGTGGTTAATCTTTGGTGGTGATGTGTGTATGGTGGGTGGTAGTATGGTGATTGTGGTTAATCTTTGGTGGTGATGTGTGTATGGTGGGTGGTAGTTTGGTGATTGTGGTTAATCTTTGGTGTGGATGTGTGTATGGTGGGTGGTAGTATGGTGATTGCGGTTATTCTTTGGTGGTGATGTGTGTGTGGGGGTGGTAGTATGGTGATTGTGGTTAATCTTTGGTGGTGATGTGTGTATGGTGGGTGGTAGTATGGTGATTGTAGTTAATCTTTGGTGTTGATGTGTGTATGGTGGGTGGTATTATGGTGATTGTGGTTAATCTTTGGTGGTGATGTGTGTATGGTGGGTTGGTAGTATGGTGATTCTGGTTAATCTTTGGTGGTGATGTGTGTATGGTGGGTGGTAGTATGGTGATTGTGGTTAATCTTTGGTGTTGATGTGTGTATGGTGGGTGGTAGTATGGTGATTGTGGTTAATCTTTGGTGTTGATGTGTGTATAGTGGGTGCTAGTATGGTAATTGTGCTTAATCTTTGGTGTTGATGTGTGTATGGTGGGTGGTTGTATGGTGATTGTGGTTAATCTTTGGTGGTGATGTGTGTATGGTGGGTGGTAGTATGGTGATTGTGGTTAATCTTTGGTGGTGATGTGTGTATGGTGGGTGGTAGTATGGTGATTTTGGTTAATCTTTGGTGTTGATGTGTGTATGGTGGGTTGGTAGTACGGTGATTTTGGTTAATCTTTGGTGTGGATGTGTGTATGGTGGGTTGGTAGTACGGTGATTGTGGTTAATCTTTGGTGTGGATGTGTGTATGATGGGTGGTAGTATGGTGATTGTGGTTTATCTTTGGTGTTGATGTGTGTATGGTGGGTGGTAGTATGGTGATTGTGGTTTATCTTTGGTGTTGATGTGTGTATGTTGGGTGGTAGTATGGTGATTGTGGTTATTCTTTGGTGGTGATGTGTGTATGGTGGGTGGTAGTATGGTGATTGTGGTTAATCTTTGGTGGTGATGTGTGTATGTTGGGTGGTAGTATGGTGATTGTGGTTAATCTTTGGTGGTGATGTGTGTTTGGTGGTCAGTAGTATGGTGATTGTGGTTGAAGAGATAGAGACAATGTTCTTATAATAATAATAATATGCAACATTTGTATAGCGTTTAATATAAATGCTTCTAAGCGCTGCATATTATTACCCTGGCTTTAGCACAGCTATCCTGATCGGACGCATCGAGCATTCAAAGAATTCCTTCCTACCGGGCACCCATTTACTACACCTGGGTGAAGAGTGGCAAATGAAGATAAATGCTTGCCAAAGGACGCGAGTGCTGCCGCTGTGGGATCTGAACCCCAGACCTTGTGGTTCAAAGTCCAGAGACTCATCCACTGAACCACAACACCTCTACATCTTATTGATAGTAGTGATGGGTTTCTGGTGGAGAAATGGCAGTGGAATGATCACTGTGGTAGTAGCAGTTAATGTTTAGTTAGAAAAATAGTACCGAGCAGGAATTCTCAATTTTCTTGCTTGACTTAATCAGGCCGAAACATCATAAACCAAACAGACAGAACAAAATGGTTGTGCACACGCACCAAGATAACATTTCGGGCCGATAAATTCAAGCAAAAAACTGAGACTCCTGCTCATTTCTTTTATTTTATAACTCTAATTGGTTGACCAAGTTTTGGAAATAATAGTATCACATGAAAAATTTTATATATGCATGTAGATCTAATTTTGGTGTATATTTATAATTCGCAGTCTTTTGTAACACTGAATTTCTTTCATAGTTCTTTATTTTAACAATCCACTGGTCTGGACAAATTTTCACTGGTGCCCGACATCATTGGACGGAGAGACAATGTTCCATCACAAAGTAGAACCTATAATCTCGATCTGCTATGCAGGTGAGACATACAATCATAGATAAAGAGTCTGACTTACAGTGTATGTTTTGCATTGATAAAGATGAAGCACACTGTTTGCATAGTAATGACCCTGCTGAAATCTCTAATGATCTTTGATTTTCAGCTATCTGCACTCTATCCTCTGCTATCTTCCTTTCTGTTACTCTCAGTTCTTCAAGTTGATGTTCAAGAGCCTGAAACAAAGGTCATATGTAATGACAGATCACTGATATCAACTACATTATATATATATATAGATCAAGAAATAAAGTGCCAAGTTTAATGATTTCAGGTTATTACACTCTTTGTGACCTGCTTAGCATATCTACTATGAGGTGGAAGTAGAAATACGGAGACACATTTGAATTTTGGCGAGTAACAGAATTTGCAAATTTATTTGTGTAAGAAATCACGGCTTTTAGTGATTTTCGGTCTGACATGCACTTGTTGCGTAATTTTCGAACCATGTACCAGGTCATCATGAATTTCTTCTCGAAAGTTGCACGAGACATGAAAAATAAGTCAGAAAACATTGCATCAATATCATTTCTTCATGATTTCGACTAGATGGTTTGCCATGTGCACTATCAATGTTTACCGGTATTGCATGTTTGCTTAATAATAATAATTTCATTGGATAGATTTTCTTATTGGGATACCAGGAATATTCCACTTGGAATTAGGGCCAATATTACACTCATCTGCACCATGTGCATTCTCATGGAATTACTAAGTGTTACGATTGATCCAATCAATCATAACTCTATGGTAATCCATCAGTGTCATAAAAAAAAAAAATTTTATATTTTGAACAAACATGCATAATACATGTTGACATTGCTGGCCGTCCATAGTTATGATTGATCGAATCAATCGCAACTCTTTGTAAGACAGGCCCCTGGTATCACATCTGAGCCATCCAGTTTCAAATGAATATCATGCTCAAATATCTCATAAGTATCTTACAATACACATATACTGTATCTATCCTACACTTGATTTATATGAATGTAATATTTCTACAAAAAATTCAAATGAATCACTCAAAAATTAGAATGAACTTGATGATATGCCATGCTGACTTTGTCAAAGTGGTGATGGATTATGTGGAAATCAAACTAACTGGTATTAAATCAAGTGGTAATAAACTACATGTAGATATGGCGGGAGGAGGAATATTTTCTTTAAAATCATTCCTCCCTTCTCTTATTCCCATCGACTTAATACCACAATGTCCAGATTAACTGCCAATTGATATAAACTGACTTTGTATATTTTCTGTTTGGTATTATTCCTCACGGTCTAACCCTAGTTCGTCTTCAACCACTTCATCTACTAACCACTTCTTCTAATATCCAGTTTAGCCCGGGTACCATTTTGTCTGATTTCCAGTTAGACTATACCTATTTTATACAATACCAATCTGATTGAAAACCACTTGGTACATATGATTAGTTGAACTGTTTCATTTCATACCAAATTTTCATTTGAAAAATATTGAAAACAAGGAAATGAAGTGTAAATCAGACCATCTGCATAAATGAATAAAATAGTTAGACCAATTAATACCATGTAGTAATTAGAAATATCACTGAAGGTGAATACCACCACCCCACTATACCATTGCAACGGAATTTCCTAAACACTTCGTAAATGAATCTTGCATGTCTTTATCCAAGATGAATGTTTGTGCCAAATTTTAAAAGCAATGGTAAAATAAATGGGGAAGTAGTTTTCATGGGTTTTTGGCAATAACATGCTGTTACCATGGCAACACAATTTTAAGATCATTTGGAAAAGGGAATGGCATGTTTTTACCTGATGACCAATGCTTGTGCTAATTTTCATGAGCACTGACCAACAACTGGGAAAGTAGTTTGATTTTTGCCATATTATTTATTTTTATAAATTTAAATAAAATTATTTAAAAATTAGCTAAAAATTGAAGTAGTTTGATGCGCAAGATTTGCAACAGACCAACAGACTGGATGCCGATTCCTATCTTCAAACTTCGTTTGGCGGGGGTATAATTAGACCAAATGGCTGAAGTCATGGTGGTATCAGACAATCTGAGAAACAGAAATTACACCAATCTAGTGAAGAAAACCAATAGGTGATTTCAAATTCAGTGTAGACATTTGGTGTTGGTTTTCAGTCAAAGTCAACGAAGCTCCAAACCCAAAATGAAGCTGGTCCTGAGATAAATCTCACTAGGTGTTGAAATCTGATCTGGATCATTTTTATAAACTCAGATAAGGTTTTGGAGTTAAGGGGGGGCAATCTAACACCAGTGCCAACAACAGCACCAACGTCAAACATGAAATCCTGCATTCTCCCTACCTGTTTCCTTGTTATATGTTGCCCTTCTATCTTACGTGCCTTCACCAAAGCTGCTTCCCCTTCCTCCCTGACTCTTACTGCATCTGAGACCATCCCCTGGAGCTCCCTAGACCGGGTCTGAAGGGAGTCACCAAGCCGCTGGAGCCTCGCTTTCTCCGTCTGGAGCTCCTCCTGCTTCTTCTCTAGCTCCTGTCTTCGTAGCTCCAGGTCATTCTGCTCCTTACGAAGTGATTCTCTGTTCAGTGACATCTGGATGCGTTCTGCTGATAGACTCTCCAGTGTTCCTTCCCTTGTAGCCTGCTCCTAAAGATAAGGAATTAACATCATATAGTATTATCATTATCTCCAAGATGTGTAATTCTTAAATTGAAAAGGAATATTTTTTAATTTATTCAGACTACTCATTCCATAAAAAAACCAACAAAAATGTATGACCAGACCCAATGTTAATTATGGCATTGTTTTTAAATTGCTTTTTGTGGTTTCTCTGTCTTAATAATCTCTCAAAGGGTTTTGGCTTCAGTGCTTTGGTGCTTATTAGTGCATTCAAATGATAAATCTTACTTGACACACACATTCTTTTTACCGGAGTTGAGTGCAGCACAATGCTGACACATACCTTGCTAAAGGAATAAACATTATGGTTAAGAAGTTGAAACCCTGACCCTCCAATAATAATATTAATAATAATAAAGGATTTGTATAGCGCACGTATCCACCTTACTAGGTGCTCAAGGCGCTCCTATATTACCCCGGCTAAGCTAGTCTACCGATTCTGGTGCGCACAGCTTTTTGAGGAATTACTTCCTGCCGGTACCCATTTACCTCACCTGGGTCCAGTGCAGCACAGTGTGGATAAATTTCTTGCTGAAGGAAAACACGCCATGGCTAGGATTTGAACCCACGACCCTCTGTTTGAAAGGCGAGAGTCGGAACCACTAGACCACGACGCACCCACAATTGGAAAGCAAAATAGAGAACCACCTGACCATGACCCTTTTGGGTGTGCTTAAAATCACTGATAAACATCATACCTGAGAAGCTTTTGTAGATTGTTCTTTCATCTTTGCTTCCCATTCTCTTCTAGTTGTAGCAAACTGAGCACGCTCAGAAGCAAGAGCTTTTCTCTCTTCCATACACTGCTCCATGAGAGTCTTTTGCTCATTTAAAACAGCATTCTAATATAAAGAAGAAAATGGATTCGAGGTGGACATTTCACCAAATCCTTGGTTTTACTGGCTGAGAACAGATGTCTAAATGCAACCATTTGCTCTCAGACACAGATGACTTGTCAGTGCTGACAACTTTTATGACATATTTTCCATGACAATTGCTCTGGAACTCTGGGGATTGTTTAAAAATGATATTTAAACAGTCAAAATTGTCATGATTGTGACCTGCATTTGATTTCTGAGATGCACATAACAATCAGAAATGCCATGTTTGTGACCTGCATTCGACTTCCTAAAATGCACATAACAATAGAAATGCCATGTTTGTGACCTGCATTCGACTTCCTAAAATGCACATAACAATAGAAATGCCATGTTTGTGACCTGCATTCGACTTCCTAAAATGCACATAACAATAGAAATGCCATGTTTGTGACCTGCATTCGACTTCCTAAAATGCACATAACAATAGAAATGCCATGTTTGTGACCTGCATTTGATTTTCTGAGATGCACATAACTCTTTCTGCAACAGACCCTTACTTACTATCAGGCTTTTAAAAAAAATTGGCTTCCTCATACTGACCAGAATGAGCATAACACTGTTTTGCAAAAATAGGCAAAATAATAGAATGCCATCACTTTCTTATGTTGGTTTGTGTTGATAAATTACTTGTGATATGCTTGTCTAATTTTCACTACTTTTTCAAATTAACTTCTAGTTAGGGTACATTGGTCAGATTGAGATCAATCATATGTTTGCCACCAAACCAAGAAGAGTTCCAATCTTTCTTTTCATTTCAAGAATTTGTATAACCAATTCAATACTTAAAAGGAAACCAAAATGCAAGGGGACAATCGATCTTATCAGAAAGAATAAAATGAGAGGAGCAATGTAAAACTTGTTTTATCAAAATCAGTTATAGAATAAGCGAGTTATGGAAGTTTGATAAGTCTTGTACTTTCTACGGGGATCCTCAAATTGGCAAACATGCTTCAAAATCGCTGATTTATGGACAACTCTCCATTTGTTTTGTACGCAAATTTACAGATTTTCCCTTTTATTTTACATATTTCACATTATCTCCTCTTGACCTTCACATATGTGGTGTGAATTATATTCTCTCATGACATACACTATGCCCAAAAGGAGGCAAGATGAAATTCAAAAGATAATGGGGAAAATCTGAAAATTGGTGTACAAAAAAAAGGAGAGTTGTCCACAAAATCTGCCATTCTGAAGTATGTTTGCCAATTTGAGGATCCCCATAGAAAGAACAACAAGACTTTTTAAACGTCCATAACTTGACTATTTCAAAACCGATTTTGATGAAACTTGTTTTAAACTGTTCCTCTCATTTTACTCTTTGCAATAAGATTGCTTCTCTTCTTGGGTTTTGGTTTCCTTTAAGTGGCGCATGCATAAAGCAATTAGAATTAAAGAAACATACATTCAAGACATTTACATGTACATAACACTTAGATAAAATAACTGACACTGTAATTGCTGATACAAGATAATATTTTATTTAATGTAAGTTGATCAAATTACAATCAAAAGCGATAACTCATTCGTTTGTTTGTTTGTTTGTTTTTTGATCTATGCCAAATTCAAAATAGCTAAACATAAGTTTTAATCCTTATATTTGCATAAATACATGAGCAACACAATGCTAGTGATGAAATAAGCTTTACCTTTGCTTGTTGTAAAGATGCCTGTTCTGCAGCAAGATGATCTGACATTACTTTCCTTTCTTCTTCCATCATCTTCTGATTATTGCTTAGTTTATTCTGCTCCTGACGCAACCTCCATCTATCCTGTATTAGTAATTATATTCATTTGTTTCATACAAAATTACTTCACAAAAAAAATGAATGTAGAAGCTGTTGCAACACCCTTATACCTGTCTTAACTTCCAAGTGAAATTTTGGATCAACAGAACCAATTTGTGCATTTTATACAAGATGCATATACGCACAAAGTTCACCTTTATTTTGACGATACTCATTCATGCTAACCTTGAGAGATAGATTGACCACAATCAGGATAATGTGTATTCATTGCATGTAGGCCTACGAGAGTTTGGTTGAACACAATCGGGCCAGTGTGTTTCGATGCACGCAGGCCTGTTTGCACTCAAATTTTTGATGACATATCAGTATTCATAATTTTGTACAACGGTCTAAAATTATACAAATTGTTAACGGTTGGCATGTATCTCTGGGTAAAATTGTAAATGATAGACGACTGACCTGATCCATCTGAATATTCTGTTCTTTGATGTGAGCTTCAAGTCTTGATATTGTCGCTTGTAACCTCTCTCTTTCTAAGCTCATGGTTTCTTCTTGTTCCTCTAATCTTTTCTTAATTCTCTTTGCTTCTTCCTCTCTATCCTTTACCTCCTGGAGACGATTATCTAGCTGAAATTGATGTTCACCTGATACTCTTCCCTATGCACAGAAACAAAAAATACAATTGAAAATTGTAACATGTGGTATCCACAAATGAATCTCCATTTGACCAATGGTTTAAAATAAGCTATTAACCCTAAAAGGATTTATGCCCCCCCTCCCCCTCACGCTATATTCCTGGAACGCAAAACGATAGCACCGCAAAATCTTATGACTCTTTTCTTTAAATTCTTGCGCAACTTTTGAGACCATATTCGCGACGTATGGGTATAGCATCGCAATGCCACGTGACTTTTTATGAGACAATATCATGCCAAAAATGGCTTATTTTTAAACTTTGCGTACAAAGTCTATGGAAATGAATTTCGTAAGAAGGGTGATTATTTTTCATTTTAATTAGTCTGCTTAATCAATTTAGACTTTAATTTACTTGTTAGATGGGCAATAATAATTTCCATTTAAAAAAAATAATTAAAAACAACAAATTAAAATACAAAGAAATACATAAGAAAAAATAAAAATAGAATACATAAAGAAAAATTTGGCTTTGGCAATTTTTCTTTGTGGAAACCTGAAAGGACAAGTCCATCCCAACAAAAAGTTTATTTAAATAAAAAGCGAAAAATCCAACAAGCATAACACTTCTTCTAAATCGGACATAAAATAAGAAAGTTATGACATTTTTAACTTTCGCTTAATTTCACAAAACAGTTATATGCACATTCTGGTCGGTATGCAAATGACGGGACTGACGATATCACCAACTCACAATTTCTTTTATATTTTTTATATGAAATGTGAAATATTCTTATTTGCTCCTCATTGTCCTGTGAAACAAAATTTTCTCCTCACTTAACATGTGGAATTATTATTGTTTTAATATTTGAAGGTTCAGTCAAGTTGGTCCTTATTGTAAAATCTATCCATAGGGACAGTAAACGCAGCAGCACAGAATCAGTTGTCACATTTAAATTCCCATAACTGATGTGACATTCTAGCAGTGGGATGATAAAAAAAGTTATAAGGAACCATTTATTACACAAATATTCATATTACAGCACATCCCAAAATAAATGTCCCTCTGTCATTCAGCTCAATTAATTCTAAAATGTACTATACTTCTCAATTAAATTCATAGCACTAGAAAGCTCACTGCATTTTCTAACTTTTATGAAAATTTCATAGGTCTTGCTTCAGCGGTTTTGGTTACACATACTGTTATGTAACAGTGACGCATTTCAGGTCATTTCAACTTTGCAAGAATCTGAGCAGGGACATTTCCTTTATCTGACCAGGCTCATCACCTCACAAACTTAAGCATGTTCAGAAGGGCAAGTAACATCCAGAATGAAATTTGTTTTGATTATTGATACGGGAATCAGTGCACCAATCTGCAAGAAAATACGGAGGAGTAAGACAAGCTGAACAGTAAAGGACAAGCCACAAGTGTATCATAATTTGTGGAAGTGAAGGACTGTGTTTTTAATTCACGCAGACCTCAGTAACTTAATAACAAAACAGAAATGAAAACAAGAATGCAGAACTTGGTTAAAATATAAGTAAAGCATTGAATCTGGCATGGAACAAGCATGCCCTATTGCCACCCGACTGCTACACAATATATTGCGTATTCAAAATCACTGAAGAGAGACCAATGGCATTTTTAGAGAAGATAGAACATGAAATCAGCTTTCTAGTTCTGCACAAATAACTGAGAATAATACTTATTTTTATAACCAGTACTGAGTTCATACCTGTAATGAATTGATTTGATCCCCCACTAGATCCCCTCTCTCTACTCCAGCCTTAAGTGACTGTGTTCATACCTATAATGAATTGATTTGATCCCCTACTAGATCAACTCTCTACTCCAGCCTTAAGTGACTGTGTTCATACCTGTAGTGAATTGATTTGAATTCCCTACTAGATCCGCTCTCTCTACCACAGCCTTTTCACTGTGTTCATACCTGTAATGAATTGATTTGATCCCCTACTAGACCCACTCTCTCTACTCCAGCCTTTAGTAACTGTGTTCATACCTGTAATGAATTGATTTGATCCCCTACTAGATCCACTCTCTCTACTCCAGCCTTTAGTGACTGTGTTCATACCTGTAATGAATTGATTTGATCCCCTATTAGATCCACTCTCTCTACTCCAGCCTTTAGTGACTGTGTTCATACCTGTAATGAATTGATTTGATCCCCTATTAGATCCACTCTCTCTACTCCAGCCTTTAGTGACTGTGTTCATACCTGTAATGAATTGATTTGATCCCCTATTAGATCCACTCTCTCTACTCCAGCCTTTAGTGACTGTGTTCATACCTGTAATGAATTGATTTGATCCCCTACTAGATCCACTCTCTCTCTTCCAGCCTTTAGTGACTGTGTTCATACCTGTAATGAATTGATTTGATCCCCTACTAGATCCACTCTCTCTCTTCCAGCCTTTAGTGACTGTGTTCATACCTGTAATGAATTGATTTGATCCCCTACTAGATCCACTCTCTCTCTTCCAGCCTTTAGTGACTGTGTTCATACCTGTAATGAATTGATTTGATCCCCTACTAGATCCACTCTCTCTCTTCCAGCCTTTAGTGACTGTGTTCATACCTGTAATGAATTGATTTGATCCCCTACTAGATCCACTCTCTCTCTTCCAGCCTTTAGTGACTGTGTTCATACCTGTAATGAATTGATTTGATCCCCTACTAGATCCACTCTCTCTCTTCCAGCCTTTAGTGACTGTGTTCATACCTGTAATGAATTGATTTGATCCCCTACCAGATACCCTCTCTCTACTCCAGCCTTTAGTGACTGTGTTCATACCTGTAATGAATTGATTTGATCCCCCACTAGATCCCCTCTCTCTACTCCAGCCTTAAGTGACTGTGTTCATACCTATAAATGAATTGATTTGATCCCCTACTAGATCAACTCTCTACTCCAGTCTTAAGTGACTGTGTTCATACCTGTAGTGAATTGATTTGAATTCCCTACTAGATCCGCTCTCTCTACCACAGCCTTTTCACTGTGTTCATACCTGTAATGAATTGATTTGATCCCCTACTAGACCCACTCTCTCTACTCCAGCCTTTAGTGACTGTGTTCATACCTGTAATGAATTGATTTGATCCCCTACTAGATCCACTCTCTCTCTTCCAGCCTTTAGTGACTGTGTTCATACCTGTAATGAATTGATTTGATCCCCTATTAGATCCACTCTCTCTACTCCAGCCTTTAGTGACTGCGTTCATACCTGTAATGAATTGATTTGATCCCCTACTAGATACCCTCTCTCTACTCCAGCCTTTAGTGACTGTGTTCATACCTGTAATGAATTGATTTGATCCCCTACTAGATCCACTCTCTCTACTCCAGCCTTTAGTGACTGTGTTCATACCTGTAATGAATTGATTTGATCCCCTACTTGATCCACTCTCTCTCTTCCAGCCTTTAGTGACTGTGTTCATACCTGTAATGAATTGATTTGATCCCCTATTAGATCCACTCTCTCTACTCCAGCCTTTAGTGACTGTGTTCATACCTGTAATGAATTGATTTGATCCCCTATTAGATCCACTCTCTCTACTCCAGCCTTTAGTGACTGTGTTCATACCTGTAATGAATTGATTTGATCCCCTACTAGATCCACTCTCTACACTCCATCCTTAAGTAACTGTGTTCATACCTGTAATGAATTGATTTGATCCCCTACTAGATCCACTCTCTCTACTCCATCCTTAAGTAACTGTGTTCATACCTGTAATGAATTGATTTGATCCCCTACTAGACCCACTCTCTCTCTTCCAGCCTTTTCACTGTGTTCATACCTGTAATGAATTGATTTGATCCCCTACTAGACCCACTCTCTCTCTTCCAGCCTTTTCACTGTGTTCATACCTGTAATGAATTGATTTGATCCCCTACTAGATCCACTCTCTCTACTCCATCCTTAAGTAACTGTGTTCATACCTGTAATGAATTGATTTGATCCCCTACTAGACCCACTCTCTCTACTACATCCTTTAGAGACTGTGCATGGTTAGAACTGTTTTTCAGTGAGTCCACATGACATTGCATTGCTTTCCTGGTTTCTTCCACTTCTAAGCGACTTTGTACTCTTAGCTCTTCCATCTCTTGCTTGTGTATCTAGGGGATAAATATTAATCCAAGCACTTGTCTAGTATCTTAAAGGAGAATGAAACCCTTGAAACCAGCTGAATCCATATCAAAGAGAAAAATCAAAGAAACATATTGTTGAAAGTTTGAGGAAGATTGAATGAATAATAAGAAAGTTATGAGCATTTGAATATTGAGATCACTAATGCCATGTAGATCCTCCCATTGGCAATGCGACCAAGATCTGTGATGTCACACACGTACAACTCCCTCATTACTTTAGTACTTATTTCACTTATATTCTCACTTTTACAGAGTCTATCACAAGGTGAGGTGTTCTCTTTATGAGAGGACAAGTACAGAGGTTTCACAACATTATATCATTGATGAATCGTTTGTCATATGATTAGAATGAGCAAAAAGAGATGTTTCAGGGTATATTTTCAGTGTCCAAAAGGGGAGAGTTGTTCATCTGTGACATCATAGATCTTGGTCGCATTGCCAATGGGAGGATCTCCATAGCATTAGTGATCTCGACATTCAAATGCTCATAACTCTTCTATTGCTAGTCCTATTTTACTCAAACTTTTGTTGATCTTATTCTTTGATTTTTCTGCTTTCACAAAAGCTAACTTGCTCCAAGAGTTTCATTCTCCTTTAATAATATGTTTCAAAAAAACTTATTACAAATAAATAATGCAAATCATAGAGGGCATATATCCACTCTACCAAGTGTTCAAGGTTTTGTTGCACAAGCATTTCAAGGAATAAATGTCCTGCCTATAAATGTCCAGCCTGTTACCCACTTATTTCACCTGGGTACAGTACAATGTGAACAAATTTGTGGCTGAAAGAAATGAACACCATGGCTAGGATTTGAACCCATGATCCTCGGATTGAAAGGTGAGCATCAGAACCTCTCCAGGACACGCTCTTTGGGAGAGTACTTCTTCAAGGTTCAAGGTGCAAGAACCATTTGCCCACAATGCTCCCACATAATAAGGTACTTAACAGCTAAGAACAATAATCAAATAATTACTGATAAGAATAAATCCAAAAGATGACTTCTAACCAAAGGGTTGCTATTCCAACAAACTCAACCAACCCACAGCATTTATATTCCTTAAGAATTTTTCAAAATGTTTTTCGTTTTGTAAAAAAAATTCTACAAAATGTGTGATTGACTTTTAAGACAAAGTTTAATCCCTCAGCAACAATAACTTAACTGCCGCTGATAATTTACGACACGTAGGAAATCATAGAAATAATTCTTAAAGGTGTCATAACTTTGATTTATCGATATAACACCAAACATAAAATCAAATAATTTTTTACTGAGTTTTCTTGTCTCATGCTTAATTGCTGACAAGTACAACTGGATTAAGAGTGAATTTAAAAAAATTTGAGGAAAAAATGAGTAATATAACGTCTGGCGTTAGAGATATGTATCCCATTTTACATCCCATATCTATACCGGTGCTTAAACCCTCAACAGACTGGGGTTTTTCAGCTGTTCTACAGTTTAACTTAGAGTTCACCTTTGTGAATAATGAGTCTGTGTTTACTACAAAGCAGTAATAGATATACACACCTGCTTGAGTGTTTTCATTTCTTGACCATGCTCTGTATACGTCTGCTCTATCCTGGCTTGATGTTCACCTACGACCTTTGACCTCTCAACGATGATAGATTCTAGTCTTTCCTCATAGCGCTTGGCTGATTCTTGTGAATCTTCTTTTATTCTATTCTCTCTCTTCTTAGCTCCTTCTTCTAGGAGAGCTATATAGCTCTGATGGTTGGTGTCAACTGTCTCTAGCTGTTGTTTATGGTGCTTCTCAAGGAACTGAATAGAAGACTCGAGCTGAGATTTTTCATTCTCAAGCTGGCGAACCTAGATGATTGGTTGAAAAAGAGAATCATACCATCATTGATTGGAATAGAGTAATATTGAACAAGAAAAGGAGTAAGAATTTCAGCATGCTGAAACCCCATAAAGAATCAAACTTTTTATTTACTTAAGTTATTTCCAATAAATTTCAGAGGGATTCATGAATGGGATAACAAATTATTTAGAACATTTTTTTTTACTGCAATTCACTTCAGTTTGCTTTGCTAGCAAAACTCTTCCAGTATGAACAAGATGACAGCAAGGTCTTCACCTTCGCACTGATCATGCATGTATTATATAACTTACATGTAATCATTTCCTAATAGAAGCCAATGGAAATACAATGTCTCAAATAACTCTCTGTTTCAATAATAGCAGGTGAAATGTCAATAATCAGAATGATTTGCCACTAGGGCAAGCCTCTTATTACCGGTAATCCAAAAATGTATATGTTCAGGGAAGTGAAAACAAAAAACATGGCTACTACAACAGAGTATATGATTGGACTGTCATCCCTAAATTGGTGTAGTGGCTTTGTTGTTTTAGAATGAAAGCTGAAATGAGGACAATATACCACTTACATGTAGAAGTTTATAAAAGGATAAATAGGTCATAAAAATAAGGACAGAATTGATCCAACCTTATTCTCAAGCCAAGTGTTGCCTGATGACATTCCTCCAAAATTAGAACCACCAAGACCAGAACTACTACCAGGAGTAGCACCTAGACCATAACTGAGGCCTAGACCAGGACCTAGACCAGGAATGGATGACGGTTGTAGAAACTGTTGCTGCATCATGGCTTGTTGCTGCTTCATTGCTTCTTGTTGCTGTTGAAGGGCTTGCTGTTGCTGTTGTAGCATTGCCTTCTGTTGTTGTTCTTGTATCAGTCGCATCTGTTTCTCATGCTCAGCTGCCATTTGGAGCTGAAAGAAATATATAGTAGTTGGTAACTCTGTCCAGGATTTACAATCAATATAATTGATTCAAATGCTAATTCAATAATTGAAATCATTGTTTTACGTCACACAGAAATGGCCAAGGCTTTATAAGAAAAGAAATTATTTATCAGGATAGCTACAATGAGTAAAATTTAACCTTTTGTTCACAACGCAAAGAAAAAATCTGAAGAATTACTTCAAAATTTTCGGCTTACTGCTGCCTTCTTCAGCGATAACCGAAGTGACCTGATTTGACCTAGTGACGTAACGATCGATAATCGGGACGTAGACACTTAGTTAAGGGTTTGTGTCAGGAATCTTACATTGGAGACACAGAACGTTCCCTTAGGACCAGATTCCTAGAACACAGACGCCCTAGCTCCACTTCTTCTAAAGTATCGCAGCACATTCACATCAAATCATCTGGACATCAGCAAGGTACAAGTGCTGAACAGGGAGCCGCGGTACTTTGAGGTGTGAAAGAAGCGATTTACATCCAGGCGTTCAAACCTTCTCTCAATAGGGACGGAGGGCGAAACAAGCTTCCGAGTGTCTACAACCTGATTATCGATCGCTACATCACTAGGTCAAATCGGGTCACTTCGGTCATCGATGAAGTAGGCAGCAGTTAGCAGCCAAAAATTCTGAGGTAATTCTTCAGATTTTTTCTTTGTGTTGTGAGCAAAAGGTTAAATTTTACTTATTTTCAACCAACACAGATGAACTTTCATGATAGGATAGCTACAATGGTGCAACCTTTTAGAATTCTTCTGGCAGGCATGTGGAGGTTTTTCATCACATACTACTGTTCTTGCCCTTAAATCATTTACTTTTACAGGGCCTTCCTTTTGGAATAATTTAGACACCCATATAATTGAGGCGCCCTCTTTATATTCTTTTAAATGTAGGCTGAAAATATTTCTTTTACAATCGTACGCTAGTGGGTAAGCGCCTTGTTCGAGTGACTATCATGTAGAACTCTTTATAATGTATTATTTTTCTACATTTGATTTATCTCACTTCATTGCGTTAGGAGTTTTTAATCCTTGATTATTTTCTTCTGGGAACCTATATGTCTACAAGCTTTGCTTTTTAATAGGTTCCTCATATTTCACGATATTGTATTTCTTTGTAAAACACTACATTTATGTATTTTTTGTCATCTTCTCATAATTATGTTCAAGATGTATGTTTTTGTGGATTGTGAAACAATAAATCAAAATCAAAATCAAATCAAAATATACTATAATGAAAATGGTCAAATACAAAATAAGTTTGTTTTTATATAATGTCCCACTTCAGGAGAGTGTTTCATGACGCATCTTGTCAGAGATTTTAACTGACAAAAATGCTCTGAGCCAATCAGATGCAAGGAATTCTGTAGCTTATAACAGTAGTCAGTGAAAATCTTTGTCATGAAATACTCCCCAATGCTCTATTATACCTGTTGTTGTTTTATTGTTGCCTCATATTGAAGTGCACTATCCCTCTGCTTCTCCATCTGACTCTGCTCTTGGTTTAACCTTGCCATTACGTCAATATCACTCACAACACCACCAACGTCCCTTGATGGCGTGGTAGCAGATACAGGTGTTGCTGGTTTTAGTCTATCCATTGTTGCTGGAGTTGCAGCAGGCGCACCTGGTGTGGTAGAGACTGCAGAGGGAGGTTGAGAAGATGGTGGTTGTTGTGTGGTAAGTGTTGAAGTATTGAGACCTTGTTGCTGCTGTTGCTGCCTCATCTCCTGCCTCCACTTTGGCTCCCGTCTCCCTTAAAGACAAATATGCAATTATCCATGACCTTTTTGTCAGATTAGCACCATTAATCTTTATAATAAATTTATTCATTACACTCATCATTTCATCAACTATTGTTCTATTAAATAATTAAAATAATTATCATCATTATCATCATTATCCTTATATTATTATTACTATTACTTTTTTGTGTATTTTATCTTATATTGTCATTATTATTAGTATTATTATTATTATTATCACTGTAATTATTATCATTATTACTATCATTATATACTAGGAAAAAGGGTCAAGTTCCATTTGGACTAGATGAATAAAACAGGAAAGAATGAATAAACTGGGATGTGTTTCATGAAATAATTAATTACATAAATGTTTGTTACTGCAAAATCGTAGAATAGCCTTAAAAACCGATATACTGAAGCTTTTTGCACTCATGCACTCATCGGAGTGAAATCGCATGAATGACTAGAATGCAGCGAAACAATATATAATAGAACCGAAAGAGACAATGAATGCTAAACGGCGAGCTGTAATTGGCTGTCAAGGTAAACAGCTCGCCGTGAAGCTTCCATTTTCTCTTTTGGTTCTATTATATATTGTTTTGCTCTAGCGTCTAGTCATTCATGCGATAATACTCTGATGAGTGCATGTCAAAAAGCTTCAGTATGTTCGGTCTTAAGGATATATTACAAAAACAAATAATTATTGATTTTCATTGAAAAACTTGCTCTGAGCCAATCAGATGCAAGGAGTTTGAATCCCACCATGGCCTAGCGTCCTTTGGCAAGGCATCAATCCACAATTTGCCACTCTCCACCCAGGTGTTAAATGGGTACCCGGTAGGATGCGTAAGCCTATGCAGTATGCCTAGCAATTGAGTCTTGGAACTCTTGTTGGAATGCTCCCCAGGGAATGGAAAAGGTGCATACATTGCATGCAAGGATCGGATGACCGGGGTAATAATATATCTGTAAAGCGCTTAGAGACATCGTTCCGATGTGTTAAGCGCTATATAAAAGCGGATTATTATTATTATAACATTTATTTGCTAACCTGAGATAGGCTGTTTGTGATCCCCTGAGATTGAAGTAGCAGATGACTGCCGCTGTAAAGGGCTGCTATGTGACTTTCCACTACTCGCTTCAATCTGAAATAACAAGACAGAATGAACATTGTAGCATAATGAACAAGAGTGTCGCTAAGGCGAGCACATAATACACCTGCCTGTAACACGGAAAATGGAGTTATTGGTCAAGCAAGAAAAGTGGAAGGTGGCAACTTCACCTTTGACCTTCTGACCTCAAAATCAATAGAATTGCTGGGATCTATGCTAGTATCATACACACCAAATTATGAGCCTAGGTTAAGTTCAACAGAATGGTAAGATGAAAACATGTCACTGTGATCTTGACCTTTGACCTTTTGATCTCAAAATCAAGAGGCTTCCTGGGATCTATGCTAGTATCATACACACCAAATAATATGAGCCGTGGTTAAGTCAAAATGAAGTTATCGCATTTACAAGGAAAAGTTAACAGACGGACAGACGAACGGACGGAGGGACGGACATTGAGCATGATACCATAATACGTCCCGTCTAGGATGGGCGTATAAAAAGAAATAGAACTCGATATTAAGATGAGTTCTAAAACAATGTGATTGAACTAAACCTCATCATTTTCTTTATGAATCAAAACAAACTACTGTAAGAAATTTATATTCTACATTTACACTGACAATGGTTTTTAAAAGCAATCAATTTTTTTTTTTATTCTAGAGTCTTTTTTAAATAGAATTTTTAATGGTGTGGTGGAACCAAGATTGATAAATAACTGACTGCTTGGATTATAAAGCTCTGAGTCATTCCTCTCTTTACACAAAGGACTGTAATCATGATTGAATTACCAGTTGAATAACAAGCATAATAATAGTAACAACAACAATAATAATAATACAATTAATAATAATAATATTAACAACAATAATAATAATGCTAATAACAATAATAACAACAGCATAATCAATTAAAACTGTTCTACATGTATGTGCTTTAAATATACAGGTCTCAAGTATTACCCTAAAACAAAAATTGATGTGTTTTTAGATATCTCTTTAACGATTATACAAAAGACTAGACCTGTTCCACAATTCAAGATGACAAAAATCAAAGATAGCTTCCCCCTTTTTAAACAAATCTTGGAATATGAAGTGTCTGCACTTAAGTGTGGTAATTTCAGTAAAGGTTTTGGGTGCAATCTTGTCAAAAATTCAGTTAACAGGTCAACAGGTAACCAGTGCAACTGCTTCAACAAAGGAGTAGCCCTATCATGCTTCCACGCTTTGGAGATGATCCAGGCAGCGCGATTTTGAATGTGCTGCCAACTTTCACTTTCTGTTTTATTGACATTGTTCAATAAAGAATTTGAGTAATCTAGTCTACTGAACACAAGATATCTGATAGTATGATTACAATATATCAGTGATTTTGATTTGAAAACCTGGACAATTTACTAAACTCTTAAATCCTACTCCGCTATTTTAGAGAGAGAAAATTAGGAATCCCAGTTAGTTTTTCCAACAAAACAAAAAAAATCTCTATTTTGAGTTAGTCACATCTGTATTAAATACTTAATCAAACATAGTTAATGTGATATTACTCTACAATAAACAGGTTTTCTTATTTTCCGAGAGACACTGTATAACTTACCTGGTTTGCATGAGAGGTGGGTACAGGGGTAGGGGGCTTGGTGATGGTAGTATTTGAGGTAACTGGGGGTACCCCCTCTCCAGGTTTTTGAGTTGGTTCATTTTTCTCCATAGCAGCAAGCTGTTTGATTTGTTGAGCAATAAGACTGGCTCGTAGAGGATCACTATTACCAAGTGGATCATCATCATCATCACCTATCACAAACCCAAATTATATTTGATTAAATTTGATGAAGAGAGGGAACCTGACAAGACAGACTGCTGAGTGGCCTACATAAGTAGGCCTTCAAAACAGAAGACTTTTCTGTTCCCCACTCCAACATTATTGCAAGAATAACTCAATTGTAGCATTACTAGGACAGTACTTGAACTGAATGATGATCCTAAGCACTGTTTGAAGACATTGAAATTTGTGAGATATTTCCTATTTTTGAGCAAGCGCCATGAGCGCCCAGCTGAGGCGGATACCGGCGCTATACAAGAACCCATCATCATCATAAGTTAACTCTTTTTCCTACAAAAATATAAATTTGCTAATTAATAATCACATTTCAAAACAATTACAATAATGATGTTAAAAAATGTTATGCAAAAATGCTGTTGTTAAAAATAGACAAATTCTTTCTTTTGCTATGCTCCTCCATTTAATTCTGAATCAATTTCTAAACTGAGAGAGCATTTTATCAACATTTCTCATCTGACATCAGACAAGTTATAGAACTTAATTTGATTTTGATTGTCTGAGAAGCACAGGTGTGTTCCTACGGTGAGTTTTTGATAATATCAACTTGTCAGTGCTGATAACGCTTTCATGAAATGGACCACACAAATGAAAAGATGAACCAATTCTAGTCAAATATCATAAATCTCATAACCAAGGCATAATACATCAATTGTCCACTGTACAAATTGGAAGTTGTTAGTGGAGGATAGTACTTACTATAATTGATAGAATCAAAGGTACTCCCAAGATCACCAGTTGAACTCAGATTGGTATTTCTTCGTCCTGTCCTTCTTGGGCTTTCATTCTCCCAAGGAAGTGGTGACCTGAATATTTGATAAAAAGAATCAATATGATCATCATCTGGGTGCTTTATAAAGCCGTTCATAAAATTAAGCACAAGGTTTTGTATGAGATTATGCAGAAATGGAACACATTCTTAGGTGCTATTATAGACATACATATCATCCACATGACAGGGTTGGGTTAATATCATTTGTAAATTATGAACAGCTTTATGAAACACCCACCAGATTGAAATTCATGGTAAATTTTAACTCTGTAGGACATTTTCATTGTAACCTCCATACATGACATGAAAGTAAAGAAAATTGACATGCCCGATTTTGAGTTATCATGGGAACGAAATTTGGCTATAAAAACAAATAATAATCAATAAATAAATTATAATAATAAACCATTTTGAATGGAATTGAATTGAACTAAACTAGAACAGAGATTTGATTTCAAATCCTTAACAAAGTTACTAACTGCCTTTAATAATAAACTCCTAGACCTTCTGAAGAGGAATTGATTTAACAGAAAGCTGAGTGAGTTGATCCCTCATATGACATCACAACAGTGTTGCATTTTCTTGTATAGATATTGCATTTGTAGATCATTACCTTTTAAGATTTCTAGAAGCACCTCTTTCTGTGTAATGTTACATTAAAATTTTCACTGCTCATCATTACATGGGTCCTGTAAGCTCTTTTTGTATAGGACATATGTTTGAGAAATTTTTTAAGATTTCTATATTTTTTGGCTAATTGATACATGTTATACATTAATATCACTGCTACTGCTTTGATCACAACTTTATGGAAACTAATAGGAGACCTTACCCTCCTACAAATGAGAAGTGAAAACCACATACAGTTTCCATTCTACAGTGCATCCCAGAAAAAACATAATTCAGTGACTGTTTTTGCTGTCATAATAAATTTGCTTCATGTGTTGCATATCAATGGAAAGATAGGCTTGTCTTCTTACCTTCAATGCCTATCTCAATGTTCACAATGCACACAAGCAAAGTCAAATTTTGAGCTTTTATGGCTTTTACCGCTACCTATTCGGAACACAAATTTCATATATTGAATATCCATCTTTGTTCTTCCATAGGAGACCTTATGCATAAAAATATGAATAAAACATGGTTCAGAAAAATTTCTGTACTTATTCGATGGATCATTGAAAAACAAGCACTTGTTTTCCCAACAAAGCAGCAGACAATAGGCTAACAATGAATGCTGTTTGGGCCGGGGAAAGAAAGCCCCTTATTTTTTACAAGTAATCCAAACGTAACATTCAAGCTAACCACTTAACCATACTCAGCGTGCATTCAGCATTAGCCCATTGTCTTAAATGTAAGTCATGAACTTTGATTTCTGAATAGATAGCAGTAAAAGTCAGAAAAACACAACTAAAATTTGCTTGGGCAAGTGGAAATTTGGTGGCACCACTTTCCATTGTTCAAACTCAGTCATGCATTCATTATGAAAGAGGTGAAGCAAATCTTTCAATGATTTCATGAAGCAAATTTATGATTATGATGGCAAAAAATTCAACTGAATTACGTTTTTTTTTTTTTTTTCTGGGGCAAACTGTACACCAAATCATCAGAGAAAAATTACTCACGTTGCATCCCTGTTTGCTGGTTTGCCAAAGAGATTATCTCCGGATTCCTGCTTAGAAAGTCTCTCCCCTCTTGGAGATACCTGTTTGGGCCTGATCACAAATATTTTATATTTTCTTAAATATCGGAAGTATGTATTTAATTTCTATGTCTATATGTACATCCACTCAATCTAATTGCTATTTGATTTAATCATCAATGCTAATCTAATTTCCCATTCATAACATCATCAAATGTTCTAATTGTTTCATTTTTACTAGTTTCCTTTTCTCTTCTTTTTTGTCTGATACAAATTTTACTGAATTAGTTATTGAATATAAATGAATTGTTTAGTCAAATCATATGAGTTTTGTCAAAGTAGCTATTTGACAAAACAGGAAGCCTATATTGGACCAGATGTTTATAAAACAGACTTATTATAGACAAGATAGGATTAGCAGAGCTGCAATGATGCGACCAAAATAAATCATGATTTATGTAGTAAAACCACAATACCCATTTTGTCAAAAACAGACAAATGGGCAATTAAATGGCAATAACCAGTACAAGTACATGGAGTAATTTACTATTTACTTTTGTACAATAGAATCTTTACAGGTCAAATCACTTAGGAACACAGAACACTGTTCAACTTAAAAAGATGTGAATAACCCCAGATTTACATATTACGGGAGCGTCGTGGTCTAGTGGTTATGACTCTCATCTTTCAATCTGAGGGACGTGGGTTCGATTCCCAGTCATGGAGTGTTTTCTTTCAGCAAGAAATTTACCCACATTGTTCTGAACTCAACCCAGGTGAGGTGAATGGGTACCCAGCAGGAAGAAATTCCTCGATTGCCAGAGCATCTGTAGGCAGCACAGCTACATGTATAGCGGGGGTAATGATAATAACACTATTGTAATGCGCAGTTGAGTAGAAATTACGCAATATAAATGTACAATTATTATTATTATATTCTGGTCTGAGATAACAACTTTGGCCTGTGGGATTATAGACTAGATGGTTTATAGATTTTATTGTATATTAGAATCTAATTGAAGAGACTTACTGTGCAATGGAGTCAACATCTATCTCATCTCCTCCTAATCCTAGATAATCAGCAGCTGATCCTGATCTCTTGCTACCATCCTTCCCTCCTTCTAATCCAATCTTCTTATCCTTGTCATTTCCAGTAGACTGGACATTGTCTATTTGTAGGCTTGGTCTTCCAACCTCTCCATGCTGTAAAGGTAAAGTAAGGTAAAGGTAAAGAGAGCATTTCATGAAAGGGCATGTCAGACTTTTTATACGACAAAGCTGATTTTATCAGACAAGTACCATAGTAATAGTGCTTCTCACCTAGTCTAAATCAAGGAAAATTGACAGATCTGATAACTAGTTGTACAAAAAATGTTGATGGAAACTCTCCCCAGGGCTTATTTCTTCTCTGTTCTGCACAAACTAACCTCTGTTCCAGGTACTTTATGGATATTGGATTAAGAAATGATTAAAACATCTAACTAAATAACCTGTTTGAGAGAATCAGCTTTAGGTATTTGTTTCTTTTCCTCTGTTTTCTGCTTGGAGCCACTCAATCCAACTGCTTCATTTAACCAATCATCTGATCTAGAAGCAGTCTGTTTAGTTGGAGAAGAGGACGTAGACGACTGACGAGATAGACCTGTTCTACGAGGTCGATCCATTGTGGAGTTACCAAAGATATCCTCATCATCATCTGCTTCATCTGCAAACCTGTGTTGTCATTTTTCAAGAGGTAGAATGAAAATTAATGAAAATTATGAGGGCATTGTGGTCTAGTGGTTACAAAGCTCGTCTTTCAATGAGAGGGACGTGGATTTGAATCTCAGCCACAGCGAGATTTCCTTTCAGCAAGGAAACTAGATAAATTGTCGCCTCATAAATGCTTTATATTATTATTATCAAATTATATAAACCTTGGAATTTGATAACCTATCAGTATTAAAGCTTAAAGAATGTAGTTGCAGCAAACAATTATTTCATGAAAAAGTCTTTAAAATCAATGTAAATTGTCATCATGTCATTGTGATCTATACCTGGTACATTATACATAAACTTAACATTGTGAAATCATGGAGAAATCATGGAATCTTTACTAACAAATGATCACAATGAAGATTGCCAACGCAGACAAGCACATATGGGACAGTATTATTGCTTGGATAAAGACCCTACATCTGGCTGAAATATCATGCTTATTTTGCTAATTCATCACTAATTACAAATATTCCTCAATAATAATTTGAAACATTATTTTTATCCACACACACATACACTCTCGTGGTCATTTTATTTGATTTGGTTTAAATTGATTTTAAGTCATTAACACAGCAGTATTTTATTGTACTTAACATCATTATACCATGACATGTATTTTGTATAATATCTCATAAATTATCATTTGTTTTGGCATGCTTTGGAAATATTTGTCTTTAATTACAGCAACTATTACAGATTTATTGGTGTAATACTTGCCTCCAATTACAGGAAAATGAGTTTTATGAATATCTGACCTAGGGGTTAGATCAAGGTTCAGTTAACCCCTTGCCTACTGGAACCTGTTCATCCCGGCATAAAGCCTATAGAAATCACATTTCAATAGTCAACAGGTTAATCTAAAGACTGCACATCTACAATGGCCAACCAAAAAAGGTTTGATTAAATACTATACCTTACACCTCTTCTAGCAGGAGGAGCAGAGTCAGGTCGTTTTGAGGTCACAGAGGAGGGGGTGTAACCACCAAAAGTGAAGTCTTCCTCTTTCGGTGCAGGTGGGGCTATATGGGGTCAAAGGTCATTTCAATTATAATATTTTTTTATTTGAAATTTACTTTTTAATTAGTTAAAATGAATGTTTTGTTCATTGGGAAAGACTTAACCCTAAAAGGCCCGCGCGAAATTTTTTGACTGCGCCGCTCGCTGACTTTTTACTTTTGAAATCTCGCGAAACTTTTGTAATCAAATTTGCAATGCCCAAGTACGTGGTTACGAAATTACGCAACATTATGTAAGTGCATGTAAGACCCAAATTTGCTCAAAAACGTGAATTCATGTACAAATCCAATGCAAATTGTGTATTTAGCCAAAATTCATAAATGTATCATTATTTCTAGTTTTACTGATTGAAATTAATTAATTTTGTCTTGTTTATGATCAGAATTAAGTCTGCAACAATTTTCATCAAAAAAACAATAAAAAACACAGAGAAATACATAAGAAATTAAAAAAACAATAAAATACAAAAGAAAAAATTTGCGATACCAAATTGTTTTTATGTACAATTGATTAGAATCCTACAAAGAGTCTGTGAACAAAAATAGCAATTTTGGGGTCATAATAAGTTAATTAGAACAAATATTTTATTTCATGCATAAATAAGCATAATTAATTCATTTAAAAAAATCTTATTTTTTCAGAAAAATTAATCATACAGCCTTGTAGATTTTATCGCACACTACCACTGCAAATTTTTGCGGCGCTCGTGCGATCGACAGCCGAGATCTCAGGAGGGGCGGAATCCGCCCCCTCGGCTGTGAGATGGGTCCAAATAACTCGGCTCTTTTAGGGTTAAGAAACTAAAAACCCCAAGATTTTCAATTCACTATTTATTTTTGCAATCACAAATACACTGAAGTAATTGATACAATATCATGCAATGCAAAATGATCCATTACAGAATATAGAATGTGCACCTACTGGAATGCCAGGATCAAAGAAAAGTTAACTGAGTAACTCTAATAAAGTACCAATTAAGAAGTTACAGTAGATAAGACATGGTTGATATTTTCCATGCTACTATGCCATGTAGCCACACTGAACAGTGATATCACTTTATATGGACACTGCATCCTATTCCAAGATATCTTGTAGTCTCATAATATATACTCATTACAATGATACATAAAATAATTTCATTCTAAATACTTTCAACACTCACACATCAATTTAGCTCCCTTCATGTAGCTCCCTTCCCCTGGCTGCCATTCTCTCAAGCATTTTTCTTACGATAGCTGGCCACTGCATTTTGTTTTATTTGTTATTGCTTACATGTATATTTATGTAAATTATTCCTCTATTATGTAATCGTCACAATTTGTAATTCTTTCATTTATTTTTGTACTTCTTTATCTGCATTATGATTACTGTGTTTCATATATTGAATTATCAATAAATGCAGAAACAACTGCAAAAAAAATGTCTTTGGTATACTTCCCGACATTCCTGTTTTTCATGCAATCAAATGACCATTATATCTTTATAAATCAAATTGACTATATTTTCCTGATTGTTTGATGAAAGGGTATACAGGTAGGTATTACAATTATTGTTATGTACATAGGCATATGGCATGCGATTCAGTGTTTTTATAAAAATCAGAGCTCAATTAAATCATAGCTTAAATCTCTTTTTTTTTAGACTGTGTAATTTCAAGTCTGGTGTTGACCTCCTTTGGTGTTGCCGTTTACATTTTGGTGTTGGTAACATGCCAATTTTTTAGTCAGCATCAAACTTAACATAAGGCTGGTCCTGGGACAATTCTCCTCTTGTGCTGAGTTAAACTCAAACCTACACCAGCATCTACACTAAACTTGAAATCCCCACAAATTTGTTCTTGATGATTATTCCATACCTGTTTGTTGTTTCGTGTACTTGCTATCTAGCTGGAATTCTTTTGTTCGACCTTTACTTGTAGGTGGCTTATCAAGTATACTGGTCTTTCCAAACAGGTCACTGACCTTAGCTTTGGCAGCCTCTTGCTCTTTATCCAGCTTTGGGACGTCTGACAAAATTGAAATAAAATGCATTGTACCAGTTAATTGGAGACAAAGTATGACAGTATTATTTATTTGAATGGCTAAACCTACGGCCCATATTCTGAACTTGGATTTACTTAAACTCTTGTCTAAAGTTGAAGTTTAACTATGGATATAAGCAAATATGACACAAGTCTCTTACTATGCATTGGCCTTAAATCATACTGCATTCCAATCATGCATAACTGTGTTAGAATACTAACTAAAATACTTATCTGTACCATAAAGAGGCATGGGAATAGAATGCAAATAAGACTTCAGATAGAGGCCATTCAGACCTATGCCTGATAAAAGTTATGCTAGGGTATATGAAACATCTTGCCTTGACAGGAAAAACTGAGGGAATGAGGAAAATGAAAAGGATATTTTAGATGGGCAGTCTGCAGATATTGTTATCTCAGAAAGCAGAAAATTGAGAGTATTGCTTAGATGAAAGGCTGAGAAACAAGGTTCGTTATGGCATGATCGTTAAAAGTCTAATGATATATGGCACTTGGAAAAGGTACCTAGTTGAAAGCCATAGCCGCATCTTTCCTGCAGCAAACCCACAGACGGCTTTTAATTCTCACAGTTCATCATAGACAAGCATTGACAAATACTGGAAATCTGATTAAAAAATCATATACATACCTCTTGGTGTGTCATCAAAACCTAATCCATCCAAAATTCCCTCATCATCATCGCCAAAATCAATGTCGTCTGCTTTCTTAGACTTTGTAGACTTGCTTACAGTTGGTGTTTTGTTTTTGTCTTTTTCTGTATTTAGATAATTACAAAAAACAACAAACTAATTAAATTTATATATATTTCATACGAAGAAAGATTTCTTTGAGTTACATTTGAGGTAGAATGTGTTTTATATTAAGATAACAGTTCATATAATACATCCCATGCAAAGTGGCATGCAAAGTGGTTTGACAAAATATTGTCATTTAATACTAATGATTATAATCATGTAATTCACAAGAAATCAAACATAGTTTTCCCATCCAAACGTTACTATCATACAAATAAAGTACAGATGAGTACATGCAATTGGAATGGCAATGAACTTGAAGGTATTCAAAATGGCAAACCAAGAACAAGTCTTGCCAACTGCTTTTTTATTTAAAAAAATAAAACAGTAAAATAAGGGTGGCACCACAAGAAACTGGTGCTAGCCACGTACATGTATTACATGTACATGTAGGTTCCCCATAGAAACAAGATAGTGCTCAACAATTACAAAAGGAGCCATACTACAAATAAAACCACCCACCTGTTAGAAGATTGTCTTTACTTTGATTAGATCCTATAGGTTCAGATTTCTTGGAAGACACAGCTAGAAAGAAAAGAAATCAAGCTACTGGTCTGTCTGTAAAAAATCATTTGTCAACTCTCTCCAAATATCACATACTGTATACATTATACATGATGTTAACAATCATATCTTGTTTGGGTTAATTTGTTCCTACAAGTAAACCCTTCTCACAAAGAAACATTAGCAATAATGTAAGCAAGAGAATAGCTTTAACAAATCATCACTTGGCTAAGCAGAAGGGTGGCATCTAAACTATGTGCTATATACTTGGATGTTCTTGCCCTTCTTCCTTAGAACCAACAGGAAACGGAAATTATGTACGAGTAAAATCTTTACACCCTTATACCAGGTAACAAAATTTGTTCCTCATGTGATTTCTTACATGTAGCTAAAGAAATAAAGTGCATGACTGATAACTCTATCACATCAATAAACAATGATTTGTCTCTCACGACACTTAACCTCCATTTCTGGATACAAAGCCAACATTTCCCACTTTCAAAAATACATTACAAATAAATGATTTTAAGTTGATTTCAACTTTACGGTTAGAGCCAGTGGTAATAGATACATGTAGCAAGTAATGATCAATCACTACCAATGACTAATACAGCTCTCCGTTTTGATTGGCAATAATATCTGAAAGCTGAAAGAAGGCAAGCCTTGAAATAAGCGGGCGCAGGGTGCAAATTCGCACTATTAAAGCCACCGATTATGCCCATAAAGCTACAAAATCATCAAAACTAATCAGCTAGGCGCAAGTATTTTCCAGCTAATTGCGAAAACTGTGAGTGAGCAGTTTAGCAATACAAATACATGCATCACAATTTGAAATAAAAAAATAATAATCAAATAACTTTTTAACTTTCGACGAGCACTTTCAAATTTGTTCAATCACTGGTCCTCAAAATGCTATTGTGTATATGTTAGGATTGGCAATGAGCACAAGATGGTAACATCGCAGATGAACACAAAATTTGTATGTGCGCATTGGCTCATTCAATATGTTGCTGGCAATATCGCTACTATTATGTCTATGGCAGGGCAGAAGAATTCTCTGTGATTGTACCCCTGTCCGGTGAATGCGGCGGCATTGAATCCGACTGGATTTCTGCCCATTTTTTATATCAGATTTAGCTTTAAAAAATCCAGCGAAATCCACTCAAAATGAGCTCAAATCTGTCAATAATTCAAAGATTTTTAAAGCTCCTTTTGAGTTTCACATTCTCAGAGCACTTTAGGGTATATTTTTCGATATTGTCCATATTTTTTATCATTGTCGAAACTTGGATTGTTGAAGTTTCGATGTATGGTTGTGACTAATCAGCGCAGAGTAACCACAAGGCACAGTCAAGCAATGAATGAAAAGTTAATGCGTCACGCTATCTTGGCCAATTTCATCCATTACTTCGCGAAATGGCGCTTGTCAATAATAACCAAAAAATAAAAACACATGCAGGTTTTAAAAAAAATTTCTGGGGTGGTCCAAAAACTAGGTCGTGTCGATTTTCGAAATAATGAACCTATAACGAATCAACAGTTTTGTCCCTGATTCATAGCAAAACATTGTGGACCAGGGGAAATTTTTCACATGAAATTACCCTGGTCTGTGCAAGCTCTGATTATTTCAAGGCTTGGCAATGCTTACATAGAATGTTTTTCCTGATCGATAACATGGACTAGTATGTCAATAATATCAATCACATGATCAAATGCTACATTAGGGGGCCAAGGATTTCCAATTACTTATATTCTGCATTATGATCGAAAATGAGATAAATGCAAATTGAATTAATTTGAATTACCATGTTCCTCTATTGGTGAATCCGCCTGTACTGGAGTTCTTGTAGTCTTAGTTACAGGTTTTTTCTTTGGTTTTGGCGCATCTTCATCGTCAGACAGAAGACCAGCAAGTGGGTCATCTTCATCAAACTCTAACAAGAACAGAAAACAAAGTCATGAAGATTACTAGCCATTGATTGCTCAGTGAGATACCATAAGTTATTCCCTATTCAAAATAATGGGAACGCATTTTCGATAACTAATCAATTATCAAACTGAATGTATTCTCAACTTCAGTCAAAATGTATGCCTCCACCATTGCCAGATCATGAATATATGTACATATTTTTCAAATGATTCCTGTGAACTTTGATCTTGACCTTTTGACCGCCAAATCTAATCAAATCATTTGCATTCCCATATGCATACAAGTACAACATCCAAGAATGCTTTGATCCCAATTAGATATTATGAAAATGAGAGACTTGTGAAGCAGTAAAGAATTTATCAACAGTAAGAATATATTAATCATTCCTCAAATATCAACAAAAACATATGGTGAACGTTCATTAGCACATGCACACCCTGCTCTAAGAAACAGAATTCCAAATTCCCTAAAAATAATTGATCCAGTTGACGAATTCCATATGGATCTTCTTCAAAATATACCTCAATTCAAAAGAGTGAACTCACCTACACATCTTTTTCTTTTCTTAATTTCCGGAAGTAGAGAATAGAGACATATTTATTGGTTCCATGACATTTGCTCCAGTGACAATTGCTCCGTTATAAATTCCACACACAAATGGAATAACCAACTTCAACCCTGGATTTAACACGATAGCCTATCCTAAACCTAACAAACAATCCTATTGCAACGCTAACCCTATATCTTAGACTATAAAGCCTGGAGCATTTGTCGCCGGAGCAAATGTCAGGTCACCTATTTATCAAGTGATATGTGCGATATAATTATAATAATGATAATAATAGGCATTTATATAGCGCCATCTATCTAGAAACAATCTATTCCGAGGCGCATTGTTTATTATTATTACCCCGGCTTTAGCTCAAGCTGCCTTTCAGCGCTCAGTGCATTCAAGGAATTAATCCTGCCAGGTACCCATTCACCTCACCTGGGTTGAGTGCAGCACAATGTGGATAAATTTCTTGCTGAAGGAAATTACGCCATGGCTGGGAATATTATTATCATCAAAGAAAAAGAGAGAGACAGAGAGAGATAGGGGTGGGTGGCTTATATTACCTGACTGATCCACTCACCTCCAAAGTCAAAAGATGATGATTTAGGTTTAGATCTACCAGGGAAGGTCTTGGAGAGGCTAGATGACTTTTTATCTTCTTCAGCTTTTGAACCTGTCATTGAAATATACAACGAAGAAAATTTATTAGTTTCATTCCATTCATAAGGAGTTCATAATACTACATCTCCACATTGCTAAGTTTCATCTAAAAATCAGTTTTGCAAGCGGGTATTAGATAAGGGTCTGTAGGCAAAAAACACATCATTATTGGAAAGTCACAGCATTTGTTTGTGTTTTCCTCTTTGTTGAGCTAAAATATATGTAAGCAAATTAGAAATATCATTGAAGTTTCTTAATAACCCCGCCCTACGCAATTACCGCAAGATTTATACCTAATTTTTGACATATGATATGTTGTTACTAGATTCCCAACACATGCAAAAAGTATGTCTTACACAGCTTTACACTAATGTGTGTGCCAAATTTTAAGACAACTCATACAAAAATTAGGAAGTAGTTTAAACCACAAGATTTTTACCTTAGTTTTACCTTAGTTTGCCATAATATGCAGTTATTATTATGCCAAAAATGAGTCTGCACATCTTTACCCCAAAAACAATGAGTTCCAACAATGAGTTCCAAATTTAAAAGTATTGGTTAACAAGTGGAATGCCTCTGGCCGTCTCACCTGCATCACGCGATTCAATATAGCAGCAGTGCTGATTTTGAAAACTACTATAACTCGCACAAGATGTTCAGTGATACTTGGTTACTCTTATTTCCACGTTTTATGAACTAGACCAATACACTTATAGAGATATGATGGCAATTCAACAAATACCCCCAACGTGGCCAAAGTTCTTTGACCTTACATGACCTTTGACCTTGATCATGTGACCTGAAACTCGCACAGGATGTTCAGTGATACTTGATTACTATTATGTCCAAGTTTTATGAACTAGACCAACACACTTTCAAATTTATGGCTGTAATTCAACAAATACCCCAATTTGGCCAAAGTTCATTGACCCTAAATGACCTTTGACCTTGATCATGTGACCTGAAACTTGCACAGGATGTTCAGTAATACTTGATTACTATTATGTCCAAGTTTCGTGAATCAGATCCATAAACTTTCAAAGTTATGATGGTAATTCAACAGATACCCCCAATTCGGCCAAAGTTCATTGACCCTAAATGACCTTTGACCTTGGTCATGTGACGTGAAACTCATGCAGGATGTTCAGTGATACTTGATTAACCTTATGTATAAGTTTCATGAACTAGGTCCATATATTTTCTAAGTTATGATGACATTTCAAAAACTTAACCTTAGGTTAAGATTTTGATGTTGATTCCCCCAACATGGTCTAAGTTCATTGACCCTAAATGACCTTTGACCTTGGTCATGTGACATGAAACTCAGGCAGGATGTTCAGTAATACTTGATTAACCTTATGGCCAAGTTTCATGAACTAGGTCCATATACTTTCTAAGTTATGCTGTCATTTCAAAAACTTAACCTCAGGTTAAGATTTGGTGTTGACGCCGCCGCCGCCGTCGCCGTCGGAAAAGCGGCGCCTATAGTCTCACTCTGCTATGCAGGTGAGACAAAAATTGAGGAGGTAGTTCAACCAGCAAGATTTGCAACAGACCGACCATCAAACCAACCGCTTGGCCAGACACTGATTCCTATATACGCCCTTCAAACTTTGTTTGGTGGGGGTATAAATACCACCAAGAAATATTTCAAAATTGTTTGCAACATCAGCAAACATTCATGTCATCTGTATATCAATGCTTGATACACTAACAATGAATACAATCTATGGAAGTATGATCAGCACAGAACATTTTTCTTCACTTTCTTTTTCTAATTTATCAACGTTTCTGATGTTTCCAATTAATGCATGCTTTTCCACTGCAGTAGACGCAAGCAATCTCTGTGCACTCATATGTGATGTGATTTGTATGTTTGAGATTTTTTAGTACCTTCTCGGGTGACAGTTTATAGTCAAATTATGACAGGGTAATCTACGGTATGAAATCGCAAACATCACAAAACTAAAATGTTATGTAAGACAGACACCAATCTAACTGAATAATAGATTCCAATTGGTAAGACGCCATCAAAGCCCCGAGACAACCTGCATAAACAAAAAACATGTATGTATGACCTGAAATGTAAACCTATAAAACCTACCGTAATGAAGTAAATGGTAAAGAAAATCAACGCAGATTTTTTCCTCTTTCTACTATCAACTATATGTTTATTTTATTTTTGTTTAATTTTGAAGGAAAATTAATTTTCCCTCATGATTTCAATGATCAACCCATCTACTTAATTTCTCATGTGAAATATGGCTTTGTTTACAATAAACAAACCGATCTTCTCATCTGAAACATGGCTTTGTTTACAATAAACAACCCGATCTTCTCGTGTTAACACTGTTTTGTTTACAATAAACAAACTAATCTTCTCAAGTGAAATGTGGCTTTACCTTTCTTCTCAATATCATATGTCTTAAATATATCATCATCTTGGTCATCACTGATGTTAAATGTTCCTTTCCTACTCAGCCCAGGACTAGGGGTATCTCTCAATGATCCATTGTTCTTAGCAGATTTGTTTTCTTTGCTGGGGGCCTCTTTGCTGGGGGTCTTCTTTGGTTTGAGTGAAGAACTGAAAAGTGCATCATCCATGTCATCCATATCCTAAAAACAAGGCATTTCATTTCCAGGGAGATCAGAGCAATATATAATTATAATATTAATAATAGCTGTGTTTATAAAGTGCTTTTTGCCAGAGGATACAAAGCGCTGCTATTATTACCCCGGCTTTAGCTCGAGCTACCATCACCGAAGCTCAGTGCATGCAAGGAATTACTCCTGCCGGGTACCCATTCACGTCACCTGGGTCGAGTGCAGCACAGTGTGGATAAATTTCTTGCTGAAGAAAAATATGCCATGGCTACGATTCAAACCCACGACCCTCTATTCAAAGGCGAGAGTCAGAACCACTAGACCACGACGCAATATATACTGAAATTTCAAATGGAGGAAGTAACCCACATCAATGACCATTATTTTTTTATTTTTTTTAATACTGTAATGTATACTAATCTCAATTCTGGGCCTCTTATAAAAATGTTTTTCTTCATTTATGTTTGTTGTGACAGCATTTTAATACTAAATACTTATTACACGACCAAAGCATATCAATGATTTTCAATTATTTAGATTGCAATCATTGCAAATTGTCTAATATAATGTCTTCAAAGAAATGGAAGTGTATGGAAGACTCATCAGGCCTTGTGAGCAAGCCTGTAAAGTACAAGATCAGTATCAATATTGAGAGCCAATGATTATTTATGATAAGAACAATAATGGTATCGATACAAAAATGACACAATAATAAAAATAACCATAGTAATAATAAAATTAATAGTAATAGTATTAACAATGAGAAAAGGAAAATTATCTAAACCAATGACAATAATATCAATAATAATAATTTCCAAAACACTAATAACAAATTCAATAATGTATAATGGTACTTACAGCTAATGCTTTTGTGAGAGCATTGACATCAGCATCTGAGACACTTGAATTCTGAGGAGACATTTTTGTGTCAAACAAAATTTTGTAAAGACAAAAGTGAATATTTCCTAAAAATCAGATGTGAAATAATAAAGCTAAAAATCTATTTTTTAATCTAATAATAAGCACATCATATTGGAGTATAACTTCATCTGTTGCCACACAAAGGACCACAATGGAAGTTATACTCAACATCATACGCCTACCATCATCTTCAGAACGTATCATAGTTTTATACAACAGAGAAATATGAAGTCACACACTCGCTACAAAAAAAAAGTACAAGTCTTTATCTTTTTTTTTTTTTAATTATTTCAAAATATCAAATAATTTATTTGGTATGATTCCTAATGCAATGGTAAAATGGCAAAATTGATAGCAGACCAAGTGGGCATATCTACGATAATTAGCCAACCCAAGACCATCTGCTAGTAGACCAAATGATATACAACAATACAGCATTCAGTATGGACACTTAATCGAATTGAGTATTAACTTACCTCTTCACTTTCATCAAAATCTGCAGCTAGTTTGCTGTAAAAGTTCTCATCTGGAAGAGGCCTACAAATAATTTCAAAGAATATCAATGAATAAAATTCTACAATACCAGGATAGGCAATACATTGCTCACTGACGTTTCTTTACCAATATACTTCAATAAAGTATAGACATATTTGTCATTTATTCTTTGTTGTTGTCTTTCAATGTGGGCCCATTTGGTACTCTCTTAAACAAAACAATATCTCCTGTTCATTCAATGGTGAAGAAAATAAAATTGTATCACTTGACATGTTCATTGATTAGTCAAATATTTAGCTATTCTTGTTTATATATAATTTAGCTATTTTTAATGGTGTACACATATTTTTTTTCAGTCACTTGGTCTGTGCAATCATTCATTTCATTAAATTTTTTTAAAATAGGATAACTCCACACACTTACTGTGATTTTTTTCGGGCAGCCATAGTTCTGTTATGTAAAATGTGCCTTCTCTCTCCCAGTATGTAAAACCTAGATCTGTGTGTGTAATAAATAAAAACTATACTGATCAACCAAACCAAAATGAAGGCCAAATGCGATCATCAAAGCAGCCCTACATTTCGTCCCCAGTTCTGGAGGTTGTCTTGGCTCTGCCTTTTTGCACTCTACACGGGCACAGACCCAAATGTAACTCTGCCTGAACTCGGCACTGAAATGTGACTCTGGTGTGCCATCAAATAATCATTGTTTACATTGATTGATACAAACAAGTTCTCTACTAGATCTATGCCTTTTTTAGAGTAATCTTGCATTGGCTACCACTGTTGATATTGTGCAGCTGCTTTCCAATTCCATCACAAAGCCAAGATGGCAGTGTAAACTTCAGCAAATTATATTTTTGGTGCTTCTGAAATACCCTTTGGCCTAGCATTTTGCGGGGAAGTCATATTTTAGGTAGGCCTATGTTGAAATAAGTGCATTCTTGACAATGGTAATTTCTGCAAAGTGGCAATCACAGTCCACTCTAGGGGACTCCCAGAAAATACTAGCTTTTCAATGGTTGACTGGAATTTATCAGATGAAATCAGTCACCACTCGCATCTCAAATGACAAACTTTCATTTCATATTCAACACAAGTATGATTTTCTTTGTATGGATCTAACACTAAACTCTCCCCAAGCATTTCATCATTGATAATAATAATAATAATAGCCAATTTTTATATAGCGCTTTTCCCAGAATGGCTCAAAGTGCTTTACAGCATATTATTACCCCAGTCATTGGATTCATTCCAATCCTGCACGAAAAGTACACAATTTCCACTCGCTGGGGAGCATTCTTGCATTCATCGCAGCCTCATTATGGCGCCGGCAAATTCAAACATACAATATCTTTCGCATCCTACTGGGTGATCTCATATTCAGAATATAATGAAAATTTACAGCAAACTACTCCTGTAAGGTCCATCTTCCGCCTGCCTTTATTTTTCCAGGAATATAAGGACACTCAAAATAGTGATTAAAAATAATCATCAGCGAATTGTGCACGGGTCATGCACAATTCGCGTTCGCCATTTTGGATTCGGCGGTGAATTAATACATGTGGGGTACTGCGAACCTGCTTCGAATCACCGATTTTGAGACGTTTACAAGAAAGGGCAAGGAGTGAGTCTCTGTCCGATAGTAAGTTTAGTCAGTGTGTAGAGTACGCTCAGTCTTTTTTTGTCATGATATGTTGCCTTTTTGCCATAAAGTGCTAGTTTGTCACTGGTTTTTGATAGTTTTTGTTCCCTGATGGTATTCAGGTAGTCTGGGGAAATGGCTTTACAGTTTCTTGACCCACCGGAGGCAGAGAGTCGTCATGAATGGAAAAACTTCAGTGGTTACCTGTTAGAAGTGGAGTGCCTCAAGGTAGTGTCCTCGGACTGACATTGTTTGTGCTATTCATCAACGATCTACCTGAGGTAACAAGCAGTAAGCAGAAAGGAGAGGTATCGCAACAGAACTTTTCGTTTTTTGAGGTTCCAGTCTGTGCCTCTATGTCAAGATTTGTGTCACAATAGACCTTCATCCATATAATCGTGTTAAGTGCATAATTTCTGTTTCCACATTTCATCAAGATTACTATTGAGACCCCAATCTACCCCAGTCCCGTGTCTCCCTCGTTTTGCAAGGTTGACTCCTGCGCTCCGGGGAGCTCATCATCAAATACCCATCATCAGTATCATCTAGATGGAGATGTGCTGGAAGAAATGTCGGAGGAAAGGGACTTGGGACTACTCAATGACATTGCCAATGGCCATATGTTTATTTTATGTATTAAATTCTGATAAAACAGGGAAGTGAAGTTGCACGACAGCTAAGTTTATTTCTCTCCGTTTTGGTGCATTTCAGGCCAAAACAGAATAAGTTAGATCTAATAATCTTTATTTTGGTATGCCTAGATGATAGATCTATAATTATATTTTCGAAATAAAGACAAATATTAGGGTGTCTGGAGAAAAAAAATATTTTTCTTATTTCAAGAAAATATCAAGTTTTCTTTGTGAATTTGAAGAGAAATGACCTTCAGACTGACAGAAATGTAACATTTTTTTTTTAAATCCAATTATTGGCTGCAAAAAAGAATGAAATTAGGTCAATTTTCAGCATTTCTCTGCCAGAGACTGTGTAGTTAAGAAATGGACACACACAATTCCAAATTTATAGCTTTCGAGAGCTGTTATAAATTTATCATTAATGCCAAAAACTTGTCCATAAAGAGCCCAATAGGATTTTTTATGCTCTTTCTGATGGTATGATATAAAGATTTGGAAACCAGATCACAATGAAAAATTGCGACAAAGTGAAAAAATTTGTGCAAAACAGACAACAGGTAATCTCAACACACACGCAAATCAAGGGTTTGCAATTTCTAATCTATTAATTATAAATCCTTATTTAAAAAAATGATCATATAAACTTGTCCTTACTGTCAAAAGAAGCCCCTGAATTTTCTCTTTCCATACATGCCAAACACAAGTTAATAATTAATTCAGATCAGATTTTTCTAGCAGCCTGGGGCCTGTTGCATGAAAGGGTCTTTCGTAGAACCATTCTACGTAAGAACGAGATATCGCTCAACTGTTTCTCAAAGCCGATTTGGGCGATACGAAGAATGGTCCTTGGAAAGACACCTCCAGACATGTCCTACGTAGGCATGATCTTCTTTGCACACCGCCCGCCACCGTCGGCATTGAGAGAAAATGCGTTTACGGCAAGCCACACTGACATATCACCTTTAAACATTTTTTGGTGTTGCACACTGATGCATTTTATCTGTGGCGCCAAGTTATTTTTTTATATGGGGGCTAGTTGTCATCAATTTCAGGTCGTCTTTTTGCACGGCAAGACGACCAAAAACGAATGTCATTTGAACTTCTCCGGGGGTAATGTAGGCCCAAATATTTTTTTAATATGTTTTCATTTATTCTCCCTCCGTCCTATCCCCACACCATTTCCATTAATTTTTTTTTTAATATCGAAATGGGCGGCACTATCTCTATGACCCCTCATGCTTTCTCATAATTAAACAACATGAAAACATTTTCTTTAAAAGAAATTATGTAAAACAAAAAACTTATTTATAACGTTCAGCAAAAAAAAAACCATGATACGAAACTTAAATGTTAAACATGGTAAATCAATTATTTATTTTTATTTCATTTTCATTATAATTATTATTTTTGTGCTGAGATTAATTTTAATAAAAGAAAATTAATTGTCGGATTTGGGCTAACTAGTGAGATGTGAAAAAGTGAAACAAAACAAAAAATCTGCAGTAACAAAATATCTAATTGAATTTAAGATACAGATTAGGCCTATATCTTACGAATCCATCACAATCATTACAAGTGAAGATAAGTTCATTAAAGAAAAGATTATGGAAAGTCCATACGAAGAGGCGCATTTTATATCGTAGGGTATGCCCCTTTCAGCCCCTATGTAATGTTTAAGCAATAATGTAGTCTCTACTCCTCAACTTTGAAATGTTGAACATATATATTTTTTATATTCTTATATTAGCTTCCAGTGATCAACTTTAAAGATGACCTTTATGATCATTGTAATTTTTAGCATTATTTCTGTAATTAGTATTTTTCCATTCGGATTGCACACCTTTTTCTATGTTTTAATTATTATTGGAAAGCACTACTTTATCCACTTGGACATGTTTGCAGCAATTTTCATATTTTCCTTGTCTTCGGTTATTCATCATGCAACTGAGGTATGTTTATACTCTAAACACTCACATTTGTATTTCTTGCGTTATATCTGACAAATAAAATAAATAAATTAGATTTTTCACAGGCAGCCTCTCATATTTTCCTTTTTAGTCTCATGCAATCAGACACTGTTGATTTTGTTTACTCCATTCAAACCCTATTTTTACCTCAACAGATAACATATTAACGCATAATTTGCAAAATCATCATTATATATACCGGTATGTATTCTATAAAAATACAGAATATTGAACTAATCAAATGTCGAAATTACTTAGTTAAATCAATTTTATGTCGGACAAGGGTCTCTTTCGTTGAAATATCAATGAAAGGTGTCTCTAAAAGGACACCGTGTTCTAAATAAGGAAATACTGAAAATTTCGATTTTATCCAGTTATGTTTGTGAATCTTGATTTTTTTTTTCTCTTTTTACCTCATAAAGTAAGCTCCATACATCAATTCTACAATCAGTAATAAATAAAAAATTATTTGATCCCCTTTTATTGAAATATATGATTTTATGAAAAGTCGTCATTCCGAAATAAAAGGTTCAGGTGACGATGAAGACTAAATATTTTTCCGATACTATCGATATCAAACGATGTCGCGGACTTGAAAGACAAAATTGCCTTCGTGAAACGGAAAGCGCTGATTTGTCGCCAATCTTCCTATCTCGGAAGAATGGTCCAAGGACGTTCCTACATATCGCTCATCTCGTCATGCAACAGGCCCCTGAACTTCCCGAAAAAATGTGCCATATTTTTCCCTAATCAGCCTGTTTTATGCAGACACCTTTCAAAATCAAATTTCAAATTCACTTTTTCAGTGTACCGTACTGTGGCTTCAGACACCCTACAAATATTGATGAGCCCCGTCGAGGGGATTTTGCATTAACCCCCTAGTGGTGGCTGCACGATAGCAAGCTGTCTGTGTACGAGGAGAAATAAGAAAGAATAAAAATGTTTTTAAAAACTCCTCGAAACAGACGGCTGCCAGCTGTCTAGTGCAAGTGCAGCTGTGCAGTTAACCCGGCCCAGGGACCTCCGGCCCGGGCCGGGAAGCGGGCGCCCGAGCTCCATCCCTGGCCGGGTAACTGTGGCTGCAGTGGCAGTGGCAGTGCCAGTGGCAAACTGATTCAAACTTGCGATTATTTATCTAGAATAAAGAGCACTACGGTACTGCAATATTATAAAATACGAATTTTTACCCCTTGCTTTAGTGATCATTCGTATAGAAGAGGGAAGAGCAAGCAAAATCATTTGAAACGGCCGCTAAAAACACCGAGTACAGCAACACAGAAGGGATCTAAAGTAGCCTACAAATTTTGAAATTTCGATATTTCATTGCGTATTTAACGTTGCCAAACTAAGTACCGGTACATCCCGACAATAATAATAATGGCAATGATAATAAGCATAGAGACGTTATAAATAATCATAAGAACTAATTATCATCATCATCATAATTATTATAGGCTCCCTAATAATTTTTTTTAATTATTATCATTATTATTATAAGTATTATTATTATTATTTATTATCAATAGTAGTAGTAGGCCTATATACGTAGTAGTAGCCCGGAGTGGTAGTGGTATAATCATTATTATTATCATTATTCTTATCATAATCATTATTCTTATTATTATCATTTATTTATTTATTCATTCATTTGTTTTCTTTACTGCAAGGTAGGCCTCGATCTATATGCAAAACTGCTTTCCAAAAGCGCCCGGCCTGCAGTTTATTAAAAGACAAATCTACCCCCAACAAAAGTTGAATAAAAATAGAGAAATCCAACAAGCATAACACTTAATCAAAATCGGATGTGAAATAGAAAGTTACGACTTTTTTTAGTTTTCGCTTAATTTCACAACACAGTTTATGCACATCTCGGTTGTTGTGCAAATGAGGGAACTGAGGACATCACTCATTTCTTTTGTATTTTATTATATAAGATATGAAACATTCTTATTTTCTCCTCCTTGTCATCTGAAACAAAGTTTTATTTCTCTCTGAACATGTTGAATTACCATTGTCTAACATTTTATGGTTCAGTCAAGTTGGTAATTTACTGTCACATCTGCAGAAAATGAATGTATAGGCGAACAATGAAAACAAAAGAAATATAGTGAGTGAGGGACATCATTGATTCTCTCGTTTGCATGTGACTAAATATTGTGCATGATAACTATATTTTGATAAAAATAAGCAAAACTTTAAAATGTCATAACTGTCTTATTTTACATCCGATTTTGATGAAATTTTCAGCATTATGCTTGTCTGATTTTTCTCTATTGAATCAAATCAACATTTTTATGAGGTGGGCTTGACCTTTAACAAATAACTCAACATCATAACAATTCAAAGTATAGCGTACATATAATAAAGTAAAAACATAATACATTATACATATAGAGTCAATCAACAATTGATGGAATCATTACATCAAGTTATTTAGTGTAATTACATGTATGACAGTCAGAATTTTAAAGGTATATTCATATCTCAATAAATATAATAAAATTCACAGAGCAAATGCTGAAAATTTGATGAAAATCGAATAACAAATAATGAAGTTATTGAATTTGAAGGTGAAACAGTTCTAGGCATGTCTTCATGAATATTCATTAGGTGGGCTGATGATGTCATATCCCCACTTGATCTTTTGTATTTTATTATATGAAATTAGGTTTATTCAAAATTTTCCTACCAAGAACTAAAACAATTGGATTGACAACTGATTAAGTCCATTAGTTATTTATTTCCGCAACTTATTTCATCACAATGGAGACATTTACAAATGTATATATATGAAAAAATGAAACAATTATGATTTAATGTAATAACATAAGAAAAGGGAAAGTGGGGATGTGACATCATCAGCCCACCAATGAATATTCATGACGATGTGCATATAAGTGTATTCACAAAATATTGATAAACTGTAAAAATTCAATAACTTCGTTATTTGTTATCCGATTTTGATGAAGTTTTCAGCATTTTGCTTTGTGAATTTTACTCTATTTATTTAGATATAGACATTTTCAGCCCGGACTATCCCTTTAATGATTTACAGTGTTTTTTAATGCATGGAGGAAAGTACATATGACGGCAGCAACATATTCAAAAGATTTTCTTTTGCGTCCCTGGGCAGGGTATTTATGAGGCTATATAGGGGACATTGTTCAGAATATCGTGTTTTATAAGTTACATTACGTTTGCAGAAATCGTTTTGTATTTTGAAGGCAAATATCATTATTATTATTACTATCGTTATTATTATATTATCATCATCATCATCATTATTATTATTATCATCATTATGATAATACCAATATGATAATTAATAATATAATGATGATAATAATACTTGATACTTAGTAGTAATACGTTTGGCAGCTATCTATTTTTTTTAATGTATGATCACAATCAATTGTGATTATAATCTTATCACTCCTGTTTCTTTTTCACTTCTTAACCTATATTGCCAGACTAAGACGAAAATACCTAGCTTGCAAACGAAGTTATTTAATGTATGAGGTCATAAGCTGACATGAACATGAGTTGTCATGTCACTCTATGTTTTTGAAATATTAGTATATGGGGGGCTCACTGAGAACTGATAACTCATTAAAGGATCAACCCCGGGGGCAACTTCCATTGACGAGTCCGGGATACCATGGTGACCAAGGGGTTTCGAAAAGCACCCTAGTATATTTTCCATGTTCTGAAAATGCACCCCTTAACAATTAGTATTGGCGTGTGATATATACCCTTACCAAGTATTGGAAACAAAACGGTACCCTTGACAAGTATTCCCTAGAATTGACCCCCTAAACAAGTACAACCATGCATGTCACGCCGTGATCATACGTACCTTTTTACATGTTTTGGGCGCACGCATGGTATCCACCTGTCATTCTGTCAATATGGAATCCCCCCCCCCCCCCCCGAGGGATCCTGTTCTTTGCTGGGACTGTTATCATTCTAATATACTTGTTATAAGGATTGCAGCAAATCCACCCCTACAAAAAGTTGATTTGAATATATAAAGAGAAGACTCCGACAATATGAACACTGGAAATTTCATCAACTTAATTCTGATTTTAAAAAGTTTTGATACTTCAAGTTTGGCTGAATTTGAAGGTCAAGTCCACCTCAGAAGAAATGTTGATTTTAATCGATAGAAAAAAATAAACCAACTGAAGCATAACGCTGAATTTTTTCATCAAAATCGGATGTAAAATAAGAAAGTTATACGATCGACAATTAAAGTTTTGCTTATTTTTTCACAAAACCGTTAATAAACACAACTCAGTGACATGCAAAATTAATGCGAGAGTCGATGATGTCCCTCGCTCACTATTTCTTTTTTTTATTGTATGAATTATACATTATTTTAATCCTTACAGATTTGACAATAAGGATTAACTTGACTGAACCATAAATAATACCAAATGTTCAGGTAGGAATAAAACCTTTATTCACAGGACAAGGGGATGAAAATTTGAATATTTCATATAATAAAATACAAAAGAATTAGTGAGTGAGTGATATATGTCATCAAGTTCCCTTAATTATTTGCATACCGACCAAGATGTGAATATGTTGAATATAAATTAAGCAAAATTTTAAAATGTCATAACTTTCTTATGTTACATCCGATTTTGATTAGGATTTCAGTACGTGTTATGCTTGTTGGATTCTCCTTTTATTCAAATCAACTTTCTGTTGGAGTAGACTTTTCCTTTATAACAGAACATTATATGCACTGTACTGTACTGCGTGCTGTAATGTACTGTGTAACGCAATATGGACAAGCATGACTATCTGGTCTTTCCAAGTAAAAGTGGTCATTTTCAAAATTCTTAGGCCTATGGATTCAAATGCAAAGGGAGTGGGGGTCAGTAATGATCTTCTTGTAGTAGAATCTGAACTATATATATAAGTAACTTTTAAAAAATCTGTCGGATCTTTAACTTTAGATCTATATTATTTTTATCACCGGTACCGGGTACTGATCGCAAGTTAAGGCCGAGGGTAAACCGGCACCACCAAGTTTTCAACCTCCTAGTTTCAACCAAGTCCAAGCACCGGCTTTTTCAAAAAGGATAAACAAACAACTTGTTCCATTGTCATTGAGGCTTGAGCCAAATAATTGTCGAGTAAGTTAGGTAGGTAATCCTGGGTTTTAGGGGCGTAAAATATCTGTATACATTACCGGCCACTAACTTCAGCAAATCATCCCAGCATAGTATGGACGGCTAAAAGGGCAAATATTCAAATATAATTGAGCTGTTTTCATCATTGTTGTCTCGCATGTTATAGCTGGATCTTTTCTTGAAACTTTGGCATTAGGGCAATCAAGTTTAACTGACCGAGTTGAAAGTCACATGATCAAGGTCAAAGGTCATTTAGGGTGAAAATTTTAACAAAATAATTGTATTTTCCCCAAGAAATTTGAATGTAAGGGTAATTGAGCTTTACTTTTAATATCAACTTATTGCTGGTCACCTGAACAAGGTCAAAGGTCATCTTAATTAGAGGGGATTTGGCTTGAAAGGGGGAGGGGGATTCTTCACATTAAGACTAATGTATGTGCCAAATTTCACGAGAATTGGTTAAAAACTGAGGAAGTAGTTGGAACAGCAAGATTTATGCTTAGTTTTTGTCATACTATACCGTTACCATGGCAACACAATTTCCGACACATGCAAAAATGAGTCTTGCACATCTTTACCTCAAAATCAATGTGTTAGCCAACTTTCTTGAGAATCGGTAGAAAACTGATTAAGTATTTTAAACGGCAAAATTTTGAACCATAATATACTGTTACCATGGCAACACAATTTCCGAAAAAGGGAAAAAAAATTCTTACACCTCCTTACCTTCAGACCAAAGTGTGTTCCAAATTTCATGAGAATCTGTTAAAAACTGAGGAAGTAGCTCGAAATGCAATATAGGCATAAATTCTAAAAAATTGTTGGCCATGATTTGTTGGATTTAAACCAGGCTTAAACTACCCCCTGCGCGAGTTTAACTTTTTGAGGATTTATTACCACACTTAGACCAGGGTTAACTTAAACCTTGCTATCGGAATACGAAATTTAAACCTAGGTTTAAATATGGCAGTTTATTACCACACTTAGACTAGGGTTAAGTTAAACCACGCTATCAGAATACGGGCCACTGGGTTTAAGGGGTATAAATTATGTTTTGGCTTAAGGAGGGGGGGGGGTACTTCAAAGAACTCTACATTTCAGTGGAGAGGGATCAAATTGGCCTATATAATATTCCCTTATTGTACCTACTGGGTTTTAGGGGTATAAACTATTTTTTGGCTTGAGGGGGGGGGGGGAGGGGGGGGGGGTACTTCCAGGAACCCTACATTTAATTGAAGAGGGTATGAAATTGGCCTATATATATTCCCGTAATGTACCTACTGGGTTTTAGGGGTATAAACTATTTTTTTGCTTGAGGGGGGGGGGGTACTTCCAAGAACCCTACATTTAATTGGAGAGGGGATGAAATTGGCCTATATATATTACCGTATTGTACCTACTGGGTTTTAGGGGCATAAACTATTATTTGGCTTGAGGGGGGGGGGGTACTTCCAAGAACCCTACATTTAATTGGAGAGGGGATGAAATTGGCCTATATATATTACCGTATTGTACCTACTTGGTTTTAGGGGCATAAACTATTTTTTGGCTTGAGGGGGGGGGTACTTCCACGAACGCTACATTTAATTGGAGAGGGGATGAAATTGGCCTATATATATTACCGTATTGTACCTACTGGGTTTTAGGGGCATAAACTATTATTTGGCTTGAGGGGGGGGGGGGTACTTCCAAGAACCCTACATTTAATTGGAAAGGGGATGAAATTGGCCTATATATATTACCGTATTGTACCTCCTGGGTTTTAGGGGCATAAACTATTTTTGGGCTTGAGGGGGGGGGGTACTTCCAAGAACCCTACATTTAATTGGAGAGGGGATGAAATTGGCCTATATATATTACCGTATTGTACCTACTGGGGTTTAGGGGAATAAACTATTTGTTGGCTTGAGGGGGGGGGGTACTTCCAAGAACCCTACATTTAATTGGAGAGGGGATGACATTGGCATATATATATTACCATATTGTACCTACTGGGTTTTAGGGGCATAAACTATTTTAGGGATTTGAAGGGGGGTACTTCCAAGAACCCTGCATTTAATTGGAAAGGGGATGAAATTGGCCTATATATATTACCATATTGTACCTACTGGGTTTTAGGGGCATAAACTATTTTTTGGCTTGAGGGGGGGGGGTACTTCCAAGAACCCTACATTTAATTGGAGAGGGGATGAAATTGGCCTATATATATTACCGTATTGTACCTACTGGGTTTTAGTGGCATAAACTATTTTAGGGACTTGAAGGGGGGGGTACTTCCAAGAACCCTACATTTAATTGGAGAGGGGATGAAATTGGCCTATATATATTACCGTATTGTACCTACTGGGTTTTAGTGGCATAAACTATTTTAGGGACTTGAAGGGGGGGTACTTCCAAGAACCCTACATTTAATTGGAGAGGGGATGAAATTGGCCTATATATATTACCGTATTGTACCTACTGGGTTTTAGGGGCATAAACTATATTTTGGCTTGAGGGGGGGGGGGTACTTCCAAGAACCCTACATTTAATTGGAGAGGGGATGAAATTGGCCTATAATATATTACCGTATTGTACCTACTGGGTTTTAGGGGCATAAACTATTTTAGGGACTTGAAGGGGGGGGGGTACTTCCAAGAACCCTACATTTAATTGGAGAGGGGATGAAATTGGCCTATATATATTACCGTATTGTACCTACTGGGTTTTAGGGGCATAAACTATATTTTGGCTTGAGGGGGGGGGGTACTTCCAAGAACCCTACATTTAATTGGAGAGGGGATGAAATTGGCCTATATATATTACCGTATTGTACCTACTGGGTTTTAGGGGCATAAACTATTTTAGGGACTTGAAGGGGGGGGGGTACTTCCAAGATCGAACCCTACATTTAATTGGAGAGGGGATGAAATTGGCCTATATATATTACCGTATTGTACCTACTTGGTTTTAGGGGCATAAACTATTTTTTGGCTTGAGGGGGGGGGTACTTCCACGAACGCTACATTTAATTGGAGAGGGGATGAAATTGGCCTATATATATTACCGTATTGTACCTACTGGGTTTTAGGGGCATTAACTATTTTTTGGCTTGAGGGGGGGGGGTACTTCCAAGAACCCTACATTTAATTGGAAAGGGGATGAAATTGGCCTATATATATTACCGTATTGTACCTACTGGGGTTTAGGGGAATAAACTATTTGTTGGCTTGAGGGGGGAGGGGTACTTCCAAGAACCTTACATTTGAGTGGAGAGGGGACCCGGGGGGGGGGGGGGCCACTTACATTGACGAGTGGATACCATGCGCGACCAAAAAAACACGTAAAAAGGATGTCCTTTTCACCATAGGGCACGTTACGTACGTAACGTGATAAGGGTGTCAAAAACACAAAATAATGAAAAAAGGGTGTCTATTTCGCTAGGAAAATTACGTGTTTAGGGTCGAATTTGCGGGAATGATAAAACAAAATTTAAATGTTTTATAAAGGATGTCCATTTTGCCCCAACACTTCGTGTTTAGAGTCCGATTTACGCGAGGTGTAGAAGTGGGGTCGTACTAAACCAAAATAAGGTAAAGCCGACGACCGAAGGACCCGTAACAATAAAAAATTCCTGTACTTGTTTAGGGGTTCATTTCAGGAAACATTTGCCAAGAGTATCGTTTCGTTTTGTTACCAACACTTGTTAAGGGTAGGGTTTCAGACGCCAATACTTGTTAAGGGGTGCATTTTCAGAATATGGAAATTACGTGTTTAGGGTGCTTTTCGAGACCCCATGGTCGCGCATGGTATCCACTCGTGAATGGAAGTGCCCCCCCCCCCCCGGGAGAGGGGATCAAATTGGGCTATATATATTGCACCTACTGGGTTTTAGGGGTAGAAACTATTTTATTGGCTTTCAATCACATGATGACGCATTGGTACAGGGGCAGATTCAACTTTTGCCAGTATGTGGGGGGGGGGCACAAATTTGTTCAACCATATTTTCCTCGATCGGTAAAGGGGTAGTTGTAATTGACACTTCTTTTATTCGCTTTATTCTTGTAACCTTATAATCTCATACGCCCCATTCAAACAGTGTGAGCGCAAAATATTTTAATGTACGTTCTGGCCTGATCGAAAGGGACCTGTTTGCAGATAGCCAATAAGACGATCCATATTTCAACGATGGAAAACGCGAACGAGCAGCGCAAGCCGATACGTTTTGACAATCTGACGTGAAGAGGGATCTTAAGTTTTGATAACTTTATGGAGTACAGGAAAATAATAGGTACCTGAATAATCAAATTTTGCGAGCGCGTCGCAAGCTGAAAATATTAATATTCAGACCATAAAACAAGAAATTTTTACAGAGCACATTTAAAAAAAAAAAATTGTAAATCAAACAAAATAATGAAAGTTAAATTTCCGAGTTGAAATATGTTTTGTATATTGACTTCCAAATTTTATACTTAAGCTCTGTATTAAGCAAGATATATAGAAATCGCCTAAAAGTCAATGAGAGCGCGAAGCGCGAGCGAAAATTTTATACTGTATGGTGACATGAAATACTTTTAAAATTATTTTCCAGCTCTTCCCCTCATCTTTTTTTATTCACTCGTCTTCCTCCTCTTATGTTTCTCCTTTTTTTGGTCCTCTCTTTTTCTTTTTTTTCTTTCTTTCCCCTTTTTTTTCTTTTTTTTTGCTCTGCCAATAGGGGGGGGGCGGGCCCCTCAGCCCCCCCCCCCCCCACTGGATCCGCCTATGCTATGCGTAACCATGTAAAAATGATGACTGTTTTCCTATTCCTCTTTCTCAGTGCGAGATGAAACTTGTCGATTTCCAATTCTTAAAAAGGGGCACATTCGATTATTCGGATTTCATCAAAATGGTATTATGTATTCATTAATCTAATAAGCCTAATATGAGCAAGAAGTTTGTTGATATTAAGGCCTTTTGATTTTTGTACTTTTGTATTTATCAAATGCATGCGTTAATATAGTTTTAACAATTAATGCTAGTGCAAATCGCGAGCCGGATTTTTTACTGTCATGCGGGGGGGGGGGGTAAGGGCAGTGTCCACCATCTTTTGAAGCATTGAAAAGGTGCCCTTTTTTACGCAATAAAAATGTCCCATCATGAACGTGTACTATGCCCCTTTCACCTTAGGAGGAGCCTGAAAACCCCTTTCTCGTGTAAGTGCCTATTTTTAAAGTGCCATTTAAAGGAGAATGAAACTCTTGGAGCAAGTTAGCTTTTGTGAAAGCAGAAAAATCAAAAAATAAGATCAACAAAAGTTTGAGTAAAATAGGACTAGCAATAAAAGAGTTATGAGCATTTGAATGTCGAGATCACTAATGCTATGGAGATCCTCCCATTGGCAATGCGACCAAGATCTGTGATGTCACACACGTACAACTCTCCCATTTGGACACTGAAAATATACCCCAAAACATTTCTTTTTGCTCATTCTAATCATATGACAAACGATTCATCAATGATATAATGTTGTGAAACCTCTGTACTTGTCATCTCATAAAGAGAACACCTCACCTTGTGATAGACTCTATAAAAGTGAGAATATAAGTGAAATAAGTACTAAAGTAATGAGGGAGTTGTACGTGTGTGATATCACAGATCTTGGTCGCATTGCCGATGGGAGGATCTACATGGCACTAGTGATCTCAATATTCAAATGGTCATAACTTTCTTATTATTCATTCAATCTTCCTCAAACTTTCAACAATGTGTTCCTTTGATTTTTCTCTTTGATATGGATTCAGCTGGTTTCAAGGGTTTCATTCTCCTTTAAGTACCAATTTCTACCCAAAATCCCTCTTTAAAAAGGAATTTATCCAAGACAATATAAGTGATTTTGATTTCGAATATAGATCGATCATACCAAGACCACCTTCAACTATCGGTCTGACACAAACATTACGTTTAACTTTCTCACGCTTTGAATTCCATATCTTATGTAAACCCTTGCATACATAGTCTGGCATTGGAATAAACGTACCAACATAAACGATTTGAGGCACAATTAAACATTTCATATTTATAATTATACCTTTACATGTAAGCTGACTAATTTTCCATGCTTTTAGTATGTTATTGACCTTTTCAATTTTCCCTTCACAAATGAGCTTTCGTATATACTCTTCATCCCCCCACACACAAACATTCCTAAATACTTGACAGGATCATCGGTAAAATCAAACTCGCTTCTTATCTTTCTAAGTTAAATATCCCTATTTTTAACATGTTTGTCTTATTCCAATTTACTTTGGAATTTTTGGAACCGGAATTATTTATCTCTTTCATGATATGAAGGGATTTAATCGAATTAATGAATATCGTCGTATCGTCTGCGAACAGTGTTATTTTGATCTTTCTGTGTGGTAAGCATAAACAATACCCTGAAACATCTATACCTCTGATTTTATCATTTTCTTTAATACGAATTGCTAAAATCTCTGAAAACAAAATAAACCACTATGCTGACAATGGACACCCTTGTCTTACACCTTTATTCTGATAACCAACCACATGCATTGTAGTACTCTACCTTAATCGAATTAATCGAATTGTAGTACTCTACCTTAATCGAATTAATCGAATTAATGAATATCGTCGTATCGTCTGCGAACAGTGTTATTTTGATCTTTCTGTGTGGTAAGCATAAACAATACCCTGAAACATCTATACCTCTGATTTTATCATTTTCTTTAATACGAATTGCTAAAATCTCTGAAAACAAAATAAACCACTATGCTGACAATGGACACCCTTGTCTTACACCTTTATTCTGATAACCAACCACATGCATTGTAGTACTCTACCTTGAGTATATTTATGTAACATCTTAGTCTAACTTATAAACGATTCCTTAAACTTTAATGTTTTAAACAGAAATGAGTGGTTCACATTGTCAAATGCTTTTAGAAAATCTAAAAAAAATTGATAATGCCACAGGAACTTTAAAATTTACAATTAAGAGTCAATAATATCTTTAGCAAGCATAACATTTTCGCATGCCGATCCACATTGATCAGTTAAATGATGAAAACGCATCGCTAAAACCCGAGCTGCAATTTTGTAGTCGATACTGAGTAAAGATATTGGTCGTCAATTATCAAAAGATAATTTTTATAATAGAGTAACAACTGACTCCATGCAGGGGTATATGGAGTGATAATTTTTTAAGGGGTGATGTCATCGATGAAGCATCAGGAAGCCTGGGCCATCCACTTCCAAATGCCTATGCGTTGACATTTCCCTGATAAAAAACTCTCCATATCCTAATTGGAGAAAGGTACAGGTATATATATACAGTTTATTTGCCAATATAGAATGATAGAATTTGCCATTAATACTATTTGGCATAAATATAAAATGATATTGAAATGTTTACATTAATTGCTTATGACAAGAATTGAAAGTGTCATGGATGGATGACCATCAGTAACATTTTTTTTTTATGGAATCTAACTCAATGAAGTGATTACACTTAATCCGTCTTTTTCATTTCATTCATTCATTTATTTATTTATTCATTTTTCCAACAAAATTTATTATGCAATAATTACAATAAATAAAACATATCAGAAAATATAAATGACATTCAGTTTTATTCATTTTTATTCCCCATTTATAATGTAGGCCCAATGGTGGGGGAGCTGTATTAGTAATTGGAGATAACATTGTATGTTTTATTTGTTCTAACTAGGTATGATATAAAAAACCACAACCAATGGCACACATTAATTTCATGTTCCTGCATAAATTGTGAGTGAAATCATAAAGCCTACACTTCTGTTCCAAATGAAACGGATCACTCTATTAAGAGCCATTGATAATAATGACTGTTTGTTTTCCCCAGAAGGTTCAGTAATGTTTCATCCTATTCGTTTCCTTTTTCCATTTATTTTTTTCATCGGACATGGATTTCTTTGGGGGTGGGGGGCTGATCTGTATAGCAGTGGATCAAGATGTGGCCTTACACAACAGACGAGGAGACCTTTGAAGCGAGTGACTATGAAGAGGAGGAACCAATCACACAGTCAGTCACGAATGAACAAGAATTTCAAATGACAATAAAGGAACACCAGTCTTGTCGAAGTTTGGAGATGAGGATCGACCTGAATTTAAAAGAGACCAACGCTTTTTCATTTCTTCAATTAACTCTGGATCCACAACTTGCCTAATGAACCCAACAGCTCTTTTCAGAGCTACCTTTATGACCCTGTGTGAGAAACGTCCCCGTCGTAGTGTCGGTAATGCATTTGCAGCTAATTCTCTCATTTTGCATGAATCAGAAACAATCATCAACATCTTTTAGAAAAATCGTGGAATCAAGTACCGGTATTCTTCTAAAAGACAAGCGTGCGATCAAAACTTCATCTTTTTATGTAATTGATTTAGTAATCAAGATTTTCATTTATTTGTATATGCACAAAGAGTCGTGTGGCTGAAAAGGCTTTTGACAGGAGATTCAGAATAGGATGGAAACGTTTTTTTTTTTATATATGGAACCCGTGATGTAGGAGGACTTTTGTTATTATTCACTAATACTGCACTGAATATCTGTAAACTATCATTGCCAAAATTTTATATGGATATGTTGGAAATTTGGGCCGTTACCAAAGAAGTACTTCTTAAAAAAGAAACATCTAAAAGAAATTAGATATTTTTTAACAACAAACTTATTGGACTAAATGGGCAAATGCTATTTGATGAAAAATCATTTCTTAAAAATATATACATTATAAATTGCATCATATTGTTGTCAAGGAAGGTATCATCAAATCTCCTAGAAAATTCTGAAAATGGGGTTAGATGGAAATGAAATAGATAAAGTTTACAAATTTTTAAAAATATTCCAGCAACATGGAAACACCTTTTGAAGAAAAACGACAACTGTGAAGACACTGGTCTAAATCTACAATTTATATTTAATTGTAAGATTAACAGTCAACCAAACGTTACATCCAAGAAAATATACAAGGCACTTTTTAAGTATTAAATTGGAAAAATCGTATGCGTTTAATAATATAGAGAAGACATATAATTTCTCCGAAAGATATCTGTGCTATATTTTCAAGACCCAGAAAATGTACTCTAAGCAGTAGGCTTAGAGAGTTTCAATTTAAAATGCTTTATTAATTAATATACACGAAGAAATATTTACATTTATTCAAAATTTTCTCAGATAGTGAATGTTCGTTTTGTGGGAATACTGAAGAAACTTACGAGCATCTGTTTTTTTTTCATGTGAAAAGACGAGAGATAGTCCAGTATAAATTTTTTAAAACTGGAAAAGTTGTTAAGTACAAGGTTTTTTTGTTGATTTGTGTTCTAGATGGGTATTGAAGTAAATTCAGCTTGGTTGCCACCTTGGTAACCTTGAGCAATTTTTATTAGCCTAATTAGCATAATCATCTAATTAGCATATTACGATATGTAATATGCTACTTCTCTTAAACCAGAAAGATTTAAAAAAAAAGTAATTTTACTAAGAGGTCCCGTGACGAGGAATCAATTTAAAGCAATAATTTAAATATTTAAGTTATGCAATTATCGTAATAATCCCAATTAGCATAATGAGCTAATTAGCATTGAAGTGCAATATGTATATTTGTGGATGTCTATCCAAAAAATGCCCAATACGTAGACAATGCATCCCTTTGAGGGTTTTTCTATAGCGAGGAATTCATTTATGACCATATTTTTCAATTTTAACCAATGAAATTGCTGTAATTAACATAATTAGCATAATGCACTAATTAACATATATATATGTATATGTGTAATACATATAAAAATATATATTTCTTTGTCATTTCATATCGAGAATGTCCGAAAACATGATTAATACAGCTACATGTACCCTAAGCTAGTTTTCTATGGCGAGGAATTCATTTATGACATTATTTTCCCTTCTTACCAATGTAATTGTCGTAATTAGCATAATTACCATATATGTGCAATATATACATTCCTTTGTCATTTTATATCAAAAATGTCAGAATACATGAATAATACAGCTATCCCATGGTTTTCTATGACGAGGAATTAATTTCTGACATTATTTTCCCCCTTTTTACCAATGTAATTGTCGTAATTAGTATAACTAGCATAATGCGCTAATTAACATATATCTGCAATATAATTACATATAAATATATATTCCTTTGTCATTTTATATTTAAAAAATGCCCTAAAACATAAATAATACAGCTATTTCATAGTTTTCTATGACGAGGAATTCATTATGATATCGTATTTCATTTAAACAATGTTAATGTTGTAAAATTAGCTTAATGATTGGCATAATGAGCTAATCAAAGTGGATCGCCTCTGGCAGTCTCGCCTGCATTACGTGATTTGATATAGCAGCAGTTTTGACTTTGAAAACAGCGATTGCATAAAATATTCACGTAAGAACAATTCATATGATGTCCATCGATCCAAAATGGCCTTTGACCATGATCAAGTGACCTAACATGTGTGCAAAACAATCCTTGATTACCCATATGTTTATGTTTCATGAACTAGATCCATAAACTTTCTAAGATATGATGCCAAGTTAAAAAATACCCCTAACATGGCCAAAGTTCATTGACCTTACATTACCTTTGATCTTGGTCATTTAATTGACTTGACATGCGCACAGGATATACAGGGATCGGCCTACATGGTTGCACTTATGTCCAAATTTCATTAACTACATGTGGATCCATAAACTTTTAAAGTTATGACAATTCCACAAATACCCCCAGCATGGTCAAAGTTCATTGACGCTAAGTGGCCTTTGACCTAGGTCATGTGACCTGAAACTAAGACAGGGTATTCAGTATGACTTGATTACCTTTATGTTTAAGTTTCGTGAACTAGGTCCATATACTTTCTAGGTTATGACGACATTTTTAAAACTTATCCTTGGTTAAGATTTTGATATGTATTCCCCCAACAAGATCTTAGTTCATTGGCCCTAAATGACCATTGATCTTAGTCATGGGACCTGAAACTAAGGCAAGATGTTCAGTAATACTTGATTACTTTTATGTCCCAGTTTCATGAACTAGGTTCATATACTTTCTAAGTTATGATGACATTGGCATTGCTTATTTTATATATATATCAATGTTGACGACGCTGCCGTCGCCGCCGCCGTCGGAAAAGCAGCGCCTATAGTCTTGCTCTGCTATGCAGGCGACACAATAAATACAGAGACAACGAAATATATGTATTGCACCTGTATTTTAATTACCACTAGCCATAGGATAGTGATATATTTTTCATGTTTTTCAGGCACACTCGATATAAACTAACATAGAAAAAATGAGAAAAAAAATGAAAATCCATAATTTATTGTTCGAAATAGACATGAAATGAAATAGTCCGAAAATTTGCTATGCCCAATTGATCGCGGGCCCGGCGGCCGCTGTGCAGCACCGGATGGACGAGGTTCTATCCCTTTAATCATTGAACGTCAAACAGGGTACCAGCAACTCCCATCTTTAACGTCTTTTGGTCTGACGCAGGCGGGGTTTGAACCCCCGACCTCCCGGTTGTGAGACGGACGCTCTACCAACTGAGACAACACACCGGTCATAGGAATATATACTTGATATATTGCAAAAAATAGTTTATGCCCCTAAAACCCAGTAGGTACAATACGGATATATATATAGGCCAATTTCATCCCCTCTCCAATTAAATGTAGGGTTCTTGGAAGTACCCCCCTTCAAGTCCCTAAAATAGTTTATGCCCCTAAAACCCAGTAGGTACAATACGGTAATATATATAGGCCAATTTCATCCCCTCTCCAATTAAATGTAGGGTTCTTGGAAGTACCCCCCCCCCCCTCAAGCCAAAAAATAGTTTATGCCCCTAAAACCCAGTAGGTACAATATGGTAATATATATAGGCCAATTTCATCCCCTTTCCAATTAAATGTTGGGTTCTTGGAAGTACCCCCCCCCCTTCAAATCCCTAAAAAGGTTTATGCCCCTAAAACCCAGTAGGTACAATACGGTAATATATATAGGCCAATTTCATCCCCTCTCCAATTAAATGTAGGGTTCTTGGAAGTACCCCCCCCCCCCCAAGCCAAAAAAAATAGTTTATGCCCCTAAAACCCAGTAGGTACAATACGGTAATATATATAGGCCAATTTCATCCCCTCTCCAATTAAATGTAGGGTTCTTGGAAGTACCCCCCCCCCCTCAAGCCAAAAATTAGTTTATGCCCCTAAAACCCAGTAGGTACAATATGGTAATATATATAGGCCAATTTCATCCCCTCTCCAATTAAATGTAGGGTTCTTGGAAGTACCCCCCCCCCTCAATCCAAAAAATAGTTTATGCCCCTAAAACCCAGTAGGTACAATACGGTAATATATATAGGCCAATTTCATCCCCTCTCCAATTAAATGTAGGGTTCTTGGAAGTACCCCCCCCTCAAGCCAAAAAATAGTTTATGCCCCTAAAACCCAGTAGGTACAATACGGTAATATATATAGGCCAATTTCATCCCCTCTCCAATTAAATGTAGGGTTCTTGGAAGTACCCCCCCCCCCCTCAAGCCAAATAATAGTTTATGCCCCTAAAACCCAGTAGGTACAATACGGTAATATATATAGGCCAATTTCATCCCCTCTCCAATTAAATGTAGGGTTCTTGGAAGTACCCCCCCCTCAAGCCAAAAATTAGTTTATGCCCCTAAAACCCAGTAGGTACAATATGGTAATATATATAGGCCAATTTCATCCCCTCTCCAATTAAATGTAGGGTTCTTGGAAGTACCCCCCCCCCCCCTTAATCCAAAAAATAGTTTATGCCCCTAAAACCCAGTAGGTACAATACGGTAATATATATAGGCCAATTTCATCCCCTCTCCAATTAAATGTAGGGTTCTTGGAAGTACCCCCCCCCCCTCAAGCCAAAAATAGTTTATGCCCCTAAAACCCAGTAGGTACAATACGGTAATATATATAGGCCAATTTCATCCCCTCTCCAATTAAATGTAGGGTTCTTGGAAGTACCCCCCCCCCTCAAGCCAAAAAATAGTTTATGCCCCTAAAACCCAGTAGGTACAATATGGTAATATATATAGGCCAATTTCATCCCCTTTCCAATTAAATGTTGGGTTCTTGGAAGTACCCCCCCCCCTTCAAATCCCTAAAAAGGTTTATGCCCCTAAAACCCAGTAGGTACAATACGGTAATATATATAGGCCAATTTCATCCCCTCTCCAATTAAATGTAGGGTTCTTGGAAGTACCCCCCCCCCAAGCCAAAAAAATAGTTTATGCCCCTAAAACCCAGTAGGTACAATACGGTAATATATATAGGCCAATTTCATCCCCTCTCCAATTAAATGTAGGGTTCTTGGAAGTACCCCCCCCCCCCCAAGCCAAAAATTAGTTTATGCCCCTAAAACCCAGTAGGTACAATATGGTAATATATATAGGCCAATTTCATCCCCTCTCCAATTAAATGTAGGGTTCTTGGAAGTACCCCCCCCCCTCAAGCCAAAAATTAGTTTATGCCCCTAAAACCCAGTAGGTACAATATGGTAATATATATAGGCCAATTTCATCCCCTTTCCAATTAAATGTTGGGTTCTTGGAAGTACCCCCCCCCCTTCAAATCCCTAAAAAGGTTTATGCCCCTAAAACCCAGTAGGTACAATACGGTAATATATATAGGCCAATTTCATCCCCTCTCCAATTAAATGTAGGGTTCTTGGAAGTACCCCCCCCCCCCCAAGCCAAAAAAAATAGTTTATGCCCCTAAAACCCAGTAGGTACAATATGGTAATATATATAGGCCAATTTCATCCCCTCTCCAATTAAATGTAGGGTTCTTGGAAGTACCCCCCCCCCTCAAGCCAAAAATTAGTTTATGCCCCTAAAACCCAGTAGGTACAATACGGTAATATATATAGGCCAATTTCATCCCCTCTCCAATTAAATGTAGGGTTCTTGGAAGTACCCCCCCCCCCTCAAGCCAAAAAATAGTTTATGCCCCTAAAACCCAGTAGGTACAATACGGTAATATATATAGGCCAATTTCATCCCCTCTCCAATTAAATGTAGGGTTCTTGGAAGTACCCCCCCCCCCCTCAAGCCAAAAAATAGTTTATGCCCCTAAAACCCAGTAGGTACAATACGGTAATATATATAGGCCAATTTCATCCCCTCTCCAATTAAATGTAGGGTTCTTGGAAGTACCCCCCCCCCCTCAAGCCAAATAATAGTTTATGCCCCTAAAACCCAGTAGGTACAATACGGTAATATATATAGGCCAATTTCATCCCCTCTCCAATTAAATGTAGGGTTCTTGGAAGTACCCCCCCCCCCCCTCTCAAGCCAAAAAATAGTTTATGCCCCTAAAACCCAGTAGGTACAATACGGTAATATATATAGGCCAATTTCATCCCCTCTCCAATTAAATGTAGGGTTCTTGGAAGTACCCCCCCCCCCCTCAAGCCAAAAAATAGTTTATGCCCCTAAAACCCAGTAGGTACAATATGGTAATATATATAGGCCAATTTCATCCCCTTTCCAATTAAATGTTGGGTTCTTGGAAGTACCCCCCCCCCCTTCAAATCCCTAAAAAGGTTTATGCCCCTAAAACCCAGTAGGTACAATACGGTAATATATATAGGCCAATTTCATCCCCTCTCCAATTAAATGTAGGGTTCTTGGAAGTACCCCCCCCCCCCAAGCCAAAAAAATAGTTTATGCCCCTAAAACCCAGTAGGTACAATACGGTAATATATATAGGCCAATTTCATCCCCTCTCCAATTAAATGTAGGGTTCTTGGAAGTACCCCCCCCCAAGCCAAAAATTAGTTTATGCCCCTAAAACCCAGTAGGTACAATATGGTAATATATATAGGCCAATTTCATCCCCTCTCCAATTAAATGTAGGGTTCTTGGAAGTACCCCCCCCCCCCCTCAAGCCAAAAATTAGTTTATGCCCCTAAAACCCAGTAGGTACAATATGGTAATATATATAGGCCAATTTCATCCCCTTTCCAATTAAATGTTGGGTTCTTGGAAGTACCCCCCCCCTTCAAATCCCTAAAAAGGTTTATGCCCCTAAAACCCAGTAGGTACAATACGGTAATATATATAGGCCAATTTCATCCCCTCTCCAATTAAATGTAGGGTTCTTGGAAGTACCCCCCCCCCCAAGCCAAAAAAAATAGTTTATGCCCCTAAAACCCAGTAGGTACAATACGGTAATATATATAGGCCAATTTCATCCCCTCTCCAATTAAATGTAGGGTTCTTGGAAGTACCCCCCCCCAGCCAAAAATTAGTTTATGCCCCTAAAACCCAGTAGGTACAATATGGTAATATATATAGGCCAATTTCATCCCCTCTCCAATTAAATGTAGGGTTCTTGGAAGTACCCCCCCCCCTCAAGCCAAAAATTAGTTTATGCCCCTAAAACCCAGTAGGTACAATACGGTAATATATATAGGCCAATTTCATCCCCTCTCCAATTAAATGTAGGGTTCTTGGAAGTACCCCCCCCCCCCTCAAGCCAAAAAATAGTTTATGCCCCTAAAACCCAGTAGGTACAATACGGTAATATATATAGGCCAATTTCATCCCCTCTCCAATTAAATGTAGGGTTCTTGGAAGTACCCCCCCCCCTCAAGCCAAATAATAGTTTATGCCCCTAAAACCCAGTAGGTACAATACGGTAATATATATAGGCCAATTTCATCCCCTCTCCAATTAAATGTAGGGTTCTTGGAAGTACCCCCCCCCCTCTCAAGCCAAAAAATAGTTTATGCCCCTAAAACCCAGTAGGTACAATACGGTAATATATATAGGCCAATTTCATCCCCTCTCCAATTAAATGTAGGGTTCTTGGAAGTACCCCCCCCCCCCCCTCAAGCCAAAAAATAGTTTATGCCCCTAAAACCCAGTAGGTACAATATGGTAATATATATAGGCCAATTTCATCCCCTTTCCAATTAAATGTTGGGTTCTTGGAAGTACCCCCCCCCTTCAAATCCCTAAAAAGGTTTATGCCCCTAAAACCCAGTAGGTACAATACGGTAATATATATAGGCCAATTTCATCCCCTCTCCAATTAAATGTAGGGTTCTTGGAAGTACCCCCCCCCCCAAGCCAAAAAATAGTTTATGCCCCTAAAACCCAGTAGGTACAATACGGTAATATATATAGGCCAATTTCATCCCCTCTCCAATTAAATGTAGGGTTCTTGGAAGTACCCCCCCCCCTCAAGCCAAAAATTAGTTTATGCCCCTAAAACCCAGTAGGTACAATATGGTAATATATATAGGCCAATTTCATCCCCTCTCCAATTAAATGTAGGGTTCTTGGAAGTACCCCCCCCCCCCTCAATCCAAAAAATAGTTTATGCCCCTAAAACCCAGTAGGTACAATATATATAAAGGCCAATTTGATCCCCTTCCACTAAAATGTAGGGTACTTGGAAGAACCCCCCTCCCCCTTTCAAGCCAAATCCCCTCTAATTAAGATGACCTTTGACCTTGTTCAGGTGACCAGCAATAAGTTGATATTAAAAGTAAAGCTCAATTACCCTTACATTCAAATTTCTTGGGAAAAATACAATTATTTTGTTAAAATTTTTACCCTAAATGACCTTTGACCTTGATCATGTGACCTTCAACTCGGTCAGTTAAACTTGATTGCCCTAATAATGCCAAAGTTTCAAGAAAAGATCCAGCTATAACATGCGAGACAACAATGATGAAAACAGCTCAATCATATTTGAATATTTGCCTTTTTAGCCGTCCATACTATGCTGGGATGATTTGCTGAAGTTAGAGGCCGGTAATGTATACAGATATTTTACGCCCCTAAAACCCAGGATTACCGTTAGGTATTATTAAGTTGCAGGATTTTGTCTGATTCGATTCGTCTTGAATGATATGAGTAAAAATCCGTAATTTCAAGTGGAAAACAAATATTAATTCGCCAGGCCAGGTGTGGCTGGCTCTCGATCGGCTCGACGCCCTTGACGCCGCGGATAGCTCCGGCAGACCTGTGACGGTACGCCGGTAGCACTCACACTAGTAGTAGGGTGTCCGGACCTAATTTATATTTTCGGATCGGGTTTGAATTACGTGTTATGACTGTATTCAATTGAAAGAGAAAATTTCACTCTTACCAACTGCTAAATTTGATGTGGTAAATCCATTTCACAGCAAAATTATAAGCGAACGAAAATTGACATTTTTTCCGCCGATTAGAGCCCAAAAGCCTCTCAAAATGTGGTCATCCACGGTACGCGATCATGTCTTTTTCAGGAATCTCCGGAGGAGGAGTCTCCGCGAATGTTGCTTATGACGTCAGCGCGCCATGTTTATCACGCGCCACGGCTCATGAATATACATCAAAAGTTCGCTTTACGCACCCGTACGGGTGCGTTTAGGTCAAATGCATGTCACGTCGGAGATATGAGAGAGTCAGGAGCAACGCTCCTTGGAGAGAAAGGGAAAGAGAGAGAGCGACGGAGACAATACTTACGTGCAGAGCCCACGGGATTTGAGAGAAGATGAGAGAGACAGACAGAAAAATTATGATGAAATGTGTCTGGATTTTGTGTGCATCACGAGTGTGTGCATTTTCGTGGAGTCAATGTACATGTGAGTCTGAATAACATGCAACACGTGGCTCTTGACCAGTCATGGAAATTTCCATTGTTGATGTTTATGTCTGAGCGTGGTGTCTGGGCTGAGAGAATGTGGCACGTGTATGTGATTTGCATGTGATGATGTACAATGCATCGAGTGTATCAATTACAGATCAACTTGATTCACTCTAATGTATTCCCCTAAAGGCGAGATGAGATGGGGGGGGGGGGGGGCGTGTGTCAAAGAGTGAGAATATGTCCGATCGTAAGTTTTTTAATGGTTTGCCATTTTAAGTTAATGCCTGAATCTCCCTTTTTCGTATGATTCCAGTTGATTCTTAAAAACTATTAAATGTTTGTAATGAGGCGCTGGTTGGGGAGCAAGGGGGGGGGGCATATTCCCACCCCAGTCCTGCCCGCAACCATTCAATCACTTTGTGCATGATTGTCAGAAAATTCTTGAGTTGCCAAGTGTTTCCGAGAATGGTTACCATTTTTTATTGTTGTATTTTGCTAGTCAAAAAAGTCTTCCGCCCCCCCCCCCCCCCCCCCATTCTGCTAATTCCTGGTAAATTGACCCCTTTTCTTTATATCTTGTAAAATTTCAATCTCCATTGGTTGGTGTTGATTCCAACTTAACTTCATGATTTAATTGATTGGCGTGCATTGCGAGTTGTAACTTTTTATTCAATGATAATTCAATCTCCCTGGTTTTGATTTGTATAAGATCTACTGGAGCTATATAACTGGGATCCATTTCATTATCCGAATATGGTAACGGGGTTCGTGCCCGGTTCGTGCTCTACAATAATCCACTTTTTCCCACGATATAAACAAATATTAAAGACTCACTATAAATCAGGCCATCTGGACAAGAGACGGATCCAACATTTTCCAATGGGGGGGGGGGGGCACATTTTTCCCGATGAAAAAAAAAAGTTTTCACGGAAAATGAAGGGTATTTCGTCGACAATAACAGTTTGTCCTCACTTTTAAGGGGGGGAGGGGGAGGGACATTACTGTTTTAACGGCATTTAATTTTCCATTTCAAATTTTAATTGTACCTCTCAAAAGAGAGGCTGTACCCCCCCCCCCCTGGATCCGCCAGTGATCTGGACCCCTGCAGTGGCAGATCTACCTCTTTGCTAAGGGGGGTGACAAGTTGGTTTGACACAACGAGCTGCGACGAGTAATGCGTCCTACCTCCCCCCCCCCCCCTTCTGTTCGCGCAACTGTCGTAAAGACCCCTCAAGAGTGAAAGGGGTGTTGAAGTTTGATCCTACACCCCCGGTCCTATACTCCGTTATTATTATTATTATTAGGTGGTCTGTCAACGACAGATCACCTATTGATTTCGCCAGAATTTTCTTTCTTTATTTATTTTTATTCTTTATTTATTTTTATTTCTTCCGTACACTTTTTTGTACACACGTTCATTCGAAATTGACATGATCAATTTCCTTCAAATTTCCGTCAGTCATCAAGCCGTATGATTTCTAGTAAAATCAACTTTTTCAAGGTCATTAGGTTATCGTGACGTCATCCAGGCGCCATTTTGTAAAATCACATTGTCGATCATATCTCCATTATCAATTATCAAAAATCAATCAAATTAACATCACATCAACTTCAGGTCAAAGGTCAACAAGTCATGTCATCAAAGGTCACCTGGAGGTCACGACGCGCGCGTACGCGCTCGTCAAATTTTTAAAATGCTCAAAATCACTTTTTGACCAAAGTAAAGTACGTTTCAGGTCATTTCAAGCATTTCAAAAATTTGCGCGCGCACACGTATGCGCGCGCGTTTCCGCGCGTAACGCCTTCAACGCAACGCAGAAACGCAGTTTTTTTTATATCATTGCATTTATAATATAATTCTGAACAATGTGATACCTTGATCAACCTTCTACGACAAGTAATAACGAAATTATCACCCGTTAAACTTTGCAGCACGTGTGCGCGCGAGCTCTCACTACAGGCCATATATGGGCAAAAACATGTCTATTGAAAATTCACTGTAGCTCTTTAAAATGTCCGTTGACCCCAATTTTTTTTTCATATATCGATAGAGTATAAGTTGTAGATTTGATTTCATGTCACCATTGTCCCTCAATTTGATCATGACGTCATCAAAATTGCGCCTAAACTGAAAATTTCATTTTTTCAAAAATGACGTCATCAAATTTATGCAAATTTGATCATAACTCCGTGAATATTGATCATTTTTCGCCCAGATTTCGATATGTTGTAGATTAGAATGTAGTCTTTCTCGTCAGTTAACATGAATTTTCATTTTGAAAAACGCATCATGGTGTAAAATTGCGATGAAAAGAGGCATGTCATTTTTCCTCATTTTACGTGTAATCTCTATGGGACATGACTTTTTCTCAAAACTAGATTCTACATTCCTCTATTTCGTGAGCTATATCTCCATTTTTTCTTGTTAGTTATCCCTGAGCTTTTGGTATGATGTAGCTGAGATTCTAAGCTTTCGGAAATGTGCCCTCTATTTTTCGATCAGATGCCAGGATCATGCCCGTTTTTCGCTTGCAAAATTGGATTTGTAATTCTCAAATTTGCTTACGTGTAATCTCTATGGGAACGTGTAATCTCTATGGGGAATATCGTCGCTCAATGGATAACGCACTTGACTTGAGTTCTCGGGGGCGCAGGTTCGAGTCCTGGGGGTGAACAAGATGATTATTTTTTTTTTCTTTCTTTTTACCACCTCGTACATGATCCTTTATGATAATTAAAAGGTATGAAAGTTAAAATTTAGCAAGATTAAACAGATTATAATAACTTTTTTCATATCACATGTATTTTCATATATCAAAGAGACCCTTTTCACAGTGCTTTATCATCTCCCGTCTTTCACAAGTATTCCATCCATAATGAACATTCCGTTGTCATCATGAAGATCATATTGATCTGCTTGAACATGGTAATAGTGATCATGATGGCGAGAATAAGGACAGACCACCTAATTCGTCCGCATGACGAATTAAAATCTAGTTATTATTTAGGTTAGCCCTGGGCTGGCCGCCACCCCCCCCCCCCCCAGATCCGCTATACCGCCCTGGGAAAACGCTCATTTTACATGAAGCCATCCTCGTATCATAATTATGTCACTCATTCATGCATGCCCCCATTCTGACCTCTACTCTCATTCCAGACTAAATGTAAACAATGGCCACCTGCATACTATCTTGACCGCCGGTCACCATGGTAACTGACATTCCAACGTATGCTCAGTCGAAGTAGGGTCCGTAGTTGAATGATCTCGGTCAAAATGAGCAAAATATTTAGAGACGGCTCTTTTGTTGGATTTACTGAACGGTAATTGGATTTACTTGGAATATTAGAGACGAAAAGCTTGTGGCTTGTTTGCCCCTCGTCACTTTGGATAATCTCTGGTAGGGTAAAAATTTGAGTGGACGGTTTTTCACGGGGGGGGGGGGGGGGTTCATACCTCTCAAAAGCTTATTTGAACATGCAGATACTTAGATTGTACATCAGGTGAGATACACGAAGACGTACGGGAAAGTGATGATTTTTAGTTATTTTGTGACCGTGACTGTAAGGGTGCAAGTTGGTGTCGAGGGGGGGGGGGGGGTGAATTTACAACGGTGCATGCGATCTGCATTGTTTAGAAATGCTCTTTTTTTAACAAGTGAAGTAATATTGACATTAACCAAAACTTTATTTAATATGGCCATCATTTTGTATTTTTTGAATAAAATGTAATTTTTTGTTCATAGCTGAGTCGGTTGCTCCGGCATCAGCGGATGCAGACCAATGGAACATCGCCGGCCGACTCTTCAATATTTTGTCTTGTGCAGGTACTTCCTTGGGCTTCCTTGGTATTTCACAACGATGGTTTTTTAATCATATTCTTTTCTTATTCTTTTGATAACATAAAATATCGTTTCATGTCAAATACCATTTCATTCTTATGAGAAACTATTCATATTTCAATTCCTTTTTTCGTAGCTGCATTGTACTGCTAACGTTACACATGTTCATACATTTTCAGCGCACAGAAACGCCTTGACAGCGATACGCGTTTATTTATTATTATTTATTTTTTTGCGTATTATTTATTTATTCATTTAGCGAGCTTTAGGGGTAATTCATGTAATTAATTAATGCACTCTTTTATAAGCCTGTATTATCTTCTTTTTTTCACCTCTGATACTTCCTCTTTCATTTTTATTCTTTGCTTATCTTTTCTTTCTTTTATTCGTTTCTTTTCCTTTTATTTCATTTCATTTTATTTTTTTTCTTTGCAAGGCGGCATCGACATGTATTTTCTTTATTTTTCTTTTTTTTGATGCATTCTCATTATTTTTTTTGGATGGGGCCCCTTTTCTCCACCGCGGCCTCATTTTTCTTTGTGCCGGTCATTGTGTTTGTAACAACAAAAACATTATGATCTCGGGAATTTCATTCTTCTGTTCAGTGCCGGTCCGCTGCTTTTCTTTTTTTTTTTTCTAGATTTCTTATACGCTTATTCAAAGCTTTGTCATCAACAACATTTCCTACATCAAACATCAAACATAAGCCTACATCGGCGAGAAGCCGCGAAAAATGCTTATATGAATACCTTGTTTTCGGGACCACCTATACAACTCGAAAGCAACACCATTTGTTAAATATTCCCATCCCATTTTGTCTTGATTCAATTCCCCACACATTGCCATCTGTAACTCCCCCTCTGTTCCCCTACACTGGTTACAGTGTTAACGACTTCATTAACGACATTTCCACCTTTACCACTCGAACACATTTTTCTCATTTTTCTCATTTTTCTCACAGGGTATACATGTAAAATCACAACACGAAATACAAGTACCGATGAATCACTGTTTATAAACACATATTCGTGAGTGAGAATTCCCACGTTAATTTGTACACAAAATTACTATAGCAGCACGCACAACACCCGCGACCTTTTTCGTATCTCGCGCCGGCTCTCACACGTGATCACGTAGCGCGGGAGTGCTTGTTGCTATGCGCGTCCATTCATTAGTCACGCCTCTATTTTCGATGCTCTTTTTGATGACGGGAAGGGTAATTTGAAATGCATTTTGTAAGTTGATCCCAGGGGGTTAGCGAAAAACTAACTGCAGATTCGTATTCTACGTGACTGAATCCATATACGTACACATGGGGCTGTTATTGTACTTTTCATAGTTGGTGTGAATGGAGGGTCTAACGATTGCTTTCTTTTGTACCATGGAATTTATCACCGTGATTTAAATGCCCCTGGTCGGTATATGTTGAGAAAATTTTACTCTTTTCGATTAAAACATTTTTATATTCTAAATTTATTTGGATCATGGTGTAAAATCACCTGAAAGTGTGATTTTACCCTGATAATCTTGACCATTTTCTTGAGATGCGCGATGCCATTGAAAATGCGTGTAGAAGAATGTCTGCGTCGCCGCGACCGATCCAAACCGCATTTTTAGAGTAAAATTCATTAAATGAAATGGAAATGAAACTCATGCTAATTTGGGGGGTAATTGTGTTAGTAAGGTCAGGAAAATGAGTGCTGTGCTTGTGTTTCAATTATTTTCTCAATTATGACTCTCTGTAAAAAGTTATTGTAAAATTACTGGAGGCATGTTTAATCTGTGCTGACCATTGTTATGCGCGCAGCAGTGCATTACCGCATATAGGCGGAAGTTTTTATTATGAGTCCGGACACCCTACTAGTAGTAGTAGGATCGATGGCACCCAAGGGTTCATTACATGCCGCCGCGCACAGAAAATTCAAGCAATAGAAGTCGTGTGTTGTGGACCCAAGAAGTGAGATCCCAGCACGCGCGACCCACTAACTAGTTAGAAATCCACTGCCAAACGCGGTTCGTGGTGCGAGGTTAGTATATGATGGGGGGACCTAAAGCTACGCACTTTGTTTCCAAATGATAAAAACTATGCCAATTGTAATATTTGAACAATTATTTTTCACTAATTTGTAATATTAATAAATATTCTAAATATCCTTAACCAAGAAGAAAATATCACAAAACTCACTAATACGAAAATCCCGCCGTGTTTTCCGAACACCTCTTAATTTCGCCGCCCGATGTAGAACTTTAGAAGGGGTCCTAAAGCTACGCACTCAATTTATCATGCAAAGAAATAGTATTTCCTGTGCCTCAATTTCTAAAATATGTCGTATTATTATAGGAAAATATGAAATCAAAGTGAATATAACTCCGAAATTCCAAACATTTGCTGGTTTTCTCTGCATTCAAGGATTTATTGCAGCCTCTGTAGAAAAATTGAATAGGGATCGTTCGTCACAGCTTCACACACAGAGCTAGAGTGCGCATTTATTTTGCCATTGGAATTGCATGCGCGATGAGTGGTGCGTAGCTTTAGGACCCCCAACCATATATGATGGGGGGACCTAAAAAGCTACGCACTTTGTTTTCAAACGATAAAAACTATGCCAATTTCAATATTTGAACAAATTATCTTTCACCAATTTGTGGCAAATATTCTAAAGATCATTAACCATGAAGAAAATAACGCAAAACTCACGTAATACGAAAATCCCGCCGTGTTTTCCGAACCCCTCTTGATTTCGCCGCCCGATGTAGAAGGGGTCCTAAAGCTACGCACTCAATTTATCATGCAAAAAATAGTATTTCCTGTGCCTCAACTTCTAAAATATGTTCACATTATTATAGGATATATGAAATTAAAGAGGGTGGATAGTTTTGGTAATTCCTCAAAATCGGCATGTCACCATTCTAATTAATTTGTATATTATATGAATGTGTATGTCCTAAAACAGTCATGATGTGGATGATATGAAATGAAAAGGTGTTTTTCATGATAAATTATGCTCTTACATGTGTGGATTTTACCTTGTCGGGATACCCAGGTTTTTGAAACGTAGCTGCATGCAGACACTCAAAGTGCGCACCACCGCCTCTGCCGTGCGTGTGCTACGCGAGAACGATAATGTAGTCCTCGCTACACAATTGCGTTGTCAATCAGTTTTACCATAGAGCTATTACAGCTCTATGGTTTTACGAAGCTCATAGTCGTAGATACATTGCCGTTTCCAGACTTTCCTTGCATGATTGCATCACATTACAACGAACGGCAGAGCAGACTTTAGATCTAAACAGCCTTGATCGATATTAGGAGTACGTACCTCATTCCTACCTTCCTTGAAGTTTGAACTTGCCCTTGGCTGGGGGCCGCTTGCATATAACAAACCTCGACCGTCCCATCTTTCCCATTAAAAAAATGCAACCACGATATTAGCTGTTGCAAATAAGTATCTGCTCTCTGATTGCTAATATAACACTGGAACAATTTATAAATCAGAATGAATATAACGTACAGCACAGAATTAGAATTGGAAAAACTTCTTTTTTTGGTTCTTCTCCGACTTCCCGCGTATTAGCCTCAGCTCATGTTGTTTCAGATTGACAAAAAGTTTTATTTTACGATTCTAATGATTCAAAAGAAAAGAAAGGAAAATGAAACCAACAGAAATAACCCTTACATTCAAAGAAAATTCCAAGATTGTGCATCCTGTTTATGTTTTGGAAATGCATTGATTTAATTCTCACTAAAATGATATATAAACAGTCTTTGGGTTAATTGTGTCTGAATTCGTAGACTAGTACAGTGTGCACGTTGGATGTATGTTCTGTGTATGCAGCAGGACTGGCCGGGAATTTCATTCACTTGTGCGTGGGTGTACGGTATGAGTGTGTGTGTTTGTGTTGAATAGTGCGTGTGGAGACGTTACGTAATAAGGTCAACGGATACATTGCATGCAATGATCTTGTATACCGGGCCTCCTAAAGGTCATGAAGAGTTCAGTTCACTGGTCATGTACATGGAGAGATCCTGCGTGTCCCAAGATAATTTGATTCAATCGAAACCATGGGCCTAGTATACAGCTCAGCATGCCGAGTTTCAGAAAACTGGCTATCCTATGGAATAAGTAATTTATTGGATAAAGTTCTGTAAATAATGTTATTCAGTTTGATCGTATATCTTTCCATAATATGGCCATTTCACATGGTAATAACCACTATCTCACTAACTAAATAGGCCTACCAAAAGAACAATAAAAATAATAATGTGGGTCGGGTGTAACGTCGATATAGGGCCTCGATATCATTTTATATATTTCCCCATAATTTTATTTTTTTTCCTGAATATGTGGAATAACCGCTGAGGATTATATCTATGGTTCAGTCAAGTTGGTCCTTATTTTCAAATCTCTAATTGAAATATAATTCAAACAAGCCAGGGGGGCGGTGGGGGCGGTCGCCTCCCCCCCCCCAAAAAAAAAAAACGTCCCCAAAAAGAAAAAAAAGAAAAAAAAGAGAGGAGAAAAGGAAAAGGGAAGGGAGGAAAGGGAAGAAAGGTAGCTTTGAGTTTTTTTTTTCTTTTTATTCTTTTTTTTTCTCAAAAGAGAAACTCCTTCACTCTTGATTTAGATTTATATATGAATTTTGCTTCCGCGCTGCGCGCGGTTAAATGACAATATTGAAGATCTCCATTGTTCCCCCCACCCTTTCTCTAACCCTGTTTTTCCACCTCAGCTATATATGTGTTTCTTGCCGGGTAAAGTTCAAATGTATACATTAGGGCATGGTTAGGCCGAAGTATATGAAGTTATCTTTTTTTTTAATTGATCGCGCAACTTCTGGTCGGGTCGGCTCCGGTTGGGTGAAATCTTTATATCAATTTCTGCCGTCACCTCCATAAAGTCAACTTCTCCCGCTTTTCAGCTCATTACTAAACAACCATAATTTTTGGGGCAAACAGGTTCCTAATTTAAAAAGAGGAAGGTATAAAATTCGTATCTTATTAAATAAAAAAGTACAATATTTTTTATCAAATTCTATTAAACTTCATGTCATTTCCCTGCACATTCATCTCCTGTCCTGTTTTGCGCCCTCAGTTTGAAATTTTGAATGACACCAAAGTTTCTTTATAATTCAAAATGAAGCGCTTCAGGATAAGTCAAAGAAATTAGGTATCCTTTTTATATAGTTTCAATAAATCACAGAAGTTTCAACTTTTTGCGCACTATTTTCCTTGTAATGAAGTTCAATAATCTTAGAAAATTAATTGAATTAGAGCCGATCGGGTATTGGAGATATCTGCATTTGATGAAACGTCTGCCCTTTGAAATTTCAGAGTTTCGTTGTTCTGCGCGGGGAGGAATATCTTCCTCCCGGCATATACACTTCTTCTCCTCTGTTTTGCGAGTTAAAGATATGCACTGTCGCTAAATTGTTTGTAATCAAATCTGATCTTTCCAAGGGAAGTATCCAATATGTGTTTGAGAATACCGTTTTCTCGGGACCCTTTTCATGGCAAAAAATTGATAAAACGCTTTAGTTTCCGCGCTTCGCGCGGGGTTATTATCATTTTAATTTCCTCCATTGTATTCCTTTTTTGTGCGTTCACAATCTTTTTTGAAAACAATGTTCAAAATCACAATATAGTCAACTGAATTGGAGCTGATATATAGGTACTAAAGACAAGAGAGATGGCTCCTTTTCATTTTAATTTATGAAACACCAAAAGCTTCGCAAGGGAGGGGGAAACTCCCCCTCCCTGCACCCACCCCCTAGGGAGCGCGCTTCGCGCGCTCTGTAAGTGTTGGCACGCTTCGCGTGCATTTACTGCCCCCTCCAAAATGAAATCCTGGCTACGCGGTTGGTAGTGATCGAGGGACATCATCAACTCTCATTTGCATAATACTGAGTTGTGCATATAACTATTTTGTGAAAAATATAGGCTATGTGAAATTTGGAAATGCCATACTGATTTACTCATTTTTACATCCAATTTTGATGAATTTTTCAAAATTATGCTTGTTGGATTTTTTTCTATTGATTCAAATCAACATTTTTTTTTCTGGGGTGGACTTGACCTTTAATTAAACATTGAACTGTGGGAGAGATGCAAAAAAAATGGCAGGGACAATGATTTACAAGCCAAGCACTGATCGATTTTCAAGTCATTATCAGAAAAAGGAGGTGAAAGAACGGGAAGGGGAAAAAATGCAATGAAAGAAAGAAATTATATAGAGAAAGAAAGAACGTAGGGGAGGGGGGTTGGGTGGGGATCGAGCTGCATGGGAACGAGTCGTTGGGAATTTGTCTAGTCTGACTAACTTTATTATTGCAATTCTTTGTTTCTAACTTGACAACCAAACGATACACGTCCCTCATGAATAACCGGATATATATTGTCACTCGGACTGTTATGAGTGAGAGAAAAGCAAAAAAACCCAAAACAAACATGTTGCGATATCGGCCTAAATTAATTGCATCATAATTCATAGTGCATTGAAGTAATATTATTTCTTCACGCACACTTTCTTGTGAAAATGCCTATTTGTTCAACTGCATGGCCTATCCCTTCCCCAATAGGCCTACCCCCCCCCCAACCTCACCAATCGCATAGGGTGGACAAAATAATACTGCACGAGCAAGTATTTGGCCTTCGGCTGTATAAAACGTGTAATTTTTGTTTGTCAACGAAACAAAGTACGAATCTCTTGTAATGAAAAGATCTCTGACTTCGTAATTTTATAAAGTCAAAACTTATTCCCAAAATATTTTATGAATGTGAGAAAGACCAGCGGTCGAGAATACAGCATATACGCCAGTTTTCCCATAATTTTTCTTTCCACATGTAAATTGGCGGATCAGGGCTGGGGGCGACCAAGGTATATTTTGAAAATTGCTCATAGACATACATTTTTATTTATTTACTTTAATAATTGTATGCATTTATTCATTCATTCATGCATGGTCATTTATCATATATTCTGTTTCATTTCCCCAGTGTAAGAGAGTCTTGCACAATAGAGCTAAATGTACGAAAATTGCCATTATAAAATATGGGCCCGTCTGTTTTGCTGTTTCCACCAATTTTTATTTCAAAATCCAAAATGATACATTTTCTTTTGTTCCACGTTCCAATAAATAAAAAATCTTACTTGACATCTAACACGAAACGAGTGACCATTTTTGAACTTTCTTCACAACGTAAAATTTTATAAGAATCTTTTTACTATAATTGGCGACCTTGCCTGACACAGTCCAATTCGATATTGCCATAAACTATATAAATCGCTCTTGTACCATGATTGGTATACCCTGGCCAAATGGCACTGGATGCATGATCAGTTTCAAGTTTCCAATTTGCACCTTTCTAATGAGTCTGAGCAGAAACACAAGTAAAGAACTGTATATAGCTCCTTTATAGAGGCATATTTACAAATGATATGTTGGGTACAGGGGCGGATCCAGCTTCGCTGATATGGGGGGGGGGGGGGGATTTTTCAGTCACATTTTCCACAATCGGCCGCTCGAAGTTGATTTATGTATGTTTATTTGAAGGGGTAGTCCATTAGCTGTATTCCTATAAATCAACATAAATATTTAATAATCTCATAAGCCTTATATAAATAGTTCGAGCGCGAAGCGCGAGCTAATTTTGTATTTGAAATTTTAACATTCTGGGCAATGTTTGTGAGCCTGAACGAATCGTGTATATATGCAACTAAATAATTACTGCGAAGCGTGAACAGAAATTTTAAATATACGTTTTGATCTGATCGAAAAGGAACCATGCACCTGTCAAGGACGTCTTGCAGTTAGCCATGAATGCGTTGCATATTTCAACAATCAAATAGAAGTACATTTTTACCTAAAGAAGGGAAATTCTAAGCTTTTTTGTAAACGTAAACAGGATATGTATATCACTGAACTATTGATGCGAGGGCGAAGCGCGAGCGTAAAAAAAAGAGATTTAGACTAAAACGGGACACATCATTCATGTTTTGTAAATAATGAAAAGGATGAGTAATTTGGGATCTTTCTAGATTAATAACATGAATAATGCGAGCGCGGATCCAGGGCGAAGTTTCCGGGTCCCTCTAGGAGTGGGGAAAATAAAAAAAGGGAAAAGAGAGGAGAAAAAAAGGAGGAAAAGAGGAGGAAGACAAATGAAAAAAATAAGGTGAGAAGAAGACTTGGAAAATACAAAAAAAAAAGGAATCTTTCATATCACTATATGAATTTTTCGCTCGCACTTGCATGTTTGATATCGAGATACAAATAATCCTCAATGGGCTGATATGGAGCTTAAAATATCACGTTGCTTGATTTACAAATTGATTTTTTTAATGTGCAGCCGTAGTCCGTTTATGGTCTGATCGAGTATCAATGCAGCTCGCGCTACGCGCTCGCATTATTTGTCAAGTACCCAATCTCTAGTCTTCGTATTTACAATAAATTCTCAAAATATTCTTATTCAGGTCTGATTGTCAAAACCTATCAGCTAGCGCTGCGCGCTCACATTTCGATTGGTTAGTTATTTATCTCTATAACAAACTATTTAAAATCCCTTTTCATGACAATTTATTTTAAAAAAATCGGTTCGTGATTTGCGCTCGCATTAATTGTTAAAGATATATCAACCAATGCCTTCTATTCATAAATAGAAAAATACTTAGAATATCCAGTTTTCAGAAATTGATATTAACAAATTTCTCGCTCTTATTGGGCTTATTAGAGTAGTAAATAAGATAATAACAATAACATTTCATGAATTGCTAATAACTATATTGTCTTTTTTTATAATTGAAAGAATTTTCATCTCGCGTTTGGGGACACTTAATAGGTAGATAATTTCTATTTTCATATGACAAAATGTCCTTAGAATGTTCCCGTCCTAGGTCAGAATAATTTCCGAAAAATATCCGCTCGAGCTTCGCGCTTGAATCATTTATTGAGTGCGATCCACATCCAGTCAGTTTCATTTTCAGTGTTTGAAATAGTTTTCAGATTAGAATTCTGCTCGCACTTCCCGCTCGCATTACGTAGGAAGATGCCTAATTACCCATCTTCACGCCTTACAAAACATGAACTAGTGTCCCGTTTTTAGCTCTAAATCTTAATTTTCCCCATCGCGCTTATCGCTCGTATTGTCTAGTTATATACCTATTCAGTTCAGGATTAATGCTTAGAATGTCAATTTTCTTGTTGGAATGTCAAAAAATGTTCAGCCCGCACTTCGCGCTCGCATTATTCCATTCTTGAAATAGGCCATCATAATTATATAGGCCTATGTATCGTCTTCATGGCTACTACAATCAGAACAGGTCCCTTGTTTATCAGGCCAGAATATATATGAAAAAGAAATCTGCTTGTGCTTCGTATTTGCAGTATAGTTATTAGTTAGATGTTTTATTTTCAGGACAAAATATGACATTTACGAAAAATTTTAACTCGCGCATCACTCGCACTATATTGACTAGTACGTATAGGATTATACATTTCAGGGGTCGCGGAAGCGAGGGGGGGGGCTCCAGCCCCTGCTTTTTTCCATAACCGTGTTCAAAAAAGTAAAAATGACCATTTGATTGTGATTTTTTGCATGGTCACCCCCCCCCCCAAAAAAAAAAAAAAACATTTGACTCAGCCCCCCCTCACTTTGAAAACCATTCTGCGGCCCCTGCATTTATGTTGTTTTATAAGAATAAAGCTGACTGTTAGGTCTACACCTTCAAAGAAAGAAACAAACAAAAATCAACTCAGAGCGGTCGATCGTGGAAAATAATGGGTGAAAAATCCCCCCCCCCCCCCATATTCGTGATATTGGCCGCGAAATTGATCTGCCTCATGTTAGCTCGTTCCATTCTTATTTCCTGCTTCCCTTGCCTCATTTGTTCTTTCTTTTCCTTTACTTGTTATCCTCTTTTTTTTACCTTTCCCTTTCTTCTTTTCTCCCTTTTCCCACTTCCAAATTAATTTCCCTTCCCCAATGCATGCGCTGAAATATGACGTGAAAGACATGAACACATCGTACACGCAAAACTGTGTATGAACAGAATGCATAGAGTTGGATAAAGCGTGAGAGAATGCAGGCCGAAGCGCCGAGCTGAGCGAGCGTGACCAATGTCCATCGCATCGCATCGCATGCAGCATGCAGTATAATGTATCTCGCAGTTTCAAGAACCATGAACCAATCTTGTCGCACGTGGAAATTTGTAGCCAAAATTTTGACAGACTCATCTCTAATACGTTTTCATGAACGTCAAAATAAACTACTGTAACATGTGAACTACAGGTTGGAGGGACAGCATAAGGGGTAAGTTAGTCCACATTTTTTAAAATAATTATCTAACCCATCTAACAAAAATTCAACGGTTTCCTGTGCTCCTCGCCGAACTCGCTGGGGGAGAAACTCGACGGAGGCCATGCTAAAACTAAGGAACAATGATCGACGAGCGACGTACACGGAATTAGCAGACTACGCTCGCAGGGATATTTCGGTTTGCTAAAAGTGGAACGGCTAGTGGGCGCTATATAAGTGCGCATAAATTCAGCGAACTGTCTTTGAAATTCAGCCGAGGAGAATGATTTTATTTCTCGGAGTTTATTTAAAATTTAATATTTCCAAGAAGAAATTCTGTCAATTTCGCATTGAATCATCATCAGCAATCGTTATTCAATAGGAAAGATCCATTCAACTGGAATTTTTGTATCCTTTACCAACACTATCCACGAGCTTTAAAGTGAATATAACTCCGAAATTCCAAACAGTTGTTGGTTTTACTCTGCATTTAGAGATTTATTGCAGCCACTGTTGAAAAAAAAATGAATAGGAATTGTTCGTCACTCTGCAGTCACAGTTCCACACACAGAGTGCGCATTTGCCATTGAAAACTGCATGCGTGATGAGTGGTGCGTAGCTTTAGGACCCGCGTAGCTTTAGGACCCCCTACCATACTAATACTAACCTCGCAATACGTGTGAGTGGATCGATGGGGGGTCAGGTGTCCGGACACTTTATATTTTTGAAGCCTTCTATTTTTGTCTTTGGATTACACTAAAAATACGAATTCACTAGTTGTAATCATCTTCTATTTTGTTCTCTATAATATTTCCTGACATTTTGTACTAAAAATTGATAAAACTTCCCTTGTAAGTTGTATTTTTGTAAATTTTTCCAAAATAACCAAATGACTTTCTAAAATTGATCGTCCGGATGCACAACCCGTCCGGACACACAACAACTGGGTATACGAGGTTAGTTACCTCAAGTCAAGTGATGTTCGTGGAGGCTCCACTTCACTACCGCTACACCTACCTGAACATCAAGGTCCAAAACTCGCTCTGTCACTCCCGAGTCCGAGTGGCAAAGCCAAAGGTGGGAAAAATGCATATTTATTGTAAAAATTGTACGTTGAAACGGCATCAAAAAAGAATAAAGGTGAATGATGGGATGACCATTTGCGCACATTTTAAAAATTCATAATGCATGGCAAGTTCCCCTAAGTCTGCGCTGTCCCCCTAGCTTGCGCATCCGCGTATCTGCCTGATTCTAGTAAAAGAAGATACGCGACGACCACAGACTTTTTAAATTACACATGCAATACATAGAAAGATATTCATCAAAAATCTGACTCAAAATGGTGGGAAAATAATGAATTTTGGGCATTTCATGTGAAGGCCTAAAAATGCAGCCTTTTTCATCAAAATCCCTGAATCATGCATGTCACGCCGTGATCATACGTACCTTTTTACATGTTTTGGGCGCACGCATGGTATCCACCTGTCATTCTGTCAATATGGAATTCCCCCCCCCCCCCCCGAGGGATCCTGTTCTTTGCTGGGACTGTTATCATTCTAATATACTTGTTATAAGGATTGCAGCAAATCCACCCCTACAAAAAGTTGATTTGAATATATAAAGAGAAGACTCCGACAATATGAACACTGGAAATTTCATCAACTTAATTCTGATTTAAAAAAGTTTTGATACTTCAAGTTTGGCTGAATTTGAAGGTCAAGTCCACCTCAGAAGAAATGTTGATTTTAATCGATAGAAAAAAATAAACCAACTGAAGCATAACGCTGAATTTTTTCATCAAAATCGGATGTAAAATAAGAAAGTTATACGATCGACAATTAAAGTTTTGCTTATTTTTTCACAAAACCGTTAATAAACACAACTCAGTGACATGCAAAATTAATGCGAGAGTCGATGATGTCCCTCGCTCACTATTTCTTTTTTTTATTGTATGAATTATACATTATTTTAATCCTTACAGATTTGACAATAAGGATTAACTTGACTGAACCATAAATAATACCAAATGTTCAGGTAGGAATAAAACCTTTATTCACAGGACAAGGGGATGAAAATTTGAATATTTCATATAATAAAATACAAAAGAATTAGTGAGTGAGTGATATGTCATCAAGTTCCCTTAATTATTTGCATACCGACCAAGATGTGAATATGTTGAATATAAATTAAGCAAAATTTTAAAATGTCATAACTTTCTTATGTTACATCCGATTTTGATTAGGATTTCAGTACGTGTTATGCTTGTTGGATTCTCCTTTTATTCAAATCAACTTTCTGTTGGGGTAGACTTTTCCTTTATAACAGAACATTATATGCACTGTACTGTACTGCGTGCTGTAATGTACTGTGTAACGCAATATGGACAAGCATGACTATCTGGTCTTTCCAAGTAAAAGTGGTCATTTTCAAAATTCTTAGGCCTATGGATTCAAATGCAAAGGGAGTGGGGGTCAGTAATGATCTTCTTGTAGTAGAATCTGAACTATATATATAAGTAACTTTTAAAAAATCTGTCGGATCTTTAACTTTAGATCTATATTATTTTTATCACCGGTACCGGGTACTGATCGCAAGTTAAGGCCGAGGGTAAACCGGCACCACCAAGTTTTCAACCTCCTAGTTTCAACCAAGTCCAAGCACCGGCTTTTTCAAAAAGAATAAACAAACAACTTGTTCCATTGTCATTGAGGCTTGAGCCAAATAATTGTCGAGTAAGTTAGGTATTATTAAGTTGCAGGATTTTGTCTGATTCGATTCGTCTTGAATGATATGAGTAAAAATCCGTAATTTCAAGTGGAAAACAAATATTAATTCGCCAGGCCAGGTGTGGCTGGCTCTCGATCGGCTCGACGCCCTTGACGCCGCGGATAGCTCCGGCAGACCTGTGACGGTACGCCGGTAGCACTCACACTAGTAGTAGTAGGATCGATGGCACCCAAGGGTTCATTACATGCCGCCGCGCACAGAAAATTCAAGCAATAGAAGTCGTGTGTTGTGGACCCAAGAAGTGAGATCCCAGCACGCGCGACCCACTAACTAGTTAGAAATCCACTGCCAAACGCGGTTCGTGGTGCGAGGTTAGTATATGATGGGGGGACCTAAAAAGCTACGCACTTTGTTTTCAAACGATAAAAACTATGCCAATTTCAATATTTGAACAAATTATCTTTCACCAATTTGTGGCAAATATTCTAAAGATCATTAACCATGAAGAAAATAACGCAAAACTCACGTAATACGAAAATCCCGCCGTGTTTTCCGAACCCCTCTTGATTTCGCCGCCCGATGTAGAAGGGGTCCTAAAGCTACGCACTCAATTTATCATGCAAAAAATAGTATTTCCTGTGCCTCAACTTCTAAAATATGTTCACATTATTATAGGATATATGAAATTAAAGTGAATATAACTCCGAAATTCCAAACAGTTGTTGGTTTTACTCTGCATTTAGAGATTTATTGCAGCCACTGTTGAAAAAAAAATGAATAGGAATTGTTCGTCACTCTGCAGTCACAGTTCCACACACAGAGTGCGCATTTGCCATTGAAAACTGCATGCGTGATGAGTGGTGCGTAGCTTTAGGACCCGCGTAGCTTTAGGACCCCCTACCATACTAATACTAACCTCGCAATACGTGTGAGTGGATCGATGGGGGGTCAGGTGTCCGGACACTTTATATTTTTGAAGCCTTCTATTTTTGTCTTTGGATTACACTAAAAATACGAATTCACTAGTTGTAATCATCTTCTATTTTGTTCTCTATAATATTTCCTGACATTTTGTACTAAAAATTGATAAAACTTCCCTTGTAAGTTGTATTTTTGTAAATTTTTCCAAAATAACCAAATGACTTTCTAAAATTGATCGTCCGGATGCACAACCCGTCCGGACACACAACAACTGGGTATACGAGGTTAGTTACCTCAAGTCAAGTGATGTTCGTGGAGGCTCCACTTCACTACCGCTACACCTACCCGAACATCAAGGTCCAAAACTCGCTCTGTCACTCCCGAGTCCGAGTGGCAAAGCCAAAGGTGGGAAAAATGCATATTTATTGTAAAAATTGTACGTTGAAACGGCATCAAAAAAGAATAAAGGTGAATGATGGGATGACCATTTGCGCACATTTTAAAAATTCATAATGCATGGCAAGTTCCCCTAAGTCTGCGCTGTCCCCCTAGCTTGCGCATCCGCGTATCTGCCTGATTCTAGTAAAAGAAGATACGCGACGACCACAGACTTTTTAAATTACACATGCAATACATAGAAAGATATTCATCAAAAATCTGACTCAAAATGGTGGGAAAATAATGAATTTTGGGCATTTCATGTGAAGGCCTAAAAATGCAGCCTTTTTCATCAAAATCCCTGAATCGCGTGCAAAGTGAATGGGTGCGCAGACATGGGGTACCATTTTTTGGTTCAATCTGAAATTCCACCCGAGGTTTATTTCAAGAAAATCATATATTTCTTTAAATTTTTATGAGATAATTGGTACACTTATGATAAGGAACATTATCATCTCAAAGATTTTGGGAAATAAAAATAAATTCATGTTAAATCTTAACTCAATTCGTTAGGTGCGCAGACTTGGGGACCACCATCATATACAGAGTAAATGAAAGGTGAACTTGCACTAAATATGTCAACTTCCAAGTTCCAGACCTATGTGTATTAAAATTGTTAATTCTCTGGGATGTTCTTCAGGTGTTCAGCAATGGCAGATGAGAGTGAAGTACTGGACAATGAATTTGATGGATTCTTGGCTGAAATGAAGCCTTATATGCTCAAGTTGCCTAATAAGTTAGGTGAGTTTATCTGGTATATGACTTATTTTTATTGTAGGCCTACAACAAATAGATTACAGGAAAAGTATTCAATTCTAGATGATGTTGTTTGTTTCATTTACAATTTTAAAGGAATTAACATTATCTTGTTAAAAATATTTTTATTCTTTCCGTTTTCCCACATCAAATTAGTTTCTTCTCCATTGCCCATCTTGTATATGAAACTATGATGATTTCCGCTGTTTCAATACGATCTTTGGCACTCCAACCCAGAAAAATAAATTGGAGTGCAGATTCATTTCATTTACAAATTATCTTATGCTCATGGTTTTATTTATTAATCACTACATTGTGATCTTTTGGGTAATTAATATTTCAGAGAGACAACGATGTGCTTTGTGGATCAAGAAACTTTGTGAAGCTCCAGGCCATGGGGTTGTTGGAAGGTAAATAATTAACAAGACTCATTCATTGAAAATTGATATGTTTTTTGGGGGGTGGGGTTGAAGAGTTCAGGAATATTTTTCACTTGTGAATTATTTGTTTCTGAGTGACAAAACCTGCTCCTGCAACATGTGCTCTGGTCTATCTCAGAAGATGTTAAGAGTTAGGATTGTAATAGAGTCAGAATAATGTAAAAAATTCAATTATGGTTTATTTAGTGTTGAAGGTTAGGTTTTATGTGCAAATTTTCCATCAGAGCAAATGTCATGGAACTGTTGTATTTATGTAATTACATTGTACAATTTTTGTATGTTTTTTATGGCCAAATAAATAATAATAATAATAATAGTATGATGTAAAGTTCTAAAGTAGAATTCATCACTTCCTTTTACATTCATATTGTTCAAACAGAGGAATAAACACAAACATGGAGAAATAATTACCCAGTACATATCTGAGTACACAGAACAAGCAGGGCATAATATAGAAATAGCAAAGATTGTAATGGAAACTACAATACTTTTTTTTTATTGTTACCTGGAATCAAAAATATTCAAACAACCTTGAAAATGTAAGAAAGAGTTAATAAGAAAAGAAAAAGATGTGACATACATGTACATATCATCTGACATATTTTAAAAAGTTAGTTTAATAAACACATACCAGTAAGTGTCTTAAGATGATCCCTCTCTTCAATAGCTTGTTTCATTTCATTTTGATACATTTTTATACGGCTAAGTGAAGTAGGTGTAATATAATAATTAGTATTAATGTGATCATTCATGGCTTTGCAGACTTTTTTCATGTTATTATTTTTTGCAGGAAAAATCGTAATATGTACAGCAAGCTACTTCTCCATATGCTGAAGAAATCCTCACTAGAAGGACCATTCAGCAGTCGACCAGACCCTGGCTCTTTGCCTACTCTCCCATCATACACAGTAAGAATAATGTTCTCAACTTTGTCTGATAAACTGTCATAATTAGTTATTAGTTAGCGTGTGTGTGATAATAATATTAACTGGATTTATCCCTTTTTGCCTGAGGATACAGTGTTGTTGATATTTTATTACCATGGTTCTTACTTGAGCTACCAATTTTTCAACGGCGCTTAGAATTAATTCTGCGAGGTACCAATTTACAGTGGTGCTCAAACTTTTGTGAATCCCACCAGAAGATGAACATACTTAAGGTATTCAAATTCTATCTTGTTTTAATTATTTAATTGTGAAGTCAGGTGATAAAATATTTCATTCAATAGAATTTGTTTCACCGTGCTCTCCAAACATTGTAGTGGATTGTTGATGTCTATATTCAACACTCAGCATGAAAAAGTGCATTTTGTGTTGGGGTTCCCTAACTTTTGAGCACAACTGTACCCTCACCTGGGTCAAGTGCAGCACAGTGTAGATAAATTTGTTGCTGAAGGTTAACACACCATGGCTAGGACTCAAACCCGCAATCCTCTGAAAGGTGAGAGTCAGAATTCAGAACCACTAGGCCACGATGCGCTCAGATGTGTATTAATCAGAATAAGATATTTATGTCTGGGGCCAACCTTTAAAGCAACTGCCTGAAAGACGAAAGGCATGACAAGGTCTCAATCTTCAAGACTGCATCTTGTAACTTCCCCCATGTATAGTGCACATGCACCACAACATCCATCAGTTTCTGTGATCCTCTTTAAAGGTGCATTTCAGAAGGGGTTGCATGCAGTTGATATTTTATTTTCAACATACTTGTGACACTGCTTAAAGTCAAATCTCTGTTTGGATCATAATCTCTTGGGATCATAGGAATCTGTTAAACTAATTCATCTTAGAACTAAGATGTTACTAACACATGTATATTCTGGTCTGAAATAATGGTTCCAGTTAGGCGATTATTGGGCTTATGGCAGGTTAACTTATTCAGAGTCTACTACAATTCCATTTGAATTTACTCTGTTGGGTATCAAACTCAGTTTTTTAATTCTCTAATTAAGGTGCATTTCAGAATGTAGTCTATGTGGGAGACATGTTTTCATCTCATTTTCCCTCTGTCTAGTCCATCTATTTTGATGAGCCTTCTCAATACAAAGCATTGAGGCAAGATGACATACATGTAGGAGTACATTCCCTACCAGACTGGGTTAGTGGAGAGCTATGGTCAGCTCGGGAACCATCGGTCAGGTCAAAGGTCACATCGACGAATGTTTTGCAGGAACGCCATACAAATGCTGACACAAGGTTTGACCGTTTCTTATAGTTTTTGATATTTCACCAACATGTAGGGATTCCAAACGCTTGCTTACACACATTATTGAGTATAGAATTGAACGTAGAAGAACAATTAAACTGTTTAATATTTGATTTTGCATATCATCTTTGTAGAATGATTTGAAGAAATGCTCTATGTCAATCTTACCCCTGATTCAATACAACTAAAACTTCAGTTATTAGGAACATGAAATTTTATTGTCCTCTAACGTGTTCACGAAGCCACCATCCATCTATCTGAATACCGGATTCAAACCGGAAAGACGCCATTGGAATTGAGAAAGAAACTTTCTCACATGACTCAGCCCTAATAAGCAATAAAAAAATGAAATCAAAATTAGAAATCAATAAAATCCTTATGTTGTTTTTCTTTTTCATAATTCTAAAGGCAACATCAGCGTAAACCAGGCAATGAAGGGCAAGGTGATAGAGTACAAATTGATGTCCCGTCCTCTACATACCAGTCACATCTTGAGGCAGCAAGGGTGAGTATATCCTCACATTCAAACTTTGTCCATCCATTTGACACCCTTTATAAATACGGTTTATTTCCAATTGGTCTAATGCCAATTCATCCAATTACCAACTCATCTACTATCATTTGGTCTACCATCAGTTCGTCCATTATCCACATGGTCTAATTGCCATTTCGTCCACTCACCATTTCGTCTAATAACCAGTTGGTCCAATAGCCATTTAGTCCATATACCATTTGGTCTAATTGGACTTAGTGTTAATTTGGTGAAGTAAATGAAAATAAAATGGATATGAGACCAACTGGTTATGAGACGAAATGGTAATAGATGAATTGGTGATTAGACAAGGTGATTTATTGGACCAAATGGTTATTGGACTGAATGGTTGTTAGACAAAATATTGATGGACGGAATGGAATTAAACTAAATGAAGGTAGACCATGTGGTGAGTAGACGAGTTGGCAATTTACCATGAATACATATATCGCCAATAGATTAGTATGTAAATGGAGAATTAAAAAAGTTGGTATTTGTTGTTTCTAGGGTTTTGTATTCTCTCTCTCTCTATTCTAAAATATCAATTCAATATCAAGGCAGTTCAAAAAACAGTTAATATAGCTGACAAACAAAATATATTTGATTTGTAAACTTGAGAAGACGCTTTGAATTAAATTCCTGTGCAACCAAGAATTTCTATGTTTTCTCCTATTATTTAAAATGGTCAAATTATTTAAAAGGGTATTAGTTAGTTGTTTTAATGTAGAAGAAAACAAAAATCAAGACAAGTATAGTTTTTTTATTTAAAAAGCCAGCAGCTCCCAATAATGGTGTTATATAAATTCAATTTTTTTAATGAAACATGATGAAAACAAATATTTTCTTATAGAAGGGGATATGAAATGATGTGTCTGATGATATATCCACCACACAAATAAAATCAATCTCTTTTTTTAAATGAAAAAATAGCATTTTTGTCTCACCTGCATAGCAGAGTGAGACTACATGTACATGTACATTTATAGGCGCCGCTTTCCCGACGGCGGCGTCAACACCAAATCTTAACCGAAGGTTAGGTTTTTTAAATGACAGCATAACTTAGAAAGGATATGGACCTAGTTCATGAAACTTGGACATAATGTTAATCAAGTATTACTAAAGATCCTGCTTGAGTTTCAAGTCACATGACCAAGGTCAAAGGTCATTTAGGGTCAATGAACTTTGGCCAAGTTGGGGGTATCTGTTGAATTACCATCGTAACTTTGAATTTTTATGGATCTGATGAATGAAACTTTGACATAAGAGTAGTCAAGTATCACTAAACATCCTGTGTGAGTTTCAGGTCACATGATCAAGGTCAAAGGTCTTTGAACTTTGGCCAAGTTGGGGGTATTTGTTGAATTACCATCATAACTTTGAAAGTTTATTGGTCTAGTTCATAAAACTTGGACATAAGAGTAATCAAGTATCACTGAATGTCTCATGTGAGTTTCAGGTCACATGACCAAGGTCAAAGCTCATTTAAGGTCATTGAACTTTTTGGAGGTAATTTTTAGATTGCTGCATAACTTTCAAAGTTTATAGATATTTTAATAAAATGTGGATATAGGGTAATCAAGTATCACTGACAAGTCTTAGGTCACATGATCAAGGTCAGATGTCATTAATTGTCAATGAACATAGTATTGTATCATTATATGAATTGTGTTTTTTGTGAAAAATTATTTTATAGTAGTTTTCAAAGTCAGGACTGCTACTATAGTGAATTGCATGATGCAGGTGAGACTGCCAGAGGCACTCCATAATATGTTGCAAAATCAACAATTTTCTTTATAGAGTAACGCTATTCTATTCAAAACCAAGCCATGACTTGTAATTTATTTTAGGTAGAGATTCGTAACAGACACAAAGTATCTTTCACATATTCATCAGATGAAGAAGAGGATCTTAATCCAAGGAGGAAAGAAGCAAAATCATCTGATAATAAGGTAAAATGACATTTCACAATTTTGGAACATTGTGGCCCAGTGGATTAGTCTCTTGACTTTGAAACAGAGGTTCGTTGGTTCGTATCCCAGCCATAGCGTAGTTTCCTTCAGCAAGAAATTTATTCTGTTGTGCTGCACTCGACCAAGATGATGTAGATAGGTACCTGGTAGGAACTTATCCCTGCCATGAGTGTGTGTTCTGTAAGTAATTACAGTGGCCAAGCCATATTGTAGAACCCGGGTAATAATATCCAAGTCCTTTGGAAGTGCATAGAGACGTTATAATCATATGTGCTATACAAGAATTTTTTTTTGTCATTATTATTGTAATTATTATTATTGTTATTATTATCATCATTATTGTCATTATTATTATTACTATTATTATTATTATTTTTATTATTATTATTATTGTTGTTGTTATTGTTATTGTTATTATTGTTGTTGTTGTTGTTATTGTTGTTATTGTTGTTGGTACTATTCCGTAGGATTATTATTATTATTACAGGTTCCTCTTACAAACCAAAGATCACCTGTGTTTGATTGGCCCAAATTGGAACTCAGTCCATTGGCTACAAGAACCAATCAGATCACAATCAATGGAAGACCAAATATGACATCATCAGCAATGTTTAATGATGTTGCCATGGAAACCAGACAAGAGAAGCAGCATCTTGAGATGAGAACTAAGCTTCTAGAAGCAAAATTTCATGAAGAAAAACTTCTCATCCAACAGAGACACGATGAAGCTATCCAGAAGGTACTGTTAATTTCAAAATGGTGCTAAAAACCACCTCTAATGAAGTGTGAGATCACCCGCTGTATAAATCTAAAGAAATTGATCATCAGAATGTCACTGAAACCACTTATGATGAAGTTTGAATTATCATTATTCAACCATTATAATGTGTATCAATCAACTCCTCAATATAAATGTAAAGCAATAGCATATATTTTGAGAGTGATTGTAAAAGTTGCACTTCATGTCAATTGTAAGCTTTCTGGTAAATTTCAACTATAAGCCGCATTTCTATATGGCACAACAATGTTCAACATTTTTCATAGTGTTCATTCAGACCAATCGTATCACTATTATTAGTAAAAGTCTTTTAAAGAACAACACTCTGAAGTTTGTCAGACAAACTCATGACGTCATGATATCATTATGATGTCATGAGTAACATTTCTGTTGTATGATGTTATGATTTTCAGACCTAGTACGTCATCTGAATGCAGTCACATTCAATGTGACTGTTTTATAAACTTTATTATTGATATCAAGTAACAAGTTACTGTTTAAAAAAGCTACTGATATCATATGATTTAATTCATCAAAACTAAATGTCATACATGGCTAGGAGTTGTTATTGTAACAAATATTTGTTGAAGCATTGCCGTAATTTTCTTCTCTTTTTTCTAAGATCCTTGACAGGAAGAATACAGAAATGGAAGAGATGAAGCTTCATTACAGAACAAAAGTTTCAAACTTGGAAGAGACTAACTCTAAGTTAGAAAAGAAATGTAAGTGATTAATACTAGTGTGAAATTAGCCTATTCACATCACACTTCGATCAAATGCAACTGAAAAAATAAAGTGTGAGTCATTTTAACACTTTATTTTCTTTAAACTGAATTTATATCTCTGTACCTTTCAAGATTAATATGTTTCCATTGAGAAAAGATATAATCATATACTAGTACATGCAATCAATTGTAATTTTCAGAATAAAAACATTTTTATTTACTTTCTTTTTTATCCTCATTTTTAATCAGTCATGATTTTGAATTTAACCCTATCTAGGCCGGGGTATTTTAGGAGTTCATATGGCCCGGGTCTCAGCCGTTTGCGCGTTGGCTGCACGATCGCGCCGAAAATTGGCACACAGGTTGTCTTGGACATAATCTACAAAATTGTATAGTAATTTTTTTCATGCAAATTACTATTAAGCAATTATGCTAATTTATGCATAATTAGTATGCGAAATCATACTTTTCCCTCTAACTCCCTAAATAAATCTCCAAACATTTCAATTTGTGGTATAAAAACTCTTTTTGGTGTTCCTAACAAGTGTACATGAAAAAAATTGTGATATCAGATCAATTTCTAATGTATTTTATTGTCATTTTGCAATTTCTTATGTATTTCCTTGTTTTTTGGACCTTTTGTTTTTCATTGTTTTTTTCTATGAAATTTGTTGGGGACTCTTCTGAGATCATAAACAGCATAAAATAAATACATTTAGACTAGCAAAACTAAAAATAATCATACATTTCTGAATTTCGTTGAAAACACAATTTGCATTGACTTTGTACACAAAATCACGGTTTTGAGCAATTTTTGGTCTGACATGTACTTACATAATATTGCGTAAACCGCATACCCGGGTGACGCAAAACTGGTCTCAAAAGTTGCACATGACTTAAAAGTAAAAAGTCAGCGAGCGGCACGGTAAAAAAATGTCGCGCGGCAAAAATATTGCGCGATTCGTTGAGGAGGGCCTCCGAGGCCCCCCCCCCCCAAACCAGGATAGGGTTAAACACAGTGTACTAATTATACATGTTTGCTGTAATTGTTACACTTGACCATCCACAAGAATGTTTAATCTTTAGACCTTGAAATCTATGTTGTGTTTGTTTTTTGCAAGAAATGGCAATTTCATACCTAATCAAAGGGTTCAGGTAAATTTTGAGGGTCAGATTTTTATTTTCTTTGTTAAATTAAATGTACACATTTATCCTAACATGTTTGATTAAAATCCTTGGAATTTTTTTCAAATTTCAGTACAAACACTTAGCAAGGAGTTCAGTCATGCGAAGGAGAGTAGAGATAAACAAATCTCTGAACTAAGAAAAATGGTGGAACATAGCAGTCAAACAACTATTAATGATTATGAAAAGAGGGTAAGTAATGGTTTTATTTGAAATGTGTATATTTCTAGACTAGCTGTTTTAACATTATAGATAACTCAAATGAATGTCCCGTCATATTTATGAAAATTTTATTAATGAATGATTTATGAAATAAGTATGCTTAAAATATTATTTTTGAAAACAAAACAATGAAAATATGCAAATTAAAAAAAACTCTTGAAAATCCAATTTCTACTTCCTATCATTGCCATGTTCCAAACAAGAGAGAACAAATATGAACCTATTAATTTGTACTGAAATCAAAGACAGTTGTGTTGAGATGGGGAAAAATGAGAAGAGGGAGCGTTTTATTCATATTCCTGAGGCTGCTCATTTCACTTTACCCTTTTATAATGAACACGGTGTGAAAGTATGGGGGAAAAATAGCTCTCTGCAACCCTGTAATTTTCCCGCTGTAGAGGGGGAAAAAATATTGAATTTCTTGAAAAAAGAGGAAAATAGGAGAATGAAGAAAACAAAAGAGGAAGAAGGATAAAGAAAAGAAAAGAAAGAAAGCAAGATATAAAAATGAAAGAAAAAAGGGGAAAGAACAATGAGAGGAAGTTTGAAAGAAGAAAAGGGGAGTTAGAAGGATTTACATTCTTAGCAAATGTTCGATAAAATATTGAATTTGAATGATTAAAAGCTGTTTCACTATTCAGGCATTTTATTATGTCACACATAGAAGAAATGATCCAGATAACATTATTGATATCTCAATACCTGCTTACATTCAACCTTTCATTTCAAGTTTGGGGCTACACTATGCAAATTTCAGATTGACCAACACTGAAATGTCAACACCAAACTTGAAATCACCCAGTGTATTTTTTTTCCATTGACATCCATTTGTTGTAGCTTCATGATGCAGTAGCAGACTTTGAACAGGATAAGTTTGATATGCAGAAGAAACAAACCAGTGCTATCCAAGACATTTTAGAAGATACCAATATTAAACTACAGAAGATGGAGATGGATTATAATACACAGGTTGAGAGTCATGTAAGATTTTTTTTATTTATAATCTTTATCCCTCACAAAGCGAAGTTTAAAGGGGCTATAATATAGGAATCAGTGTACAGTCTGTCTGTTGCAAATATTACGGGTTGAACTACTTCCTCAGTTCTTAACCAAGTCTTGTGAAATTTGGAACACAGATGGGTCTTGGGGTAAAAATGAGCAAGGCACATTTTTTTGCATTTGTTTGAAATTGTGTTGCCATGGTATTCCCATGGTCACAACATAATATGTGGCAAAGTATTAGGTAAAAATCTTGCGTTTTGAAATTCTTTATCAAACCAATGCTAATGAAATATGTCTCACATATTAGTCTTATCGTAAAGCTGGGCAAGACATTTTTCCAGAACATCGTGCAGATTGTACTTTTTCATTTATGACCTATGCTCATGAAATTTGGCACACACATAGGTCTTGAGCTGAAGAAGTCCAAGACACATCTAAGCATTTTTCAGATCTGTTGTTTCCATGGTAACAACATATGGCAAAAAAATACATGAAAATTCATTGTGGATCAAACTTCTGCCTGAAGATCCTGTTCCAGTTTCAGGTCACATGACCAAGGTCAAAGCTCACTTAGGGTCAATGAAATTTGACCTTGTTGGGGGAATTTATGGAGTTGTCATCATAACTTTAAAATTTTATGGATCTTGGTCATGAAACTTACATGTAGACATAAGAGCAATTAGGTATCCCTGAACATCCTGTGCGAATTTCAGGTCACATGACCAAGGTCAAAGGTCATTTAGGGTCAACAAACTTTGAGAATGTTGGGGGTATTTGCGGATTGTCATCATAACTTTGAAAGTTTATGGATCTACACATGTAATTCATGAAACAAAGACCTAAGGCTTGTCAAGTATGTTTTGCACATGGTCATTTTGGGTAAATGGACATAGTATTTTGTTATCATATGAGTGTTTTCTTTTGTGAATAATTATTCAATAGCTGTATTAAAAGTCAGCAATGTTGCTATAGTGAATCGCGTAAAGCAGGCGAGACAGCCAGAGGCGTTCTATTTGTCTGATATATTTATATATAATACCCAAATATTTTATTTAAACTGTTCACATGAAATAATTTTTCATACATACCGTAAGTAACGGTCTATTAACCGCACCTTTTTCTCGGCGGGATAGAAGCAAAAGTCGGGGGGTGCAGTTTATCCACGGTGACGGGTCTGAGTCAGCCCGTCGTAACCCCTCCCAAACATGTAAGACATCTGCCAGTTCACAACACATCGAGTGGCCGGGCGTAGCCGCCCAGGGCAATGTCGTTTAGAGGGGTATGAGCCGCCCGTAATGGGAAGCGATTATTACGATCGTAATAAAATATTGTCCATAACAAACGCACCCAACTTCATGACACTAATTTCGACTTTATTCTCGATTCAAAGCAGCGAAGTTCCCTGGCTAAGTTCAAAGAGACGCCAAGCATAATCGGTAATATTTTGTCACATCTGAGCGAGAGTTGAGTGATCCGAGAGCGCTGCTTGCGTTGTATTGTGGTTATAGTGCGACTTAAGCTGGCGCTATTCATTTTAACCCCTCTCCAAAGTCCCGTTTCGCGCCAGCTTATTTTTTCTTTCCCGTTTGCTTTTCATAAGATACCATATACACCGTGCACCAGGCACAAGAGAGACAGCACGAAGCCGTAAAAACAACTGGAAAAAATGCAAATTTCTTTGTTTCTTGAACCTTCCTGTAATCCCGTATCCAAAATTCATGCTAAGACATTGAATGCTAGACAAATTCTGAAAGTGATTGTGAGGTTGTGATGCAAGAAATGTGAATTTTTCATCCTCCTACGTCGGGAAAGACACAGATCATAATTTGATAAGATGTACTGGTACCGTATCGTAGTTTGCAATGTACAAGAACGGCAGTGCTGTGTGTGTGTATACTGTGACTGTGAGGTGAGTGAGTGTGTAAGTGGCCAATATTGTCGGGACCTTTCTTTCTTGCTAACATTTGTAGATGAATTGATCAAGAACAGCAGATTTCGGCATACCCGTAATCTCTTTGGATACTTTGAAATCTTTAACTTAGTGTTGTTTCTTCGTAACTCAAATATGCATGTAAATGTGAGAAGGATTTTTTTTTTTTTTTTTTTAGTCCAAAGGTTGGGGTGTGGTTAATCCACGGGTGCGGTTTATAGTCCGTTACTAGTTACGGTAATCACAAAATATATCAAAATATCTTTTATTTAAAAAAAGAAAAAAAATCATATCCTTCACATCATGTTATAGGGCATACACATTCATATTATTCTAGCAATGAATTTGAATAGTTACGATCACTTATGGAAGATTAACCAACAGTTAGATTATGCTTCAATTACTATATATATTTTTGATTTAGGCTGAAGTGATCAGAGAACTTGAGGGTAAGCTACATCAACTAGGTCTAGAACTGACCAATCAGCAATCAGGACAGCAACGCATCACAGAGGAGAAATCAAACCTGGAAAGACAAGCACAACTTCTCAATGTAGAGCTAGAGAATGTTTCTCAGAGGTAAGTATGAGTTGTTTGAAACTGTTTTCTGTAAGTTGTTAGAAATATTAGTGAAATTCAACCATGTTTCAACATCAAGGTATTTTATGAGCTAGCTTCATAATCTATTCAGACTTCTGATGGGAACAAATTTGTAAATCATTTGATTACAATGCTTTCATTCTCTTTGCATTTTTTTTCTTGAAGTAGTGTAATGGTGTCACCTTTATGTCATTTTCATCTTTTCTCAATTTTATTCAATATCAGTGTCACCATGTTAAGAAAAGAAATTCATTGTTTTCAAGATTTTTAAAGGAGAATTGAAGAAAAGCAGTATACAGTCCGACCTCTCTAATCCGGCCTCCCCTTATCCAGATCTATCTATTATCCAAACGCACACTTGTCAGAATTTTTTTTTTAATCTAGTACATGGGGAAATGAGATTTCAATCTAAATTCCAAATTCCTACGCAACCTCACTTTGATTACATACATTTTCCAATATAGTCTACCTACAACCACATTATTTTTTTAATGAAAATATCTTACCCAAATCACCAAAAGAACTTAGACAGGATAATTTTCCAGTAAATCAGGCCAGATTTAGGGCACAGTGCAACCATTTTATCCCGCTTTCTTTTTTTTCTGTTTCTTGAAAAAAAAAAACATGTCTCGCTAGGCCTCATCTTGCTTTATGGACATCCCCATCTATATTTGAGCCTACAGTTAGTATAACAATGGCTGACTTTGTGAAGCTGCGATGCCTGCTGCGATGATCCAATATTCAAACTTAGTTTCATTGAGTCACTCTCTTTCTTTCGAGGTATGCTCGATGTATTCCTCAATCATTTCAGCAGGTAAATTATCCAGGAGTTTTGGCAACCAATCAATTTCATTTCCTTAAAAACAAACCACCTATAATTTGCACTGACACTGCAGTGAATACTGTCTGTGTGCGCCCACTACAATGGATTACGTGTAGCTTCCATTGGGGAGGCAGCTGCATGTATTTAATATGGGGTCTCCCAGATCTGGATAAATCCCTTATCCAGATTGGTGCTGGTCCCAACGTGTCGGGATAAGAGAGGTTAGACTGTAGTTTGAATCTGTATATTAAAGTAAACCCTTGTTTCTAAATAATGCTTGTGACATCTGAACCCATTACATGCTGGAAATGGATGGTCCCCGTAGTACACTATGGACTGGTGCGCCGTGGTCTAGTTTTTACGACTCCTGTCTTTTAATCAGAGGGATGTGGCTTTTAATCCAAGCCATGCTGTTTTCCTTCAGCAAGAAATTTACCCTCATTGTGCTGCACTCAACCCAGGTGAGGTGAATGGGTACCCGGCAGGATTAATTCCTTGAATGCACCGAGCGCTGAAAGGCAGCTCGAGCTAAAGCCATTGTAATAATAAGAACAATGCGCGCCTCGGATTAAATTATTTATAGATAGATGGCACTATATAAATACCTATTATTAATACCGGTATCATTTTTTAAAGGGAATAACATGCTTAATTCAGTAGTCGAACGGCTTAAAATGTACTGTTTGTTATAATTTGATTCAGGTACATAGCCATGCAGAAAGACTTTGACATGAAGAAGGTTGACTATGAGAGAGAACTGAAAAGTTTGAGAGGGAAATCTGAAGCCAGAGTTGATTTCTTGAAAGAGGAGCATGCTTCTACTCTCGCAAAGGTACAGTGATTACTGGTGGGTGTTTCATAAAACTGTTCATAAAGTTATGAACGACTTTGCGCACAACTTAACCCACAACTGGAACATGTTCTCAGTTACTGAATCAGCTAGATGGGGATCACTTAGCACAAGAAATGGTCACCAGTTTCGTGTAAAGTAGTTTGTAACTTACAAAAAGCTTTATGAAACACTCGCCTACTGTCTTATGATATAATAATAATATGAAAATATGAAATTTGGCCCATGATAAATAGTGGAGATGTCGTGCAGATACATCATTTTTGCATAAACGTAGGACTAATGTGGACAGTTGGATATTTTGGCTAAATGCTGTATCTACATAAAAATAGTTATTTTGATGAAAAACAAAAGTTTAATGTAATAAAAACTACTAAGGAAGATGAATTTAATGACATTCTTATAAATCTAACTAAATTCAACACTGGGAAATTTTCTTTTGAAGAAAGACTAAAGCTATAACTTCAAAGTGATTTTTCTTAGAATGTGCATTTTGCAGATACATCGTTTTGCCATGTAACGACCGAGTCACTCTTAAGTTACGAACAGCTTTATGAAACGACCCCCAGGTAGTGAACGTTGATGAAGTGGAAAGAATCTGGAGACAAGAAAGAAGGATGTATTTGTTTTCACTTCACTTTATTTCAAAAAAATATATACCAATTTCAATGTTACACATCTTTCTGTCTATTCCAGTGAGATTAATTTAAAATGAAGAAATTAATCAATTTGGGGTGTTTTGTTCTATTCTCCCTGTACAGATAACAGAAAGTAATAAAGATTATGAAGATAAAATACATGAATTAAGACAGGCATTACAGGATAGTGAACTCAACAGACAGAGACAAGTCAGAGTAAGTAATCAGTTTATCAAATCGGGAAGGACATACATGTAGTATAGTAATGGTAATGACATCTATTTTCCTACGTTTAAAGCTGATACAGATGTGTTATTTGGTAAGACATTCATCATGTTCATTAGAGAGGAAGACTTTATTATGTAGATATTGGAGATGTTATTTCAAGGGCAAATTCATACTGCTTTCATTGGCAATAGCACACTATATTCCACATGCTGAAGATCCTGCTTTAACATTCCTGATTTTATAGCATTGGTCAAATTTCTATCATGTGACTAAGTGTAATTTCCCAATCATTCATATTGATGATATTGATTTTTTTTTTTAAAGAAAATCTTCATTTCTGTACTGAATTCTTTCTTGTATAGAAGTATATTGTTTTCTTTGTACAGTGTATATAGTTAAATGGTTTCATGCATGGAATGTGAAGTAAGTAATCACCTCCTGATTTCAGGTGACGAGACAAAACATCACTTCCACAGAGATCTAGATGTTTCTGTTTCTGTTTATGGTAACTCCCGCAGGAACTCAGCAGGACAGCATTTTTTGCTGGTAAACGCCAAGCTGGTATATAACCAATTACCTAGGAAACATTTTACGTCTAGGTTAATCAGTCATAGTGGCTGACGTTATAGACGACAGATATCACTCTCGGGCCTTTTTATCAAAGTGGAGACAATGGCAGAGTAGGGATTCGAACTCACAACCTTGCAATTATGAGTCCAATGCTCTAACCACTGGACCACACGACCCGTGGATGTACATGCTCTTTCCTCAGCTTTGCCCTAGAAACAGAGCTACATCCCCAAAAGTAATATATTTCCCATCACTTTCACCAACCGTGATAATTGGATTAAAATTGAATTTTTTATTGAGGAATTAGATGAAATGCTAGGTGAGGTTTTGCCAATAAGCCCAAACTTGCCGGTTATACTAGGAATGAGATTTTACCATGTGGTAATTCACTGCTTCTTTGTGATTTGTCTTATTAACCAGGAGCTAGAGAGTGAACATAAACAAGACAAACTTCATCAGGAGCAGCTTAATGAGAGAAAACTACAAGGGCTTCGTTCACAGATGGGCTTGGAGAAAGAAGATGTAGAAAGACAACTCAGACAAGCTCAAAATAACAATCAGTATGTACCTCTACAAACATTCTAATTGTTCATTTTCACTTAATACAGAGCTTCCAAGTCTCTCGGATCCTGCGGGAGAATACTGGATTCGATCCAATCTCCCGTTCTCCCGACCCCATGCCAAAATCTCCCGGATAATTGTGATTTTTAGCTGTTAAATTGTAAAATTCATAAAAACGACTGTTTTACGAGTCTAGCAAGTTCAACTCCCTGTACACCCACGTGGAAACTCCTTATCACATTTTCATTTTACCCAGTTACTTTACCAGTTTTTGTATAATCGTACATTGATTTCCAATGTAAATGAAGATAATTTTACCGAACGACTGGTGAATTAGTCTAACAAGCAATTTTTTTTTTCTGGTTCTGCAATGTGCGTGAGGGAAACACTTCAGCGGCACTCCATGCACATGCCCCCGATGCGCCCCGGTGCGGCACTGCCTGGTCTCCGGCAGACTGCGCCGCGGCAGGAGGCTATGCGAGAAGGGAAGTCCGATGCATTTTTCGGAAGCTTGTCTGCGCTTTATTCGAGCTGAAACTGTGGATCAACGATGGGTTACTATTATAATTACACCCTGACTTTTAGGAATAATTTTATTGACAATCCTGAAGAACAGAAGCAAAGTGGAGATTTTTTTGCCTACTTTTACTTGGGTAGATCGGATTCGAACATTTTCTCTTTCGTGAGTGAGCTAGCCTGGCGCTGGCTGGCTGTGCGTGCTTGCTACAAAAAGGCAATTTTCACAGGAATCCCTCGGCCCTCTTTACAGGGCCAGGCAAGCTCATCTTCCACTACTGCAGCCCTTTCCCCCTCTGGACAATAAAGGTATTTTCATGTTGAATGCATTCTTTTATGAATCATTTTAATATGTTCTACTGTATTGTCTGAAGCTTGAACTTATTTTTTAGTCAATGACAATTCATGATACCTCTCTAATGTGCATTTAATCTAGACTATGTGCCAAAAGTTTTGATGGTTTACTTAAGACAGCTGTCGGATACTATCAAATGTTGTTTCTTAATGAGTTTTGCTACCCAAAACTCCCGTCCGTGGGACATTTCGCCGCGCGCTCCCTCACAAAATCATACCTCCGCGAAATCTTCTGGATTCTATCATCCCAATGTTGGCAGCTCTGTTAATATACAAAACAGTAGCATTGTGGCGTGAAGATTTTTTTTTCTTTTTATAATGCCTGTCATCATAATAAAAAATTATACATATCATCGATGGCATTTGTAAAAACCTATGCACACCATGTACCTTTTGATTAGTCTAAACACATGAGGCATAGCTGAGGGTATTTGGACTGTGTCAAACACATGTGTGGGTATTTATTATACGTAGTGCCCAAACAAAATGATGTGTATTATTTGTTTTATAAGATAGTGATATGGATCCTTATTTGATAAACCATTCTCATTTTAAAACCATGACCAGTCCTTTTACTTGACCGCTCGTAATTGATTATGGTCATCTATGCAGTAGGACAAGTAAGTGACCGGTCACATACATGCACAACCTATTGTTTCATTAGGATCCACTTTATCTTATAAAAATATCTATTAAACTTTTATAAATATATTTCATTGTACATTTTAAACTAAAGAAGAAATGATAGTGGAGCGGTTATGTGACAAAAAATGGCCAAGATGCTCGGATCTGGCAGAAAGTGTGAAATTTGGCATACAGGGGTATTTTTGGGCGCTGATTTCAAAAATTGCCGGCCCCAAGCGATTTGACCATCGGGTCGGCCGCCATTTTGAAATCCAAGATGGCCGCCATGAAATATCATTAAATGACAATTTCTTGAGTTTTACATGACATGTGACACTGAAATTTGGCATATAGTGGTATTTTGAGGCACTGATTTCAAATATTGCCGCCCATCAGCAATTTGACCATTTGGTCGGCGGCAAAATGGCCGCCATCTTGAAATCCAAGATGGCCGCCATGATATATTATTGCAATCATTTTCTCGAGTTTTATATGAACTGCGGTATTGAAATTTGGCATATAGGCTTAATTTGGGGTGCTGATTTCAAATATTGCCGGCCCCAAGTGATTTGACCATCGGGTCGGCCGCCATTTTGAAATCCAAGATGGCCGCCATTTTGAAATCATTAATGTCATTTTCATGAGTTTTACATGACGTGTGACACTGAAATTTGGTATGTTGGGGTATATTTAGGCACTGATTTCAAATATTGCCGGCCCCCAGCAATTTGACCACTTCGTCGGCGGTCTTCCGAACCGTCGTATCCACATACGACGGTGCAAACCCATTTCAGAGAAAATCGACTTCAAAGTTTACTATAATTTTCACATTCAGTTCCCCAGCCTTAAAACATATTCATTGCTAGAAAAATACATGGTTGGAAAGACCAAGACAATTGCTTGACAATGGTATCCTTATTTTTACACAAAAGCAAGGATCAGAGAAAATATCGCAAAAGAGCTACATGCTTGTAATTTCGGTTGAGCGGTTTAGATTTCCCCCGTACAAAAACGCCATAGGGAATTCAACAACCCTGACCGCGACTTCAATGCGCGCGGTCAGTCAAAACGTCGTATCGCTTTTCACGTGCAAAGTCAATGCAGTGCAGGTGGCCGATACGACAGTTTGGCTGACCGCGCGCATTGAAATCGCGGTCAGTCAAAACGTCGTATCGCTCTGTTACAGTACACGTTTCCAATGGGATTTTCGCATTTTATTAAAAAAATGTATGGCATCGCCGTGAAAATCCTCTCATATCTCAGAAAATAAAATAAATTGCTGCCTAGAAATTTAGTTATGAATAGAGTAGGACTTGAACTTTAATTTTCTGCAAAAATCTCAAAAATCTCAAAAAAAAAATTTGGACTAAAATTGACTGATACGACGGTTCGGATGACCGCCGACGACTTGGTCAGTGGCTAAATGGCCGCCATTTTGAAATCCAAGATGGCCGCCATGAAAAATCATTAAATGTCATTTTCTTGAGTTTTACATGATATGTGACACTGAAATTTGGCATATAGGCTTAATTCGGGGTGCTGATTTCATATATTGCCGGCCTCAAGCGATTTGAACATCGGGTCAGCCGCCATTTGAAATCCAAGATGGCCGCCATGAAAAATCATTGAACTCATTTTCTTGAATTTTACATATGTACCCCTGAAATTTGTAGTATATCGGTATCTAGGTGAGTTCATTTAAAACATTGCTGGCTCCAAGCAATCTGACAATTGGTCGGCGGAAAAATGGCCCACATCTTGAATTCGAAGCTGGCTGCCTTAGAAATATTGCAATTATTTCGTTGAGTTTTATATGATCTGCGGTATTGCACTTTGACATATAGAAGTAGTGTGGGGAGCTTATTTCAAATATTGCTGGCCCTCAGCGATCTGATCTCCTGAGTCAGGGTTATACGGGCCAAAGATATTCATTCGAGCCAATTAACCCATTTAATTCTCAATTTTTTATTTTGATATTGCTGATTGACAAAAATGAATGAATATGATTGATAATCAAACACTGATTCTAGGGAGGGTAACTTTACTGAACTTCCTTTTTTCAAATTGGGAAGAAATATCGCCACTTTGGAACCATTTTTATACTGGCGGGAGAAGTATTGCCATTTTACTGTCGCAAGTGATGAATTTGATCCTGTCAGGTGTAGTCTTCATAAATGCCGATTTATTTTTTAAATGAGCTGGTCGAGGTACCCTTTTCTGGTCAGATATGGAATGTCAGACATATATCCTATCCACTGGACAGGTAGTAAACATTCAATTCTCGAATTTCATCCTTATTTTTTTAGAGCGTCTCTTTAACACACGAGTCTATGGGAAATAGTTTAGGCCCGTGATACCTCAGCTGCAAAATGGCAGCCATCTTGAAATCCAAGATGGCTGCCATAAAAAAAAATCATAAAAAAAATAAAGTATCATGATTATAACGTAGGTATTATTTTGAAATCTTGGGGTATTGAAATTTCCCCCCCAGTAATCTGTCCAATATATATACTGCAAAATGGCCACCATCTTGAAATCTAGAGAGGATCGACCATCATGAAAATTCATTAAAATAATTTTCTTGAGTTTTAAATAAGTTGAGGCACTGCATTTTAAACATACAGGCAGGTTTTGGCCTGCTGGTTTTAGAATATTGCTGCCCCAGTGATTGATCCACCGGGTCAGCTGAAAATGACCGCCACTTTGACATCTAAGATGGCTACTACGAAATATCTTTCAAATTTTTTCCTGAATTCTACATAACCTGTGACACTGTAAATTGGTATTATGAAGCAAAAACTTGTATTGAATGTTAATTTCAAATATGGATAGATAATGAACATATAACACTTAACACACTTTATCTGCCATTTTAAATTCCAATATGACCCATCATGACACAAAGGACATGATTACCTAGCTTAGTTCTAAATATTGATCATTGTGGGGGAAAATAAGTACAATATGATAGCACGAATCAAAATTCATGTATGGTATAACTGATGGTAATCCATTTATTATTGCTATCAATCATTTATATGCTAGGCGGTTGACAGTGAATCTTACAGATCTCCAGGAATTACTTTGAAACGATTCAATTGATAACCATTGTGTGTTCGACAATCTGACAATGGGAGCATGTTCGCCTCACAATCGGGAGATCAAGCTCCGACAGCATAAGACCAAAAGATGTTAAAAGAGGGGAGTTGCTTCTACCCTGTTTGGCGGTCAACGAATTAAAGGGGAAGTTCACCCTGACAACAAGTTTATTGAAACAATAACATAATAAATAATGAAAACAATATTGAAGGTTTGAGGAAATTCCATCAAATATTTAAAAAGCTATTGGAATTTCATTTAGTGTATTTGTGACGTCAGATGCAAGCAGTTCCCCCATGTTTCTTATAGTACAAAACTCAATGAAATGTAGCCTCCTAAAAAAAATGAAAATGTTTTTTATTGAACCCTCAGTATATCAACAAACAAATGATTTCACACCCGCTCCAGAAAGAAAAAAATTACCCATGATGAACCATTTATGCATTTTGTATCACACAACATAATGGGGCAGCTGCTCGTACAGTATATGACGTCACAAATCAAAAACTTAAAATTCTGATATCTTAGATGGATTTACCAATATCTTTTTTGTATCATATTTTCTTGTGTTTTTACAACAAACTTTTCTCCGAGGTGAACTTCCCTTTTTAAGGGATAGAGCAACGTCCGACGTGGCGCTGCTAATTTGCTGCCGGGCTCACGATCTACAGGGTATGGGCAAAATAAATTTTCGGAGCATTTCTGTTACTGAATTCTATTTTGAACAATAAAATATGTATTATTATCATTCATCATTAATATTAATTCATCATCATCATCATCATACCACTATATAACTATCAGTACTTCAAGTCTGGAGCAGTTTTATCTTCATGTCGATTTGTAATAAAATATCACAATTAGTGGAGCAATATTCTGAAACAAGCAGGCCAAAAACCTGCCTGTATGTCTAAAATGCAGTGCCTCAAATTATTTAAAACCAAGAAAATGATTTCAATGAATTTTCATGACAGTCGATCCTCTCTAGATTTCAAGATGGTGGCCATTTTGCAGCATATCTATTGGACAGATTACTGGGGGCAATTTCAATATCCCTAGATGCCAAATGTTGAAATAATACATTACGTGATACTAGATAAAGTGATTTTTTTTTAATGATCTTTTTTAATGGCAGCCATCTTGGATTTCAAGATGGCTGACATTTTGCTTCTGACTCAGGGGATCAGATCGCTGAGGGCCAGCAATATTTGAAATAAGCACCCCGCACTCCGTCGATATATGTCAAAGTGCAATACTGCAGATCATATAAAACTCAAAAAAATAATTTACAGCCTCTCAACAGAAAATGATTCCGGATGGTTATTATTCAACCAAAGCCACTTCAAATGTGGAACTGCAGAAGAAGCTAGCTGGTTTTTGTATTCATGGTGCTTCATACTTACGTAACATCTATATCAGCAATTAAGGGTGCCAAAGTTGTGGTTGTGTTGGATTTGTTTTCAGTGCCAATACAACGGGTTTTACTCACCATTATAATGTTGTACATCATTCAAACTTGGTAACCATATTTGAATTCAAAATAGCATATATTTAATATGTTTTTTTTCATTGATCAAGGATGCAAAGATCAAGTTTTTCTCCAAATTCAAAGTGTTAAAGGCAATACGTAAGACTTGAGCAAATAATCTTTCATGGCGGCCATCTTGTATTTCAAAATGGCAACCAAACAGGGGTCTGACAATAATCAGTGCCTAAATATATGCCTATATGACAACTTTCAGGGCCAGAGTTCATGTAAAACTCAAGACAATTATCATTGCTTTTAATTCATGGCGGTCATTTTGCCGAAACTGGGTGGTTACATTGCTGGTGGCCGGCAAAAATCAGTGCCACGTACTTCTGTATGCCAAAGTTTGGTGTCATATATAATGTAAAATCCAAGAAAATTATTTTGATATGGTTTTTCATGGCAGCCATCTTGCCGCTGAACTGATGGTCAGAGCACTTGTGGCTGGCAATATTTGAAATCAGCACCCAAAAATAGGTACTCTATTTGCCAAAGTTCAGAGCACATGTAAAATTCAAGAAAATGATTTTTAGTGATTTTCATGGCGGCCATCTTAGATTTCAAGATGGCGGCAGACCTGGTGGTAAGACTATTTGAAATAAGTGCCCTAAACTACACCTACACTGTACATGCTAAATTTCAATACCATAGCTCATACAAAACTCGAGAAAATTATTGCAACGATATTTCATGGTGGCCATCTTGGATTTTAAGATGGCGGCCGTTTTGCCGCTGACCTGGAGGTCAAATTGCTGGGGGGCCGGCAATATTTGAAATCAGTACCTCAAAATACCCCTATATGCCAAATTTCAGTGTCACATATCATGTAAAACTCAAGAAAATGACATTTAATGATTTTCATGGTGGCCATCTTGGATTTCAAAATGGCGGCCATTTAGACGCCGACCAAATGGTCAAATTGCTGGGGGCCGGCAATATTTGAAATCAGTGCCTAAAAATACCCCTGTATGCCAAATTTCAGTGTCACACGTCATGTAAAACTCAAGAAAATGACATTAATGAATTTCTCATGGCGGCCATCTTGGATTTCAAAATGGCGGCCGACCCGATGGTCAAATCACTTGGGGCCGGCAATATTTAAAATCAGCACCCCGAATTAAGCCTATATGCCAAATTTCAGTGTCACATATCATGTAAAACTCAAGAAAATGACATTTAGTGATTTTTCATGGCGGCCATCTTGGATTTCAAAATGGCGGCCATTTAGCCACCGACCAAATGGTCTAATTGCTGGGGGCGGCAATATTTGAAATCAGTGCCTATAAATACCTCAACATACCGAATTTCAGTGTCACACGTCATGTAAAACTCAAGAAAGTGACATTAATAATTTCTCAGGGCGGCCATCTTGGATTTCAAAATGGCGGCCGACCCGATGGTCAAATCACTTGGGGCCGGCAATATTTGAAATCAGCACCCCAAATTAAGCCTATATGCCAAATTTCAATACCGCAGTTCATATAAAACTCGAGAAAATGATTGCAATAATATATCATGGCGGCCATCTTGGATTTCAAGATGGCGGCCATTTTGCCGCCGACCAAATGGTCAAATTGCTGGGGGCCGGCAATATTTGAAATCAGTGCCTCAAAATACCCCTATATGCCAAATTTCAGTGTCACATGTCATGTAAAACTCAAGAAATTTACATTTAATGATTTATCATGGCGGCCATCTTGGATTTCAAAATGGCGGCCGACCCGATGGTCAAATCGCTTGGGGCCGGCAATTTTTGAAATCAGCGCCCAAAAATACCCCTGTATGCCAAATTTCACACTTTCTGCCAGATTCGAGCATCTTTTTCACATATCTACTGGACTATAGCAGGTAAGGAAGGAGGAGAATAAGGGGAGAAAGAGGTATTATAAATAGTATAGTGGAAGCGCTGTGGTGTAGCAGTTCTGACTCTAGCCTTGTAATCAGAGGGTCGTGTGTTCGAATCCCCCCATGGCCTAGTGTCCTTTGGCAAGGCGTTAATCCACACTTTGCCACTCTCCACCCAGGTGTTAAATGGGTACCCGGTAGGATGTGAAAGCCTATATGTAGTATGCCTTGCAATTGAGTCTTGGAACTCTTGTTGGAATGCTCCCCAGGAAGTGGAGAAGGTGCATACATTGTATGCGGGCATGCAAGGATCCGATGACCGGGGTAATAATATTCTGTAAAGCGCTTAGAGACGTCGTTCCGATGTATTAAGCGCTATATAAATGCGGAATATTATTATTTATTTATTTGTTATGATTGTCTTGAATGTCGACAGTGACAAGGAGGAGCAGATAAAACGACTGAAGGAATTACAACGACTACAAGCCAGGCAAGCTGAGAGGGCGCTAGAGGATTTTAAGAATCAAGTAGAAACCAATTCAGGAAGAATGTTTGATGACATGAAGACACAGGTAATAATTCAACTTGAGATCAAGATGGATCCAACTCCACTCCACTAATGGGGTGTTGCAAGATACTTGCGATCAATCGGAAGTCTATTTTTGGTCTGTAAATCAATATGTCTTGCAGTTAATTGCAAATTAGTGATTGATTGCTAATCTGCTCCTTGAAACAAATAGTTGATTTGATTTGCTACAGCTATCGTTGATCTATCAGTTATAAAATTGCAACAGAATATTTGCAATTGATCGCAAATATTTTCTTGCAACACACCCTTAATCAGTAGGAAGCTTTCTGAAAGATGATGGGTTGATAATGTGTAGGTTTTTTTCAGATGAAAATCTGTGTGAGAATGCGAGGCCCGAAATACCCCTTCATCCTCTTCCCATACACAATAAATCATGCTCCCAGCTACATACATGTATATACTAATATTTATCGATACTTTAGATATTATTGCGCATTTTGATGGGTCAAATGTCAAAAGCCATGGCCTTATCATTTCTTCTGCATGGGCTGTATATGCGTGCATGCATTAAACCAACGTAGCACCTTTGCAGGTCAGGTTGTTTTGGGACTTTGTTTTACTACTTTTCTTCTTTTCACAATCTTCACTATTTCCCCTTAGATGAAATAGGAGTAATTTGAGATCTGCTCATGGGTTCTTTTTGTGACAATAGAGACTGTTATCAGCACAAATACTCATACATGAAGGAGGGCTTTTAAAATGAAATTCACTTGCTTGTAATTAGCTGTGCAAAGGCAACAAAGCTTAATCAACAGATATGTTGGCCAAAGCATTGTGATGTATTACTGTGGGTAGTGTGTATTTTTGATGATTTTACTTTGGATGCATAGCATGTCAGTGATACATGTATGTAGGCTTGTAAGAAAACTAAAACTGGCCAGTGGAAAAAGTTGAATAACCACACTCTATATTTCCATGCTATGTACAAAACTTCAGTGATGTGCATTGACTGTTCAGAACTTAGTTACTTTGGATTATTACAGGTCTTCTTTTTTTTTTTTTTTTAAATGATCATTTTCTTTTTGTTTAGATGGCAGGAGTAGAAGCTGATTTGACTAAGTCAAAGGAGTTAAGAGAGAAGCAATCTAAAGAATATAAAAGACAGAGTGAAGAGGCAAGGAATACACATCAACAGCAGGTTAGATAGATATGGCTTTTATCTCATCTTTAATAATGCAAGGTTTTGGTTGCATGGAACTTTAGATATTTCTTTTGGTTCATTTCTTTTCAGTGATTAGAATTTATAGAAAAAAACGTCTAACTTCAAAGTGTGAAAGTTACTAGATGTTTATCTCAATAATCTATATCATTCCTGTTGTATTGATACTGGAGGCCATTTTATAAAGATGTTCGTAAGTCACAAATGATTTTATGCATGACTGGTGACCTTTTCTCAAGTCCATCTCAGAAAATTATTGATTTGAATAAATAGAGAAAAATCAAACTAGCATAATGCTTAAAATTTCATCAAAATTGGATGTAAAATAAGAAGTGTGGCTTATTTTTCACAAAAACATGTTATATGCACAACTCAGTGACATGCAAATGAGACAGCCGATGGTGTCCCTCACTCGCTATTTCTTCTGTTTTTTATTGATTGAATTACCGGTATACAACATTTAATTTGTTACAGATTTGACATTAAGGACCAACTCAACCGAACCATATATTATTAAACAATGCCAATTCCACATGTTCAGGGAGGTATTAATTGTTGTTTCACTTGGCATTGAGTAGAATATTTCATATTTCACATAAAAGATACAAAAGAAATAGTGAGTTGGTGATGTCATCAGTCCCCTCATTTGCATACCCACCAGGATGTGGATATAACTATTTTGTGAAATTAAGTGAAAATTTGAAATATCATAACTTTCTTACTTTATACCAATTTGATGAATTTTTCAGTGTTATGCTTGTTGGATTTTTCTCTTTCTATTCAAATCGACTTTCTTTTTTGTGGGGTGGACTTGTCCTTTAATAATGCAAGGTTTGGTTGCACAAAAATTAAGGTTATTTTTTTGAGTGATAAGAATTTAAAGAAAAAAGTGTCTAGCCTCAAAGTGTGAAAGTGACTAGATGTTTATCTCAATAATCTGTATCATTCCTGTTGTATTGATACTGGAGGCTATTTTATAAAGATGTTCGTAAGTCACAAATGATTTTATGTACGACTGGTGACCCTTTCGTACGCTACATGATATATCCTGTTGTAGCTCACGTAGCCCTTAAGACCAGATGAAGATGAATCATATCAGGTTAGTAAACTGGATCTGAAATCATCTGCATCTCTGCACCCTTCTTTCCTCCCAACAGTGTCCATTCTGAGACCCTCTTTGACCACCTTTCTTGGTTTGTCATTGGGTGTCATGTCACTATATTTGCCTTTCACTCTTGATATATTTTATTTTCTAGTTCATCTTTCATAATCCTGTCCCTCAAATATTTCCTTTGAAAACCAACCCCCTTCCAGTTATCTGAGCTGGAGCTCTCTCATCAGAGGGAGAGGGCTCGGATCCTCGAGCAATGTCAGGAGGAGAAGGATTGTCTCCAGGAGGAGCAGCAGGAGCTCTTGGAAACTACTAGGGAGAATCTTGAACAAAAGATTAGAGTATTGGAATCACGATCCCAGGAACAACAGACTAAAGATGCCAAGGTATGAAAACTGTCTTAACCCTATCTTAACTGGGCTATCTCGGACCAGTATATACTGAGGGGGTCATTTGACACCCCCCCCCCCCTCAGATCTCGGCTGCTGATTGCGCGATCGCCGCGAAAATTTGCACGCACGTAGAGCTGGATGTTAACTACAAGACTGTGTAGTAAAATTTTCAAGAAATTAATTGTTTATATTTTTTAATTAATTAATTATGCAAATAAGCGAATGAAATTTGCCCTTAATTTTTTTTTATTTTTTTTTATGTTTTTGCCTTTAACTCAATTTATATAGTTAATAAAATGTTAATTTTTGGGGGTGAGTATCAATTATTACATTTCTAACAAAAATCTACAAAAACATTGCAAAAATGTAATTAATTTCTTATGTATTTTTTTTTTTTAATCTTATATATTTCTTTGTTTTTTCAAACCTTTGTTTTTTATTGTTTTTCTGATGAACTTTGTCGGGGCCCCTTTTACGATCATAAATTGCATAAAATAAATCCATTCAAACCAACAAAAGTAAAAATAATCATACATTTATGATTTTTGGTTGAAAAACACAATTTGCATTGACTTTGTACACAAAATCACGTTTTTGAGCAATTTTGGGCCTGACATGCACATACAAAATGTTGTGTAATTTCGGAACCGCGCACCTGGGCATCTCAAATTTGGTCTCAAAAGATGCACAAGACTTGAAAGTAAAAAGTCAGCTAGCGGCGCGATCAAAAAAATTTGTGCGACGGCGTAGTGACAAAATTCGTCGAGGGGGGGTCAAATTGACCCCCCCAGTTTAATAAGGGTTAATCATTACAAACTCTTAAGGTCCCAGGAAGCACAGACTAAAGATGCTTAGGTATGACAACTGTTTTCATCAATACAAACTCTAAATTGACAATGAAATGAAAACAATGAAATTTTGTTTATTTGAAAATGCAAAGTGGCAATTTTTTGTTAAAATTTTGCTTTTATCATCCATATCCAAATTTGACTTTTCTAAAGTTATGAAAATTAATATTCCCATTTCACTTAAGCTAATTATTACACACTTGTCAGCCTAAATGGGTCAAATGAGAAAAAGTGATGTTTCGTATTTATTTGCCAAGCAAATCTATTTATAACATATTGTACCATGAGATTACTGAAACATTTACATTTTGATAAATGAAAATTTTTGCTTGGTAGGGAATAATTGAACATTACTATTCTCAAATTCACTGTTTGTTTGTTTGTTAACCAGAATACGTGTAGCTCAAAGTTTTGCCCAATAAATCTGTGACATGAGAAGCTCATGCTGAGATGTTTCAGGACTTTTTCTTTTGTGCTAATTAGATTATTTTTCTGTATTTTGCAGATTATCTTTGATCTAGAGCAGCAGCTTCGTGATTTAAAAGAAGAAATGTTACAGGGAGATTCATTAAGAAAACAACAATTAGTTGAACTTGGTCTGCTGAGAGAAGAAGAGAGAAATAAAATACAAAGAGAACATGAAGCAGAGGTTTGTATTTAAGACAATTAGTAGCCTTGTTTAGGATTCAATTAAAATCCTTGATTCAGATGCTTATTCAGACAGGAATGGCTAGAGCTTTACAAGTCAAGCAGACCTTTTTTTTTTACAAAATCGTAATTTATTGAGAAAAATCATCTCTATATGTCTCTATTTCATAAAACTTACACAAATATGGTTATCAGATCAATGTAATTTCAGGTAACTTTTTTTTTTCAATCATTTTGTTAAAACCAGGGTGAGATATACAGAAGTTTAAATGTTTTTTTTTTCTTCTGCAAGAGCAGTGCGCATTTTAGCTTGCATGCAGCTTGAGCGCCCCGTTGAGCGAGTGGGCACGCATTTTATTATGAAATACACTTTTTGGGAAAAAATACACTTTTTTAATCACAGAATACAATTTTTCATTCCCAGAGGTTGGCAGGTCTGGTCAAGTGTTGTGTTATTAATCAAGTTATATACAATTTTGAGATTTGGGTACCACATTGCAGGGGATCTCTTTTCTTCATATGTCACTGTGTTGGACCACTGAGACCACTGGATGCTCCCAGCCAAGGTGTATGGCAATATGTTATCTGAAAATTTCCCATGATGCTGGTAAGCAAGGAATCACACTTTAGGTGTCCCTGTATCTCTGTGTGTTACAAAATCTCCAATTAAATCTAATTTGCTGATGTGGTTTACGGTACACCATGTGGAGTGTTATAGAAACAGTGGATAGAAGAAGAAAAGAAATGGATAGGCGAGAAAGTGGAAATTTGAGAGTAGAGTAATCTTTCTTGAATGTAGTCCTGAAAAGGACTGTAAACCAGAAGAGATTGATGAGTTGAATACAGCTTGAGTAGTAGGATGGATGAGGAGATGCTGGCTTGAGTCTGTGAGTAGAGATGATGAGTAGAAGCAGTAGAGAGACTCGACGTTTCGGGCAGGTTGACTGTCCGTCTTCAGGAGACTCAATCTCTTCTGGTTTACAGTCCTTTTCAGGACTACATTTAAGAAAGATTACTCACTCTCAAATTTCCACTTTCTCGCCTATCCATTTCTTTTCTTCTTCTATCCACTGTTTCTATAACACCCCACATGGTGTACCGTAAACCACATCAGCGATTGTACATGCCACTATGCAAACCTTCAAACAACAAATCTAATTTGCTTTAAAAGAGCTTTAGAAAGTGATATTTGAATGAAATAAAATTGGCTTTCTTTTATTGATAGGTGAGACAATTGAGATCTGAAATGGACCAATACAGGACAACATTGCAGAAAGAAAACAGTACAAATATGGAACAAGCTATGAGACAAGTAAGATAGTAAAGATTCAATGTATGAATGTAATGGTTGCAAATATTATGCAAATATATCAGGCTTTGAGAAAGTATAGTGGGAATTATTCATCCGCGATTGGACTGGCAATTACTGTTTATCCTGAGGTTCGCCCTGAGGGGAAAATAGTTACATTGCCAGTTCAACCAAGGATTAATAATTCCCACTATGCTTTCAAAAGAAACGCCTGATATATTTGTTTTAAATCCCTCTGTAACTTGTGGACATAGCCCTTTGCTGATGTTTAACCAATCTAGACCAAATCGAACGTTGCTGGACCTAGTCCTACTCTAGGCCTGTCGAGCTAATTGCTAGACAGTTCATGAGTAGGCTGTGCGCGGCTTCTATCCCACTGCACTTGATGAGAGGTCCGCTGCGCTGTGTTGGCTGTTGCAGTTGCACTCAATATGTAAATAAATATGTGCAGGCTAAATATTATTAGTATCAGATCTTGACTCACCTTGTTAGGTATGTTTATTTCAAATCTAAGGATCTTGAATGAATGGCTGTCAGAATTGTAATCTAGACCCAATTCCACAGTGTTTTTTCAAATTGTAGGTAAGTAATTTGAGCAAGAGATTGTATTTTACTTTATTTGATTGCGAATGATTTGGGTCAAGTCAGAAAAAAAAATGCATGTGCAGTTCAGCGTTGAGAGAAAATATTGAGTGTGAGCATGCGCAGTTCTCCCCATGAAAGTATATCGAAAAATATACGGAGCTACAATAAAACTATACGGAGCTATTTGCAGCGATGTGTTTTCCTATTGAAATTATACTTTGTCACATGATCACGAATTGACCATTTATTTATCTAGAATACTCATTAATATTCATGAGAGGGATATAATACATGATAACTTCCGAAGGTAGGGGATTCACATTCATTGTTAAATTTACTTTTATTGATTTAAATTGATTCTGGGTAAATTTCATGAGTATGTAACAAGTGTTGCTTTAAATTTACCCACACATTGCTCCTTGATCATTTATGTTGTTGTCAACTGGTTTTACAAATGGGAGAATGTAGTGTAATAATAATATGTTTATTTATATAGTGCAGTTACTATGTGCATATGCTCAACTGTACTTTGATAACTTGTTATCATATTATTACCCCGGCTGTAGCTTAATCGCCATATCGGCTCTAAAGCATCAAGGAATAAATCCTACCGGGTACCCATTCATCTCACCTGGGTTGAGTGCAGCACAATGTAAATTTCTTGTTGAAAGAACACACAGCATGGCTGGGATTTGGACCCACGTCCCTCTGATTGAAAGAAGAGAGTCGTAACTACTAGATAATGTCTTATAAAGGTGCCTAATTATAATAAGTTTTTATAGACCTAGCGAAAGTGTACTTTCCTTAATACAACATATTCATGTTTGATTCTATTTAGACCAATGAAAGATTAAAGGATATTGAGAGAGACTACACCACCAGACTGGAACAAGCAAACAAGGTAAAAGTTAATAATATTGACTGGCTTTGATAGAGATACATGTATGTATGGCCGATCACCCAAAGCATAGTCACCGCTCATTCAAGACAAGTCCATTCTATAATCAAATATGGGACATCTTTAGAAAATTCGTAACAAATTTAGAAGTGTTTACAGTAAACTGCATATACAAAGGAGACATCTTGTTTGTCAACAAAACACTTAAAGGTCCCCTGACATACAATTCATGTTGTCTTCACTTAATGTGTATGAGTCTCTACTTCACTCATTACCTCTTGAATTCTGATGTGCATCATATAATTTCAATATTTTTATTTCATTTTTCTTGCATTTACTGCAGTATACTAAGCCCCGCCCGATTAAAATATATATAATTTTTTGCCTATTGTGATGTCACAGGAAGCAGAAATAAGCATAACAATACACAATGCTATGCAATTTGCCATATCTATATGCCATTGCTACCAATCACAAGTCTTCAAACAACACTAGGGCCTGCATAGCAACCATTCAAACTGTCATTTAGTTACTGCTTGTGAGGTGGTATTTTATGAAGACTTGTAATTGTTAGCACTGGTACATAGTTATGGCAAGTTGCTTTGTGTATTGTTATGCTTATTTCTGCCTCCAGTGACATCACAAGAGGCAAAAACAATGATCTAGTGGATTTTAAGGAGGCGGTGTATAGTATACTGCAGATAAATGCAAGAAAAATGAAATAAAAAATATTAAGATTATATGATGCACATTTAAACCCAGCAGGACATGATTTGGTGAAGTAAAGACTCTTACACATTAACAGTAAGTATTCTGTATATTCATGTCAGGGGACCTTTAATAGCTTGGCTCCAGATTAATCAGGTAACTGAATTCATATACTAGAGACCAGCCCTCTCCGCTTCAGTAACTTGCACATTAGAACAATTACTTTGTCAGCTTCAAAATACTATAGCAATGTGCCACTCACAATTGTGCACTTTTGATTAGTGACCATATTCTGAAAGACAATTCAAAATTTATCTCTTTAGTAGTTTGTTTGCAGTTTTGAGATTACATAAATATACACAGCTTGACTCATTGTAAACACTCTTTGCCTAATTGGAAAAAGTACCGGTAATGATAATAACAATAATATTGATAATTTATATCTCATTGCACATGATAATATGCGAATACTGTGCTCATGCATTAATTGAATTGAATTTATTGATTGTTTATGCATGCACAAGATTTCATATACAACGCAAATACAAACATAATATGAACTTATTATCTGACTTCAATAATATTTTTTAACATCATAAGCTTATATTCTTCTTCCAGAGTGAGTGCAGCCTCACAGTTCTGAAGATTAACATACTGGTTGTATATATATATATGAGGAGATTTTGTAATATGTGTATTTTGTTTTATCTAACTCTACAATTTATATAGGATGAAAGTATATGACTCTGTTCTTCTTGTTTTGTTTCCAGACTATTAAAGATCATGAGGATACCATTCATCAACTGAGAGAAGAAAATCAGATGTAAGTATTTCATCTGAGACTGTGAAGTCTGGTGTACACTACACAATCCGACTATGCCGTGATAGAAAACATGTCACATTTTGCATGAAATATGAAAGGTCAAAGAAGTAAAATTATTTTATTTAAAGTTCAGCATTTTGCTAGGAATACTAAAATCAGCATCCTGCTTTGCTTCAAGCCCTGTAGTCGGGTGAAGTCCAAATGGGTTTCAAGTCACAGCTAATGATGAAGACATTACGATTTGGAATTAAATTTCGTTCTTTTTTTGGTCTCGCCTGCATAGCAGAGCGAGACTATAGGCGCCGCTTTTCCGATGGCGGCGGCGTCAACATCAAATCTTAACCAAAGGTTAAGTTTTTGAAATGACATCATAACTCTGAAAGTATATGGACCTAGTTCATGAAACTTGGACATAAGTTTAATCAAGTATTACTGAACATCCTGCTTGAGTTCCAGGTCACATGACCAAGGTCATTTAGGGTCAATTAACTTAGACCATGTTGGGGGAATCAACATCAAAATCTTAACCTAAGGTTAAGTTTTTGAAATTTCATCATAACTCTGAAAGTATATGGACCTAGTTCATGAAACTTGGACATAAGGGTAAGGAAGCATTACTTAACATCCTACTTGAGTTTCAGGTCACATGACCAAGGTCAAAGGTCATTTAGGGTCAATGAACTTTGGCCAAATGGGGGGTATTTGTTGAATCACCATCATAACTTTGAAAGTTTATGGATCTAGTTCATTAAATTTAGACATACATGTAAAGGGCAATCCCGGGGGGGGGGGGGTGGGTGGCCAGTCAAATATATTGCTGTACACACGCATGACCAAAAGACGCGTTTAAAGGTTGTTTTTTTTTCAGTTTTGGACGCAGGCAGCATGCACTCGTTACGGGTATCAAAAACACAGATTTTCAAAAATAAGGGTGGTTTTGCAAGACTTGTCAATGGTCAATCGCGGGGTCAAACGTATTTAGGTTTTTTTTTTTTCCAAAGCTTTTTCTCCAGGGCTTTTTCCTCCTCATTTCTGAAAAGTGTTCAGGTTCTTCCTGATTGTGGTATTTTAACCCTAACTGCACTGGGGATATGCAATACCCATGAATATAGTTTTGTCTATATTTAAATATATTGTTAGCAAGAAGACAAAACTTTTTAGGGGTCATATTCTGGCGACAACTTGTTTGGGGCCAAAATGTGTTAATGAAGCTCGCGATAAACTTGTTTAGGGGGTTATTTTGCACACAGAGAAAAAATCCTTTAGGGGGTGTTTGGAAATAATTTGGCCACGCATGTGTACAGTAATACATTTGACTGGCCCACCCGGGGGACAATCAAGTATCCCTGAACATCCTGCGCGAGTTCCAGGTCACATGACCAAGGTCAAAGTTCATTTAGGTTCAACAAACTTTGGTTATGTTGATGGTATTTATGGAATTGTCATCATAACTTAAAAAGTTTATTGATCTAGCTCATGAAACTTGGACATAAGAGCAACCATGTATCTCTGAATATCCTTTGCGCATTTCAGGTCACATGACCAAGATCAGAGGTCATTTAAGGTCAATGAACTTTGGCCATGTTAGGGGTATTTGTTGAATTGGCATCATAACTTAGAAAGTTTATGGATCGAGTTCATGAAACATAGACACAAGGGTAACCTCGTATGAATGATTGTTTTGCACACATCTTAGGTCATATGATTATGGTCAAAGGTAATTTTGGGTCAATGGACATTGTATTTTATTGTCATATGAATGTTTTCTTTTGTGGATAATTACATGTATTCAAGAGCTGTTTTCAAAGTCAGTACTGCTACTATATCGAATTGCGCAATGCAGGCGAGACTGCCAGAGGCGTCCCACTTCTTTTTAATTTAAGGAGGATAGAAATGGACTGAAATTCCAATTTTAATTTTCAAAAATTTTATTTTTTCGATTTTGTAGGTCGGAATGTTCATATCAAAAAGCTATAATTTCTTTAAAAATCGGATCACAACAAATAATATAGTATGCACTAGGCCTAATATAGGCTTCTGTTATGAATGTATGTATTTCAAGTTAGATTACAGGTTTGAAGATTGTCTGTCCAATACTATGTTTTCAGTATGCAATCCATAGTATGATCAGATGCCTTATTTGATTGATAGAATCACATCTTTGCAAACTTAACAGAAATTAACCGTTAGCTATTAAATGAAAGATTATGATTTGTGTATTTTCCTTACAAATCATTTGATAATACTGGACTGATTAACCTACCATTTCTTTTTCTCAATTTTTGATGAATTTCTTCTCTCTTTTTTTAATCACTTCACAGAGCTAAATCAAACATGGAGTTACAACTGACTGAGACAGTATCAAAACTTGAAGATGAAAAAGAACTTTTAAGAAAACAACATGAAGCTTACAACAAGGTATACAATGTTTGATTTGTTCTACTGATCCAACTATATCATGACTAAACCATCTTAATCTACTATCTATTCAGAATAGATAGTAGATTATGATGGTTTAGCCTTGATAGTGTTGGACCAAGTGGCAGACGCTCTACCAACTGAGCCAACTCACGGGTTAGACTCACTTAATTTGAGTCTCATTTAGCACATTGCCCATGTTGTCATATTTCTTCTTATTATTTTGCACTTTTCAAATGAAAGTTTGATTCATAAACAGTTCATCTCATCAGTAAACTAAGTGGTATAAGACCAAGATATGAGTTTAGCCTAACTGGTAAATACATGTAGGCTTAATAGAAATTACACCAAAATGGTTGATAAACAACCTGATCAATATACAAGCTAGGATGTTTAATGAGATCAAAGTTAAAGTAGACCAAGTGAGTGTATAACATGTGAGAAGGAACCCTAAATTCATCTGTCTTGTTTAGATAATTGATATACATGACTTATTCACCAGTGCCTTTACATACAAGTATATTGGAAAAGCATGGTATAAACAAAAAATTATAATAATGCACATGATCTCTCAATGCCATACTCATAACATGTAATTGTTCCTTATTAGCAAATAATAACCCAAAGAAAATTAATGAATTCTTATTTTGTTGATCACAAGTTATGTAGCCATAGGAATATCATATCTAATGAAAGTGATTAATCTCATGTTTATTTGAAAGGCTGTTCAAAGAGAGCTTGGTGACCAAAGACATAGGATTAAACAACTTGAGAGAAGACTACAACAAGAAGAATTAAATCATCAAGAAAAGGTACTTATATTGATTGATTGATTGATTGATTGCATTTATTCTTTTTCATTCCAAAATTTAACAAAAGTTACAATGTATAGCAAAACACAAAAAATATAATATACAGAAATGAAAAAAGGGATCCCACTGGAAAGCAAAGCTTGTTAGTATGGGTTCCCTGCAATAAATAGTTAATTAAAGTATATCTTTGATCAATGGAATTAAATTATATTGGCCTATGTCTTTATCAGATACTTTGTACAGTATTCTTCATTCTTATCACTAGTCATTTATGCATAATATCTATTTTGGCCCACTACAGAAAATATTCCCTGGTGAGTTTTCTCACTTTTGAGCCCAGTTGTCACATTAATATTAAATTCCCCAATTTCCTGCAAAAACAGAAAGCATGGAATTCATGAAGAACATGAATCCACAGAATTGCACAGAAAACGCAATTTTCAGATTAAAAAAAAATTGAAGTTATGAAAATACACTGCCAACGGTGAACCTTAAAGAGAAATGCCAGTAGTTGCAGTACACACTGATTTCATGAGAAAGTCTGTAAAACCAGGCTTAATTGTCAGTATATCATCGAGGATCTAGATCTGGTACAGTTACATAAACTGAACTTTGTGAAATCTTGAAATCTACGCTGAAAAATGTTCACACTGAAGATCACCAACACAGATAAGCGCACGTGGGACAGTGTATTATTATTGCTTTGAATGTCGGCCCGACGCTTGACCTGAATCCTGTGCTTATTTGCTAATTTCTCAGCAATTACACAATTTCTTCCAGAATCCTTCGGCACATATTTTTATTTATACAAACAGACACTTTGGTGGTCATTTCATTGGATTCTGTACGAACTCATTTTGATATAGTTACCACAACTGGCGTTTACCTTTAAAAGTAAAATCCAATGAAAAGAAACTATGCATCATGAGGATAAGCTGCTGATCAAATCTTTTTGCAGTGTTAAGCATTTGTTCATTATGTAGTGCATATACATGAATATAATGAAAACAGCACTTTATTGAGTTTTCACTATTACAATTGAATTATCATACGTTTATCCATGTCACAGAAGAGCACAGAATTTTATATTTAGAAAAGGAGAAACTGGGGACTTCATGTATATGTGACCACCGAGCTCAAATGTGAAAATAATTCACCAGGGGAGGTACCCTTGAATGAGCTGAAATAGATGCTTTGGCTTCAAAAATTTGCAAAATTGTTTTATCTCAAAGAACACAGGTTAACTCCTTCTCTACTGACTGTCAAAATTCATCATATTCAACCAAATATTTTTATAAGAACTCCTTTTCAGACTGCAATGAATTCAGATGTAGAATAGTAATCATCTTTTGGATATTAAAAGCCATGAAACATACTGTCACTACCTAGACAGTACATATTTTTCATTACCGAAATCATGTTATTTGCTTATTATTCAAGAATTTGATTGTTATTTTTTATCTTAGGTTTTACAGTTACAACATGATTTTGAGCAGAGGAATCGGGGACTCCTACCAGCAGCTATTAAAGATGTGAGTTCATAGCCCCTTGCATTAAAGTAATAGACCAACAAAAAAACTCATGGCTTTACAAAGGACTTATTACCCTTTCTTCTGCTAAATGGTTTACCCCAAATTTTCCCTATTTCAACACAATGGGAGTAAACTTTCTACAGTACATGTACTAACATCACTGCCTTACTTTGGTGAAAGGAAGCAAGTTACAAAAGTACCATTTGTTGTAAATGAGCAATGTGTGTTCGTCATTTACATCGGCGTCAATGCAATTTAACCGCATATTTTCTTCAATATCTGTCAACAGAACAATCATTTCTTCCCCAAATTCTGCCTGAACGTGCAACATGCAAAGGGTATTTCAGAATTGGAGCCCATATAGTCCTTCTCCATGCAAGCACCTTTCAGCTACTAGTTCATAGAAACAAGCTATTCTATTCACCAGCTTGTTACATGTATAATCAATGAAGCTCATATTAGAATTCAGTCTACATAAAATGAATGTTGCTACGTCAGGGAAGCTTTAAGAGTTTTCATGCCAGGGGGTGTAGATTTTATTTTGAACAGCCTTTGCACATGCTCAGATTTATCAAAGAAAAGCTTCTCATCATGGCAACATTACCATACTGCTATGTTTAAGATATTTTCCACAAAATTACCACAAAAGATTTGGCATCAGTTTGCTCTTTTTAACGGAAATAACAATGAAAACAGAAAAAAATTCCATCTTATTTGTGTGATTTATTTTATAGATACTGAAAAAAACAATGGGGGGCAGGAAACCTCTTTGCAAACTTGCCTTCAAACTGATGTTGTAAGGGGTTCAGTTTTAAATTAAGATGGATATGAAATGTGGTATATCATATTTGACTGTTTCTTCAAGTAATCTGTGATTTGCTTATATTTAATTTGGTGATTTTTTTCCCCACAGGAATTAGATGCTACCATCTTATCACTGAAGTCTCAAGTAAATACTCTTCAACAAAGACTCTTAGTCATTCAAGAAGAAATTGATTTAAGGAATAAACATATTGCCAAATTCTCACCAACCAGAAACTGATGGAAAAATGAGGAGTGTGATTAGTGAGGTCACCTGTGGGTTCTGTTTCATCAAACTTAACAATTGTTTGTCAAATGATTTTTTACAATTGATTGCATCAGACACAATGGTGAAGCTTGTATTATAGACCCTAAAGCAGACCTGCCAACCAATACGTTTTAGCCGTATTTAGTACGTTTTTGCAACCAAAATACGGCAGTACGTTTTTTCTTCGAAAAATACGTTTTTTGTATTAAAAAAAAAATATATATATATATATTTTTTTTTTTTTTTTTTTTTTAAACTAAATCGTAATTTATTGAGAAAAATAATCTCTATATGTCTCTATTTCATAAAACGTGCACAAATATATTAGATCAATGTAATTTCAGGTAACTTGTTTTTTTTTTCAATCATTTTGTTCAAACCAGGGTGAAGATATACACATGTGTTAATGTTTTTTTTTTCATCTGCAAGAGCAGTGCGCATTTTAGCTTGCATGCAGCTTGAGCGCCGCAATGAGCAAGTGCGCCAAGCATTTTATTATGAAATACACTTTTTTGGGGAAAAATACAGTTTTTTTTATCACAGAATACAGTTTTTCATTCCCAGAGGTTGGCAGGTCTGCTAAAGGCTGTTTCATAAAACTGTTTGTTAGTAATGTACAATCCTAGGAACAACTGAACTATGGCAAGCCAAAAGGGTGTCTTCATTCCCATTTACACCAGGATGAAAAGATGCAGATCCAAAAAAATGGATTTGTAACAAATGCTAGTACCCTGATGGCATCTTAACTCCAGACCTTGTGGATGACAATCCAAGGACTAATGCACTGGTCCACTGTGATGACAATGATTGTGGGACAGAGACCCAAGTTTTCACCAAAGCGTGCACCAGAGTTTACTTCTTCATTTTCAAGAATTGATAGACATCGGCTGAAAAAGGTTTTGTGTTACTCGAATATCAATGGCTGATGCTTTATAAGATGTCTAGAGTGAATACTAATTAAATGATCGGTTTAAAGACAGTGCTCACGTGACTAGGCAGTTTGATGCTGTATAAAGCCTGTCAGCTTTGATAAAGAGTCAGAGTAAATTGAATTATACTCGTGTATCATTGGGCGATGAATAGTTTTAGGTATCTAGTTTCCTCTCTCTGTAATGTTTTTTTTTTACAGATATTAATTCAATTTTAAAGTATTTGTAAAATGGGTGAATTGGACAGAATTTGATGAGTCCCTCCATGAAAAGCAATTACTTCAACCTTTTATTATTAATAGTAACATCGCCGAGAAAAATTCAAAGTGACAACGATCAGTGACAAAGAAATCACTCAACTGAAGCTTTATTACTCTTGTCTTTTCTATTGTGTCAAATTTATTGCAAAGCGAGGAGTTGCTCGTTAGATCCATCTAAATTTTGTTTGTTCAATTCAATAAACTATTAATATCAATCCTCCAATTTTTAAAGAAATTAGAATAAATACACTGTCTGTTATAGAGATCATCAAAATGGTACAAATTCTAGGATTTACATTCATGGATTAGATCTAAGGTTTCTCTATGGAAAACCAAATGTAGTTTGTGTTTTAGAGGAGGTAAACATTTTAACAAATGCTTTGGTTTCTCATATTAGTAAACACGGGAATGATGAGTACAATAGGATTTTTTTTTTTCCATTATAATACTTTTGGCAATTTTTCTTCCCATAATCACAGGTGTCAGTCATGGCTCATGATATCACAGGTGTACAAAGTAGAGATACAATACAATACAATATTGGTATTCATATTGCACTCTTTACAATGACTGTATCACAGCGCTTTACAAAAGAGCAATTAGAAAATTTGAAAATTAGAAAGATTTAAAAGAGATGCCAGTCTTCAGGCCACAAATAACTTCCCATTTCAGGTATGTTGAAGGTTTCATGTTGTGGTTCTTCTGTTCAGACCAGTGAGTTCAATTGACTGGCATCCCTGACAGGGATTAATATGGGATTTAAAGGGGAAGTTCACCCTGAAAAAAAATTGTTATGTAAAAATAGCAGGGAAAATATATATTGGTAAATTTTTGAGGAAAATCCATCAAAGATTTAAACAGTTATTTACTTTTTATTTTTTTATGTATCGTTAATATAAAAAATCAATTAAATGTCATTTTATTTTTTTTAAATGAATAAAAGGGTTTTTATTGTACCTTCAGTATATTAACAGACAAATTATTTCACACCTGATCCTGAAAGATTTTTTAGACATCATGAACCATTAGATGATTAAAATTCATGCATTTTATATTTATATTTACATAACATGGGGCAGCTACTCGTATATGAAGTCACCAATCAAAAAACTTAAAATTCTAAAAACTTTCTTTGATGGATTTTCCTCAAATTTTTCACCAAATTTTTCTTCTTTTTTTAAATGGTATTTTACAACAAACTTGTCCTCAGGGGAAACTTCCCCTTTCAATCAATCATTGAGTCATTTTTATTCATTTATACTTTAGAACATACAGGATAAAAACATCATCAGCAGAAGCTGTATTACATCATGGTGCTGTTTTTATATGGACTTTTAAAATGTAGAAATTATCAATACTGTGATATGAAAGGTATATTTTATTATTGGTAGCCAAATGTGACACGTATCTCTAACAGTATTTTTAAATTTATTTATTACTATTATTATTTAGATATTCCAATTTTTTAAAGACTGATAACTGAATAGGTTCATTATCCAATGGCATTCACATTCCAGTATATGGTTTGTTTTATATCAAGAAAAGCCTTACAGCTAGATCAAATAACAAAAAAAAAATAGAAACAGAACTTTGTTTGCAAACAACCAACTTAAAATAATTGGTCATATATCTAGCAATTTCCAATGCAAATTTGGTTGTATTAAAATGTATATGTGTATTTTTTTATTAAAAGTAATAAGCAATAATACGTAATGTTACTTTTTATAGCCACTGCCATTTTGTTTCTGTAAAATATATTCATACTTCATGTATGTTTTTATGTTCTTTCTTGCTATGGATTTTTAATGTGAGTGTGTCGTGGTCTAGTGGTTACGGCTCCTGTCTTTCAATCAGAGGGACCTGGGTTTGAATCCAAGCCGTGGCATGTTTTCCTTCAGCAAGAAATTAATGCACCAAGTGCCTTTAGCAGCTGGAGCTACATGTACAGCTGGTGTATACTGTGCCATTGAATATGCAACTAGATAATCAGCACCTCATAAATGCTTTGTATTATCATTGCTGTTGTCGTTGTTATTATTGTTATTAGTGTTAATATGTTTAAATGTAATTGTTTAACTGTAAATGCTGTTAAATTGTAAATATTTTCTGATTCCCTCTTTTCTATGTAAATATGCTGTGCATTCCATTTTTAAATTTCATTTATGTAAATTGTAAAGAAAAACTTTTATGAATGTAAATTACATTCGTTTGCAATTTTTTAAAGAATTTGTAAATTTATAAATATATTTATTGTCATCTTAAAGAAACATGAGCATTTTGTTGTAGTTTTGTTTGTTTATTCTTTATATTAAAGAAAGAATTTTTTTCCAGTCAAAGTCCATAACCGATTTATATGTATATTATTATAGAGCACAAATTATCTATTCAAAATCAAGAAATCTGTGAAAAATATATCACATAGTAAAACAACATTCTTTGGCAAGGTCAATATATGTAAAAGTATGTCTTATGAAGTATTGGTGATCCATCTTATGAATATTGATCAGTACTATTATCACCAAACTTCAAAATGTGAAAACCTTGGCAGCATGATATTATGTGTGCTTGCTATAATAACTAAGATAAAAGTTCAATATTTCAGTGGGGGGGGGGGGGTTGATCCCTTTCCACTCCTATTTTCAAAGCCTTCAAAAACAATTGTTATTATTCAAAATTAACCCTGATCCAATATGCTAATGTGTACAGTTGTGTCCACTAGTAGTTTCCCCTAAAGCATGAATAAATCGTAATCTCTGCAATCCTTGTCTTATATCAATCTTCCAAAGCAAAATCTAAAATGAAATTGAAAATAAAAATGCCAAGGGCATCTAAGATCATTTCATTAGATATTTGTCTTCATAGTATAAAAGTAAACTGATAAAAATTGATTACAAAATATTGTAAAAATTTAGACCATATCAACTAGATCAAGAGTTTCTGCTATAAACCATAATGGTTGATCACCTTTTGGTCAGTTTGATCTTTGTCTTTTATATTTTTATTTTTTATGCAAATGTAATTTTGCATCAAAGAATCGTATCGACCACCCCCTCCCTATATAAAATGGGAAGAAGTAGAAGAATGAACAAACAATTCTTACGCCCAGTGGCGTAACAGGCGGGGGGGCAAGCTGCCCCCCTGGCGGATTTCACCGGGAAAATAAAAGAAAACGGGAAAAGAAAAAAAAAGGAGGGAGAAAGAAAGGGGAAGAAAAGGGAAAAGCGAAAAGAAAACGAAGAAAAAACCATTTTTTTTTATGGAAAAGGAAGGAAAGCGGGAAAATGTACGAAAGAAGAACATTTGAGAAAGAACAAATCATAGGCGAAATAGGCCTATGTAATGCAATAGCACGGTGGGAAATAAATCAAAAGATAACAAATTGGCAAACAATAGCAACGAAGGTAGAATGGAATTCATCAAAAGCTAAATTGGAAAACAAAGAAAAGGGACTAGAAAAAAAAAAACACAACCGGGCTGCCGATGATTGAAATTAAAAGAGCGGGAAGAAAAATGGACTGGATACAACATTGTGCTATACTATAAGCATGAAAAGCTTGCTGAATTTTATGCAAAAAGCTACCAGGGCTTTGCCCCAGACCCCACCTAGTAGGGGCTCTTCATTTATAACCTTCAAATGGCTCTATAACGCCCCCGTTCAATCACTGGCATACAGGCGGGGGGGGGGTCTTGGTTCCAGAATCCACACCCAAGAGGAAATAAAAGAAATTATAGGAGACGAAGTATAATGAAAATAATGAATGGAAACAATAAAATGTGTTATTTGCTGAATATAATGGGAAAATCTATCACATAATTAGAATTTAATTTCAATAGGCATTTTATTCCAGCTCGCTTTGCACGCTGGCGACTTTTTACAAATTTTTCCCACATTGCTCCCCCCAAATATTTGGTTCATTACGCAACTGGGTTGAATAAATGTGTTGTGTAAAAGCTATATTCTGTATATACCCGCGATTTGATTAAAATAGCGCCAATCTGCGAGGTTTAAATGGCTTTGATATCAAGAAGTTCCGGGGGCTCCGCCCGGACCCCAACCGCATAGCACTTGCGTATGGAAGGGTTGGGCCATGCCCCCAAAAAGTTTTACAAACAAGAACAAAAAAAGGAGGAAAGAAAAGCAAAGGAAAAGTGTAGGATATGATTTTATTTACTGAATATAATGTAAAAAAATAGTTCAAAGTTAGATTCTCATGAAAAGGTGATTTTTTTCTCGCTCGCTTCGCTCGCTCGGGACTTATATAAAGCAGCTTATTAGCACATGTGCTATACTACGCCCCTCCTTTTTTTTTTTTTTTTTTTTTTTACTCTTCACGCTACTGCCGCAAAGAATCCTGTTCACAGTGGCGTACAGACCACAAAAAAGGAATCTAAAGAGAGAAGAGTGAAATATATTATTCTCTGGATATCACGTCAAAATCTATCACAAAATTTGATTTTTGTATTAAAAAGGTCAAAATCTTTGCTCGCTCGCAAATTTTTTTAAAAGATAAATTCTGCCCGATACGCAATATCTGCCTTCTCAAAATAGTCGCCTCATTACACCATTACGCCTGTTCATACCATGATATGACCGGGAAATTTTTGGCACTTCCCCCCCCCCCCCCTGGCCACCGACCCCTGTTACGCCGCTGCTTACGCCCAAAATAAACGGCCTTGTTTTCTTCTCATGTTCATTAACTAGAATATCATGTACCAGTAGGTATAATATTAAAATGAGTGTTTAACCTAACTTTGACCTAACAAAACGGATCTAAGGAGAATATTTGTTTCATTTATATCCTCCTTAATATCAATGCTTATCAATGTAGCTAACGCCTTCACATGTTTGTACACACTCCTAATTAATTATGGCCCTGTTATGTAATCATCGATTAAATGTGGCCCGGTTTCAGATATATGGACTAATAGTCCAGTAGAAATCTTCCATACCTGGAAAAGTTGTTAAGTACAAGGATTTTTGTTGATTGGTATAGGCGTATATTTTGATAAATATATGACTATGAATGATCATATTTCCACTGTTTGTTGTACTGTCACATATCATTTGAGGAACATAACTAGAATTCGTAGGTTTATTGATCAATCAACTGCTAACCATGACATATGCTCCCTTATCCTTTCTCGCCTTGATTTCTGTAATGGTCTTCTTTCTTCAAAGTGGCTCACATCAATCGTCTCCAGCACCTCCAGAATTGGGCTGCCCGTCTTATTTTTGAAGTCCGCCGTGACACACCTCCTGAACCCCTGTTAAATAATTTACACTGGCTCCCTATTAGACAACGGATTATTTTCAAGTTACTTCTCTTTGTATAAAAAATCACTCTATAACCTAGCCCCAAAATACTTGTTTGATTGTTTAGAAATTTATATCCCAGGTAGAACTAGATCCTCTGAAGACCCACTTAAATTAACATATTCAACTAAAAGAAAACAGACCGGAGATAGAACATTCACCGTTGCATCCTCAATGGAATGGAACAAACTCCCTCTCACAATAAGACACAATCCCCAACAATTGAGTCCTTCAAGAAGTCCCTTAAATCTCTTTTGTTCTAGTCAACTGCCTTCATTTAATATGTCATTCTGATTTTTTGTTTGTATAAATAAGTTAACTGAAATTGTGAGCGCTTTGGGCAATGTGGGAAAAGCGCGTTATAAATGTTGAGTATTATTATTATTGGTGTTCTAGATGGGTTTTAAAGTAAATTTAGCTTGGTCGCCACCTTAGAAACCTTGGGCAATTTTTCTAATTAGCATAATCATATAATTACACTGTAGCATATTTTATATTTGTAATATGCTACTAATCTTAATCTTATGAAAACATAAACAATACCATTTTTCTAGAGTTCCTGTGATGAGGAGTTCATTCACAACCTTATTTTTTAATTTTTAAGTAAACCAGTCAAGTGTAATATATAGATCCTTTTGTGAATGTATACAGAGAAAACACCATAGATAATACAGCTCTTCCATGGTTTTCTATGATGAGGAGTTCATTTATGACAATGATTTTCCTTTTTTATGCAGTGAAAGTTACGTAATTAGCATAAGTCACCAATTAACATATATGTCCAATATATATATATTTCTTTGTCACTCTGATATCTAGAAAGCATGAATAATACAGCTTCTCTGAGGTTTAATATGGCAAAGAATTCATTTATGGCAATGGTTTTTATTTTTAAGCAATGTTTTGTTGTGATTTGCATAATTAGCATAATTCACTTATTAACATAAGTGTGTAGTATACATGGATTTTGTTGTCATTTTATATCAAGACAGCCTGAAAACATGAATAATACAGCTCTTCTATGGTTTTCTATTACGAGAAATTCATTTATTATTTTACTGTTTTATGCATTTAAAAATTACGTAATTAGCATAATTCACCAATTAACTTACATGTTATTCATTTTCACTCTATTATCCAGAAAACATGAGTAATATGGCATGAATTCATTCATGGCAATGGTTTTGATTTTGATTTTTAAGTAGTCTTTCCTTTGTTTAAATTTGCATAATTAGCATAATTCACTAATTAACATGTGTGTAATATACAAGGATTTGGTTGTCATTTTACATCCAGAAAATCTGAAAATATAAATAATAGAGCTCTTCTGGGATTTTATAGGATGAGGAAATCATTTACGACACTATAGTTGTCCTTTTAAGCAAATGTAATCATCGTAACTACTATTATTAACATAATGCACTGATCCTGGCACTGATTAACATACATGTGCAACATATATATATTTCTGTATCATTTTATTTCCAGAAAAGCCAGAAAACATGAATACAGCTCCTCTATGGGGTTTCTGTGATAATGAATTCATTTGATACTATTTTTCCTTTTTAGTCAATTTAATCATCATAATTAACATAATTACCATAACACAATAATGAATAGTGCAATAGGCTTACGCATATTTTTTGTCACTGTTTTATCTAGTAAACACAAAAACATGAATAATACAGCTCTTCAAAGGTTTTATGTGAAGAGAAATTCATTATGGCACTAAGTTTCTTTCTAATAACAAAATATTATCGTAATTAACATAATTAGCATACTGCACTAATATGCTCTTTGTCACTGTATTAGAAACCCTGAAAACTTGATTTTTTTTTTTGCTTTTAATTGCTGTTGTTTTGTTCTACCAGTCTACTGATTTTGGTTTGATTTTGAGATCTTTGTTTTCAATCTCAAAAGTTGATTGGAAGATATTGTTGTTGTTTTTTCTATCAGTAATGAATGTAAAAAGGGAGTAGCCTAGATAGGCCAATGGCTTTTTGTTACTCCCTCATATCCCATTCATTACTCTATGTTTTTTCTTGTTATTTTTTGTCTAAATTGTACAACTGTCATAGTTGTGTTTACTCTGTTGCATTAACTCACTTTGTATTGTACCCTGTTTTTTGTAAGAGATGTGAAATAGATTAATTTGAATTTGAACAAACTTTCTAAGGTTTTCTATATAAATGTGATGTTCAAATATGACATTAGATTTCCCCTTTAACCAATGTAATCAGAAGAGCTTTGTTATTCATGTTTTCAGACTTTTTAGAGAAAATAGGGATGAAGAATTCTGTATATTGCACATAAAAGTAAATGTTAATTAAAGCAGATTATGTTAATTGTGATGATTATATTTCTTGAAAAAGAAAAATAGTGTCATAAATGATTTTCTCATCATAGAAAACATTATAAAAGAGCTCTATTATTTATGTTTTCAGGCATTTTACATGTACAGTGGCAAAGACTGCTTCATATTGCTCTTTGGCCTATACAGTGTATGTTAATTACTGTAGCTCATTATGCTAATTATGCTATGACAAATACACTCTGTGAAGAGAAAACTAGTGTCATAAATTAATTCCTCATCATAGAAAACGGTAGAAGCGATATATTATTTTTTTTTTCAGGTTTTCTAGATAATTCTTGACAACAGATTCTATGTCGTCTGTTGATTGGCTAATCATGATGAATAAATTCATTAAAAATGAAAGTTAGTTTCATAAGTTAATTCCTTGTCACGGAAAACAGTAGAATAGCAGAGCTGTAAAAAAAATTCAAAATGGAAGACTTTAGACAATACAGTGGCAAAGAAATCTATATATTGCATGTATAACCCTATATGTTAATTAGCTCAGTATGTTAATTATTACAAATACAATAAAACTGATTTATTAGAAAGAGAAAATAGTGTCATAAATTAAATCCTTCTCATAGAAAACCTTAGAAAAGCTGTATTATTCATGTTTTCAGAGTCACAAAGACTAATATGTATATTGCACAATTGGTGAATTATGCAAATTACGTAAATTTCACTGCTTAAAAGGGAAAATCACTGTCATAAATGAATTCCTCATTAAAAAAACACAGAAGGGCTGTATTATCTATGTTTTTGGTGTTTTCTGTATATACATTCACAAAAGGGTCTATACACACTTATGCTAATTAGCTTATTATGCTAATTACACTGATTACGATGATTGGTTTACTTAAAAATAAAAACTAAGGTCATTAATGAATTTCTCGTCATAGAAACCAGTAGAAAAATTGTATTATTTATGTTTTCGGTCTTTCTGGTTTAAAATTAGTAGCATATTACGTATATAAAGTATGCTGATTATGCTAAACAAAAAAAATGGTTACCAAAGTCGCAACCAAGCTGAATTTACTTCAAAACCTATCTTAAACACAGATCAACCAAAAAAACCTTGTACTTATCAACTTTTTAAAATCCTGGATCCGCCCATGTAAGTGACGTCATGTTTTTCTCATTCATATGCCAGGTGTATATAGATCACATCGTGATCTCTTTCTATCTTCCTTCTTTTTTCTTACAGTTTCTTCCACTTGTTATTCTTTTTTCACCACTTGAAAAATAATGGGGTGATCACTGTTGAGTGTAGAGATGTCCCTGCTTTGGAGATCTCAATGTCCAATAAATGATCATGATATGCAGACTGTACAGTGTTCATCAAAATCGGATGTAAAATAAGGAAGTTATGACAATCTGAATTTTCGCTTATTTTTCACAAAATAGTTATATGCAAATGAGAGAGTCGATGATGTCCCTCACTCACTATGTCTTTTGTTTTTATTGTTTGAAATAGACAACATTTCAATTTTTTTCAAATTTACAATAGGGACCAACTTGATTGAACTATGATAAAATGTATTAAAAATGGGAATTCCACATGTTCAGAGAGGAATAAAACTTTCTTTCACATGACAATGAGGGAAAAATCAGAATATTTCATATGATAGAATACAAAAGAAATAGTGAGTGGATACCGTCATCAGTCCCCTCATTTCCATACAGAACAGGATGTGCATATAACTGTGTTTTTTTAATTAAGCGAAATTTTAAAATATCATAACTTTCTTATTTTACATCAAATTTTGATGAAATTTTCCGTGATTTACTTGTTGGATTTTCTCTTTGTCGGAGTGGACCTGTCCTTTAAACTTCAAGGCTCTCTGTGGACTATCTGGAAGTATCTTCGCTTTGTAACTAGCCATATAGCGAGTAATTAAAACCCCAATTTAAATGAAAAATATTTACAAATATCAAATTCATTGTAAATTATTAAATCATTGAATAGATGGAATGTCCATGTAGTTTGCATGGACCAATCTCTGTAGAATTATAATCCAACATGGCTGCCGTTGAATGATTTTGACATGATCAAAGACAATAATGGAGACATCGTAATTAGTGGCGCCGCATGGTTTAAAGAGTCTCTTTTTTTAAAGTTATTTATTTGATTTCGTATTTGAGCTCGAATACTGACATCTATAGCTTGTCTGTCCCAATATAGCGGACGTCTATTAGCAACCACAACTGGCGGGTAGCGAGGAAATTTGGATGAGCAATTCTTTTAATTGCGGTCATTAAAAAGCCAATGTTCGCGGGGGTAAAGATTAAGACAAAAGGGTTTTTAAAGATAAGAATGACCTTTATATTACTTACAACCACAAAGTCGGATTTCAAGGCTGAATGGCTGTAAGGTGAAGCATAATGGTGGATCGTGAGAAATAGATTCATTTCATTTTTTTTTTAATCGAGATAATTAAGGACAGGATTCATGGGTCTTGGTGCTGCTTCCGCCTTATCTCTTGCCTCTATCAGTCTTTTGTAAGAGATCCATCTATCAAGTCTATAAACCCGGGGGGGGGGGGCACTTATATTGACGAGTGGATATCATGCGCAACCAAAAAAACACGTAAAAAGGATGTCTTTTTCAAGACAGGGCACGTTACGTACGTAACGTGGTAAGGGTGTCAAAAACACAAAAATAATGAAAAAAGGGTATCTATTTCGCTAGGAAAGTTACGTGTTTAGGGTCAAATTTGCGGGGATGATAAAACAAAATTAAAATGTTTTATAAAGGATGTCTGTTTTGCCCCAACACTACGTGTTTAGAGTCCGATTTGCACGAGGTGTGGAAGGTGGGGTCGTACTAAACCAAATGATGTGTAAAGGTAAAACCAACGACCGAAGGACCCGTGACATAACAATAAAATATTTTACTTGTTTAGGGGTTCGTTTCAGGGAATACTTGCCAAGAGTATCGTTTTGTTCCCAATACTTGTTAAGGGTAGGGTTTCAGACGCCAATACTTGTTAAGGGGTGCATTTTCAGAATATGGAAAATACGTGTTTAGGGTGCTTTTCGAGACCCCATGGTCGCACATGGTATCCACTCGTCAATGGAAGTGCCTTCCCCCCCCCCCCCCCCCCCGGGTCTATAAAATAAAAATCAGAAAATGAGAGAGGTGCATTTATTATTAATGAGGATTTGCCCAAATCCATTAAACAATTACAAAGTTATGGACTTTACAGTTTTATTTAAATATTGTCTCGTATACATGGGAGCAGCTCCCCCAAGTCATGTAAGGTAAATTCCATTAATTTTACTTTCTCATGAAATTATCAGCCACATTACTTCATATAGCCTACACTTCTCTAAGAAAAAATATATATTGTGAATCATCATAATCCACTCAGAATGGGATTTGTGGAGGCATGTTACTTATTATGAAGCAACTCTTCGCATGTCGTGACGTAACAATTGAAAGTATCAATCTCGTCAAAATGATATTGCTTCTATAACCAATTTCATTCTAGAATGGAAATTCTATTAAAATATTAAATGAATAAGTACAGTAACTCTACCCTCTTGTTCGTTATTACCTTTATTTATATATTTCTTTGTATTGTGTTTTTTTATTGTTACAAAGCGGTTTGTTTGATTAATGATTTCATTTTGTTTCAATCTGTAATTAACTGTAACTCTTTATTCTTATAGCATAAAAATTGCTATCATTCTTAATGTTTATTTTATTTTCAAATTTAATAATCAACTCAATTTCGGATTCGATTATTCTCATCCAACATAATTAAATGTTTTCAGTAATTTAGGTGTCAATGCCGCTTGTATCAGGAACATCTTTATTACAATGATTTTCAAATTTATTTTTCTATTTCGAGTATGTAATTTCTTGTGACGACATTATATTTTCTTTTCTCTTTTTTTGCCCATTTCTTGATCATCATCACTATCTATAACTTTCATTTTAATGCTATATTTGATCATTATTCCATTCGTTGGGCGGCAGATGGACCACCGATTACTCTTCTCTTCCTTGCTGCTAAGTGCTAACTGATGCACTGAGTAGACTGCTGCCAACCAATTAAGGGTCCAGCTGAGGCAGAGGAGTTCCGACACTGGCGAGCAAAACGAATTTTGTACCCCTTCTTTCAATAGCTGATTTTCCAAACTTTAGTTCCACCTCCCCAGGATGTGCACCTCCCCATGCTCAAACCAGCCTACGCCCTAGCTAACAATTATATTTGTGTGATATTTAAATGGATTTTGCATATATAAATCCATATAAATAGAGATAGATAGATAGATTTTGCTGTTTATTAGAAATATTTTATTTTTAAGATTGACTGCAATACTTATGATCATTTCAACTGTCACACGTGCAAAAACTTTCAGTCGGACTGAGCTATCAAAGCGCCGACAGACTATAATCCGATCCTAATTACAGCCAACTTCCTTAGTATATAGGCCTAAAATGCCTGGATAATCCTTGAAACACTTAATTCAAAAGTTTGAAGAATAGATTATGTTTTCTTTGCAGAATAGAAAGTTTCTACCCTGTCTGGGTTTCGCTCTATACATGAAGAGTTGCAAGATTACTTCAAATTTACAAGTGCCCCAATTACGTCATACAGTGTCAGTAGTCATCCTCTTACTTTTCGCTCCTCTTCAAATTCGAGATCTGACAAGGAAAACAGAACACTTATGATTGGCATACCAAGAGCCTTTCATCTCACCGCCGGGGCGCGCCGCCTCCCTCGCGTAAAGAGCATGCCATCTACGACACAGCCGCTCAAGCATACCAAATAAAACACGGCGGTTTTTCTTCTATTGTTGCTCATCTAAAGGATTTTACGAACAACAGGAAATTAGAATGATGGTATTATTAGCCGGGATATGGATGATAATAATGTATTATTCAGAACCTGGGCAGGAGGAAATTCGCCGCCAAAGACGGGATTATTATTATATACCTGAACCTACATCAAAGAGACCGCCGTTATTACAAGCACTTAAACAGAACCAAAGATGCGATCGGCGATGAGACACCAGCCTATCGATTTCACAGGCCTTCCGATTTGAGAGCGCTTTTTTTTTCTTTTTTAATCTAGAAAGTGAGTCTAGAGGGTTATTGATCAGCGCTGCTAGGTAATTGTTCATATGCAGGCCTTTCCATATTATAATAGTCTGCTAGCGGGATGTAATAAGTATAATTTAAAGCCATTATGTCGCTAGATTCTCTACGGGTTCGGATTGGTGGGGCTAAATAAAAACATGATACCGTCCCCTCCAATTGAATGATAAAGACTTCAGGATGGGCATGTTCTCATTTAGCCTCTCGCTTCAAACTTCAATCATATTTAAACATAATATTTCAATATTCATGAATATTCAAAAATCAGATCTATGTTAACATACAAATTATGCATTCGTTGTTTTGGCCGGAAATTCAAAATTTATAACAAAGAAGGGTTAGTAGAATCGGGTCCTTATGCTACTTGTTCTTATATCTGTAGTTCAGATTGACTGTATATGCCCTATGATTTTCATACCCTCTGTTTGTCTTTTAGATGATTATGACTATCATCATCATTAGTTTTAGCAGAGTAACCAGCACTAAACCTGCGGAGGTAACTTGGCGACCGTTTCATCAAAATATGTGCATGGTAAAATACACTTTCTAGCCCATATATATAGATAGATAGAGAGAGAGAGAATTTTAAAAAATATATAAATATATTTTCAAAATAGAGTGGATTACAAATATGAATAGACTGAGGTGAAATTTTAATTAATCCTTTGTAACAAAAAGTCTTTTTTTGGGGGGGGTACTTATGTTTTCATTACAAATCAGTTCATTTTGCCTGCCCAAATAATATACATGGCCAAACAGCATTTAGGCTTATTACAAGTTCAGATAATAACACGGTTCAGACTGATTAGAAAGTAGTATAATCACCACCAATGACTTCTGCCAGATGATCACATTGTCATAATGCAATGTTTAAGAACATCAAATCAACAAAATTAACGTTTAGGGAAAGAAAACATTGAATTTGGGAAAGCTTCGATTTGAAGACATTCAAATTTCATAAATAATTTATAACCCCTTCATTATGATTAAAAAGGACAATGTGTCAACAGGATCTGTAGCTATATCCTCTTAGCGATTGACCAGGAATGACCTCACAATCTGGTCAATCTCGCTTGACCATGGCGTCATATTTGAGTGGTCATTGGTATGCAAAATGACCTGAAGGATAGTCATTTACAGAAAAGGTGACTAAAACGAAAAAGATATAACCTTAGGTGTTTGGAATACATTTACATGACATGCAAGCTGAACCAGTATAGATTGGATTTGTAATGATTGTGATATTAGGCATGGCCTGGCAAGTATAGTGTATCTAGTGCGTCCAAGAAACCGTTTTCAGACATATTTATTATAGTTTTTTTAACTTAACGCGACAGTGTTGGCCTTTTCAGTTTTTTAACAATGCTAGATAAATATCACAATCATCAAATGTGTTTTTTTTTCTTCAAATTTTGATTACATTTGAAAATTATCAAACGAACAAATCACTATTTTATTGCATATTGGGTGTCCATTAACAGAACTTTTCTTTTTTTTCTGTAGTGATTAAATTTATATCTCCTCATTGGCTTTTCTATTTTGATTTTACATATATAACGCATGCATGTTTTAAAACTTGTCGCAGTTAATACATTTAATTTGGTATCAATAATAAAGCATGTATCAATCCTCATTTTCTTGATGAAAGAGCAATCGAACCACGGACTTCAATGGTGTAGTCGGGCGCCTGAGACCACTCGGCCATCGCACCTTGTCCAACGAGGTGAGGGTTCGAACTCTCCGATCTCGTTCCCCATTATAAAGAGCCTAACATGCGTGTTGGAAGTAGGCTCAGTCTTCATATAATCTTTATTAAGTTTGGCAAGAAAGAAAAATGCAACAAAAATTAATATTTTGAAATAGATGGTGAAATCAAAACACAGTAGACTAATAATGTCAGATAAAGGAAATAAAAAAATCCATGGTAATCTCCAAAAGAACACAAAATTGGCAAAACAGATATAAAAACGGGAGACGAAATGACAAGCACATTGGTATCGATAATATCTAACGAAATATGTTCATCATGTTAACTTTCTTTTTCCTTCGTCGGCCTTTACTTCTTTATTTGCTTCATCATATTTCTTTTTTATTTTCGAGATTACGTATTCTAGCCAAGAGGAGGAGGAGGGGTACCCCGTTACGGGCTTAAAATACGGAAATACATTGTTATCAAATTAGTATCTATTTTTTTCATCTCTTCCCTCACCTGTAATTCTATATTTAGTAAGCGATCCTCTGTTTAGATCAGCTATTTGCCCATTTTAATCATTCGTCTCCCCCCCCCCCCCCAGTATCCGGTGCACCTGAATAATAATCGACAAAAATACCCACATATTCTATTAGTTTTTTTTTCTATCCCCTCGCTTTTCCCGGGCCTGATGTGCTTGCCAGAATTGGACACTAGTGATCCGTAAAAAAAATGAAATAAATAAATAATATAAGACAAAAATAAACCCAAGAAAATTGGGGGGGGGGGCGAGGATGTAAATCTTTCTTCAACAAGTCTTGTTCAATGCCCTAGTCGCTGCCGTGGACAAAAAGACTTACACCACGCCCCCTGCATTTTTTAAATTAATTTTTATCTTATTTTATTCATTTTTTTTAACGGATCACTAATCTCCTTCAAGGACGAGAAAGCTAGAACCCCATGAAACCTCAGGCACAAGGCCTGTGGGCAACTTAGGAATATTATTTGTATACACTATTTTTCATTCATTTTTTAATGTTTGTTTATCAAAACGCCCATTTGCATTTGGAGCTGAAAGGGGTACTCCGGGCTGAAAATTGTTATATTTACATAAACAAAGTAATTTTTACCGAGCAAAGCGCTGAAACTTTCTTCAAAATTTGATCTACCACTAATAACAAAGTTATTGAGTTTAAATATTTATCAATATTTTGTGAACACATGCGGTTATATGCACGTCGTCATGAATATTCATGATTTCGTGTCCCCACTTTCTTTTTTTCTTATGTTATTACATGAATTCATAAATATTTCATCTTTTAATACATAATATATGTGAAGGATATGTCTCCCTTAAAAAATAAAGTTGCAGCAATTAATATTAAATCAATTGTCAATCCATTTTCTTATTCTTGGAGGATAAAATTTCAAAAATATAATTTCACATAATAAAATGCAAAAGAACAAGTGGGATATAACATCATCTTATTCAATTTGCTTGTTGAATATTCATGAAGACATGCAGAGGAAAAAACGGTTTTACCGAAATAATGTAAATTTTGAAATGTCATTATTTTGTAATTCCTTGTCCAATTGTTATTCATTTTTTAGTGTTGCGTTTGCCTGATTTTTCTTTATCTGTTCAAATCATGTTTTTTTTCAGTCAGAAGTACCCCTTTAAAACTACGCCTTTTCTGTTAGCAAACGGGGTAACGTTTATGTCACCCTGCTGGCACCCCCCTCCCTTGACAGTCTAAATAAAATTTGAATATCGCGATTTAACGGTTTATGATCATTCTAATGACTATTTTTTTTTTCTTCTTCTTTTTTACATACACTTATACTTGCCATATACACTGAACCACGGATCGTTGATTCTTGGTAAACAAACTTTCTTTGTTGTGGGTTTTGTTCTGAATCTCAAGTGTTGCCGCAATTTCGGTTTGAAAAAAAACTATTCTTTAACTCAAATAATGTATCATAATGTCAATAAAACTCACTTCTTTACATACATGTAATGTCATAAATTATGTAATGTGTAAATCATTTTGTCGTTAAATGGGACTACGGCAAGCATGGCAAGTGAGGGCACTTTTTATTCATCCCCCTGCAGACATCACAAGCTCTGCTTTTTATGCAGGTTCCTTCATATTTCACTTTATTAACTGCCATTATACATGTTTTATTTTGTATTTTGTATGTAATCAAATGTATTTCTTGTATTATGTTATTAGTTTGTGAAGTATGAAAAAATAAATTCAATACATCTAAAAACGGGTCACGTACTACAGGGTATTGTTCGTGTACAACTTTGGGCCTGAAAGGCAACCAGTCATCCCAAAACCAACGATAAATCTCTCAAAATGACGAATTCTGAGACTTTTAATAAGCTTGAAAAAGCGCATTCCAAGCTTTAAATTGATACATTACAGTAAATTACCAAAAATTGTTCAACAATAACCCAGGACCCTAGGAACGATTTTTTTTGGGGGGGTGCTGAAGTCAATTTGACAAGCCCCCCCCCCCCCAAAAAAAAAAAAAAAAAAAAAGGCATCATCACAAAGTGTTGGTCATTTTCTATATATTTCTCCAATTTGACACACCTACCAGAATTCCAGGGGGTGCTGCCTGTGGAAAATGATACTCGCTCATCCCCTGGGAAAATCTTGCAAACAGAATGGTGGTGCTTCAGCACCCCAGCAAAGACCCCAGCATCCCTGCTTCCCAGGGCGGTGCAATAACTCCCCCGGTTACTTTATTTCATGCAGAAGAAATTCAGGAAGCGCTTAAAAAAAGAGATGATAAAAATATGATTTAAACAGAATAGAGAAAAATCAGACAAACAAAACATTGAAAATTTGATCAAAATCGGACAAGGAATAACAAAGTAATGGCATTTTAAATATTTGCTTTCTTCCGGTGAAACAGTTCTAGGCATGTCATCATGAATATTCAATGAGCAAATTGATGATGTCATATCCCCACTTTTTCTTTTGTATTTTATTTCATGAAATTAGGTTTATTCAATTTTTTTTCTACCTAGAACTTAAATAATTGACAAATGATTTAGTGCATTATATAGGTATTCATTGCTGCAACTTATTTCATTATAAAAGAGACGCATTATTCACACATGTATAAAAAAATGAAACAATTATGATTTCATGTAATAACATAAGAAAAAGGAAAGTGGGGATATGACATCATCAGCCCACCTAATGAATATTCTTGATGACGTGCATCTAACCATTTTCATGAAATATTGCTAATCTTAAAGATTCAATAACTTCGTTATTTGTTATCCGATTTTGATGAAATTTTCAGCATTTTGCTCTTTGAATTTTACTCTATTTATTTAGATATAAATATTTTCAGCCAGGAGTACCCCCTTTAAGTACAGAGTTGATGTGCACACTGCCATTACACTGTGCTATCTCTGTGCATGGAACGTTCAAGCAGTCCGTCAATAATGGTGTCAAAGAAACTCTTGTATCTTGTCTTTTGTTTATTTCTACAACTTAAAAATCCTGACTGTATGAAGGAGAAAAATTACTCTTTCAGATAAGCTTTTTTTTTTCTTTTTTTTTTGAAAACCAAATTACCATTTTGCTTATTTACAGAGAACCTCGCCAGGCGGGATGGCTGGTCACAATTAAATATAACCCCTATGCAGTGGCGTACCTAGGATTTCCCACAGGGGGGCAAAACCGTCGGCCAACAAATTTGAGAAGCAAAAAAAATAAAAATAAAAAGGTCTTCAATCACAAATTAACGAGTTCGTACGAGAAAAAAATTTGACAAGCAAAACAAAAAAAATCGTACCAGAAAAAAAATTGACAAGCAAAAAAAAAAATTTAAGCTCGTCAGGCATGTCAGGGGGGCAGGGATACGTCCTTTGCATGGGTTGTAGCTCGTCAGGGGGGGGGGGCAGACTGCCCCCTCTGCCCCCCCCCCCCCCGTAGGTACGCTAGTGCCCCTATGACCTATTTGCCCCATTGATTTGCAATTGGCCATATCAAAAAAGTAAATAGAATATAATTCAATCATTTTTTTTCTTTTTTGTTTTCATATTTCAGCCAAAGTTTTTATAGAGCTCTGGTGCGATCAATATTCATTCATGTGTAATATTGTAGGCCTAACCTTCCAAACGCTCGCATTATTTGATTGTTGAAACATTAATTGTCTTCATGGCTAACTACAGTCCCTTCCGATCAGGCTAGAACGCTTACTTTACTTACATATCCTGTTCAGGATGGTTTATTGCCATTTCGTCTACTGCCATTTTGTCCACTCACCACATGGTCTAATGTCATGTCGTCTACCATCAATTGGTCCACTATCCGCATCGTCCAATTACCATTTTTTTCCAAAAGTCAGTTGGTCTAATAACCATTTCGTCTATTATCATGTGGTCTAATAGCCCTTTCGTCTAATTGCATTTTTTGCCAATTGGTCCAATAGCCACTTTGTTCATTTTCATTATGTCTATATTACCATTTAGTCCAATAGCCAACTGGTCTAAAGGCAAATGGTCTAATGACCATTTAGTCTACTTTCAGTTCATATATGTTCCATTTGGTCTAATTGCAGTTGGGGTCCACTGTCACTTAGTCTAAACCCATTTTGTCTAACAATAATTTGGTCTAATTGCAATTTGGTCTAATCATCAATATGGCACTTTCGTGCACTTAAAAAAAAGGATGGTAAATTCCAAAGCAAAGGACCGTATTTCAATTTTATCATTTTTAACCACTCCACCCCCCCCCCCCTCCTTTGTGTGCGTGATGTGAGAGAGAATGAGCGGGGGTTCTCTCGCTTTACCGCATCATTTCCATCCCTGATAGTTGGCCTAGTTATTATCATGATTTTTTTTTAATCATTTATTTTATCTTCAATAGTTTCAAGGTATAATAAAATTAACAGGTCATTTCGCCGCCCCCGCTCAGATATCGCGACGTATTTTTTAAAACAATTTCTTCCCATTTCCCGTATACCACAGGCAACCCGTATTTTAAGTTTGAGTCAGGCTAAAACTCGCTTTCAATTTTCAATAAAATAGGGGAGAAAATTTGCAATTAATTTCGAACCTACAACCTAATATCCGATTGTAGACATTACACAGCGCTTTCGAGTTAATGGAATCGTTGCATGATTTTTGAAACTTTGTTTATGAATACAGCCGTTGACAGAATAAACCCTTTTGGAGAAAATGTTACAGGAAATAATAGTCAAGGAACCCCATTTGAAATGAAAGTGTCTGACAAAATAAGACTATACTTAGTATTAACAAGGGTCGATCATCGATTATAGGGCAATGTCAGAGCCATTCGTCGCCTCTGCTCCCTTTCATCCAGACTACATTCGACCGATGGCCCACTGAAAGAACACCGAGCAGCTGGCGTGCATAAAATATTATTAGGGAAGAAGAAAAAATAATGTAGCCAATATCGAGTTCCAGGGACGCATCGCTCCGACTCTATATTAACTGACTGAAATTAGCGATCCATTTTACATCTCGTTCTCCTCCGATTTGCAGACATGTTCTTCTGCTCAATTATTAATGTCGACGGCGGTCCTTTTGATCTCGTATTGGGGCATCCATCATATAATTCCCTTCATTGGGTTCCATCGACAGTGTTTGGTTAAATGATCATAGGACGCCGACAAAATGCGAGACAAGCGAGATGAGTTTTCTTTTTATTGTCATGTCTTAATGTCTTTTCTTAATACACCCCCCCCCCCGTACCCTCTCTTTCTGTATATTTCATTCTCCATCGATGATGATTTTGATTAAGCTGCTCGTATTGCTGTGTTTATGTCATAACATATTAGATGGGAGCAATCATTAAGGCTGAGGGGAGTTAAGACGTAATAAAAATTGTCCTAAGTATCCTTATACACGCCTTTTAGAACGACTCAGTATATATAATTTCCCCAGGACAATATTTCATTCCGTCATTTTGGGGAGTTAAAAGCGTGGTCTCAATTGTCATTAATCAGGAAGAGAGCGGGAAAATCGTGGGTAATTCATTAAACAAGATCTAATCCGATCAGGAATTGATGTCGAGTTTTGTTCGAGGGTTTTAAGTTAGTCTGCACGTGGCTTCGACAGAGTATATTAGGAAAAGAAATTAATATATAAAGAAAACGAATCAAACTACAAGGAAAAAATATATTTCTACTACTTTACCCCCAAGTCATTTGAAAGGAATTGCCTGTAAATTGTGTTCACATACAAAATGACTTACGGGGTGTGCCGGTCCAGCTTATACAGAAATAAATACAATTTTGGAAGTCAATTGTGATCATAATTTGTTAAGATAACGTATATGGCCTTGTCGACATGTAACTTTTTTTAAGTCGACTCAAATCTCGCCCTGGAGACATATCTTATACATATGTCACTCGACTTGGCAAGATAACGCATCTCACCATGGCGTCATATAACTTCTTTAAATGGTGCAGATAGAGTATCAATTTTATCAATCAATGCAGATAAATTTCAATTTATATTAGACAAATACGATACAAAACGTGATCACCTTCTATTTCGAATTGCCCGATTTTGAAGGTTTCCTGTAGAGGTTGAATTTGCCACACCTAAATCTGATAAGTTGAATTTGACATTTTATATTTCATGAATGTCCTAGAGAAACGGCACCATTTATTTTGATAAAGTTGGATGATGGACTTTCCTTTAGTCCAGTAACTTTTCATCTATTTGTTGTAAGGTTGTTCCAGTGAGTATAAGAATCACCCCCACACCCATTTTCACTTTCGTATGCAGGCCGGATGTGCCACTGAAACATTTCTATGACGAAAATTTACCTCGCTCACTTTGCTCACTCGTAAAGGTCTAGTAGACCCTACAGTACATGGAAACACAAACAGTGAATGTTGTATGCAAGTTGATAATTAGGACAGCGAACAAATCTAGCAATCTAGTCGGTTGAATACGATGTATATTATGACACTTTCATCCTCGCTCGCAACGTTCCCTCGAAATATCTAAATCAAGGTTGATTTGAGTGCAAGCGGTACACCCCTACCAAAACAAAAACAAAGCAGAAATATGCAATGAATTACTAATCGATATGTCAAACCCTCGTTCTCACATATTTGTGTGTTCTTCTGGATTGGGATTACATAGGTAATAAGTTAATGTGCCATGTTTCTCACAGTATTGATCCTTATCGTGATACAATCTCAATCCACTGAATCAATATCAACTGATCTCTCTTTTCATTCTATAATCTGCCGATTTCAATAGGCCTACCAGCAAGCACGATCATTAGGTGTATACATACAGTAATTTACTGCACGCTTATAAGCGTCCATTATTTTCATAAGTTTCCGGTCATTTTATTCATGTTCGCCGTTCATGTTTGATCGCTAAATGTGTGTTTAGCTGTTACAATGGTCATCAATAGACCATGGTCTTAATTTGTCCGGTAAAGGGGTCAATGCACTCTAGCTTCAGGCCGTCGACGTCACCGGCCAAAGTATACAAACATTTATTCATAATCTTGGATAACACAGAATATCTAGCCCTTACCATGTATGATCGTAACAAAACTTGAAGATAGCATCTTCATCATGCGTAGATGTAGAAGTAGTAGATTTAAAAAAAACTGGAATGACAATGGTAATGATGATGAGGAGAAGAAGGATTGTATGGTGGTGGTGGTGGTGATGATAATGATGATGATTAAGATGAAGATGAAGAAGATAGAGATGGTGAAGATGATGACAATGATGATTATGATGACGATGATGATGATAATGGTGAAGATGAAGATGATGATGGGCCTATATATATGTTCAATTGCGAATCATGGGACCGAATCTCGAATAGGTGAAAAAAAGGAAAAAGAAGAAAGAAAAGATGGGAAATTGCAGGGCAGGGCAGGAAAGGAAGTGAAAGGAAAGGAAAGGAAAGGAAAGGAAAGGAAAGGAAAGGAAAGGAAAGGAAAGGAAAGGAAAGGAAAGGAAAGGAAAGGAAAGGAAAGGAAAGGAAAGGAAAGGAAAGGAAAGGAAAGGAAAGGAAAGGAAAGGAAAGGAAAGGAAAGGAAAGGAAAGGAAAGGAAAGGAAAGGAAAGGAAAGGAAAGGAAAGGAAAGGAAAGGAAAGGAAAGGAAAGGAAAGGAAAGGAAAGGAAAGGAAAGGAAAGGAAAGGAAAGGAAAGGAAAGGAAAGGAAAGGAAAGGAAAGGAAAGGAGAGGAGAGGAAAAGAAAGGAAAGATAGATATATAGTTAGATAGATAGAAAGAAAGAAAAAAAAAGAAGAAAGATTGAGTTATTTATAAATTAATTTCAAGAACATAGGTGTGAGATGGAGAGAGACAATGAGAGGCAGAGAAGACGGGAAACAAAATGAATTTTTAGTATCATGATCGGGGACCCTTGATTCCGCTTTTATTCGCGCCATAAAATTTTCAATGAAAAGAAGCAATCATCGAAATGTGAAATAATGAGGGTACCGCCTTGCATTAAGTTTTAGATCATCATTAAATCATTATTTAGGTGTCCTTTCATGTTTGCCGTCCTAGTACATTATTTCCTCACACCTCAGTTTAGAATTTAACGATCAAGATATATATCCCAGTCTGGAAAAACATAACGGGTTTCGCACTTTGTTGACATCTTACGATTAGAGTCTCTGATCTGATTTAATCCGTAGTATCAAACAAACCGAATTCACGATGAGATATCAAACTGTTAGTTTTGTTCGATGAATAATAAAGGACCGAGCCACCAAAATAATTTGACAAAATTAATGTAAAAGTGCTCGACCAAGCTACACATATTGTGTTTATTTCAGTATATATTGGCTTGGTCACAAATAAGATTAAGAACTGCTAGGAATTGAACGATTTTTTTAATAGACCATTTCGTAAGATCTACCAAAGAAACGAAAACAGTGTTCACAGACCGTTTGTAAGTTCGCAGATCGGTCGATGGTCTGACCAAATCTTTTGTTAACGAAAGCCTCTCTTCGCAATGCGACCGTATGAACGTCTTGAGAACATCGCAAGAACCACGCATCATTCTGTATAGTCGAGAGATAAATCTATAGAAGCTTTAATTTTTTTACGATGATCGTAAGAACACCTTTAGTTGTTCATAGAGGGCTCTTTTACGGCGTCCGTAAGAAAGCAATGTGAATGGAGACCCATACGGTGCTCTAAGAGCGACCTTTGGAGTTTGTATAAGGCGTTCGCAATGGACTCGTCAGGCGTAGGTACACAACTCGTGCAAGAGTAAAATCTTCTTACGAATGACTTAAGAGTTCCTTTAGTTGCAACATCTTGCGATATCAGAAATCGTGAAATATCCTCAAGGCATTATACCAAAAATGTACAAATTATATTTTATAACCGAAAATCATTTCGATTCTCGAGAAGGTCATAAGGAGACCGTAAGAATCTATGCCCCATCTACAAATCTCTAAGAACTCTGGAATTCGTATACGAATCCAGGGGCGGATCTAGCCTTCGCCAATAGGGGGGGGGGCGGAATATTTTTTCAGCCATATTTTCCCCGATCGGCCGCTCGAACGTGATTTTTGTTTGTTTCTTTGAAGGGGTAATCCTGATAGTTACTTCTTAGCTTAATTCTTATAAATCAACATAAATATATAATATCATATCCTTATTTATATAATGCTGGCGCGAAGCGCGAGCAATTTTTTTTTTAATTTATGTATTTTTTCCTAAAATTTGAACATTCTAGGCAATGTTTGATATCCTGAAAAAGATGTGTATGCAACTAAATAATTACTACGAACACGAAGCGCGAGCAGAATTTGTTTATACACGTTTTGAACTGATTGAAAAGGTAGGTATACCTACTGCTTGCAGTTAGCCATGAGGACGTTACATATTTCAACAATCAAATAATGCGAGCGCCAGGCGCGAGCTGAATGTTTTTAATTTTTCACCTAAAGAATTGAAATTCTAAGCACTTTTTGTAACTTAAAGAGAATAGGTATATAACTTTATAATTGATGCGAGCGCGAAGCGCGAGCGAAAATTTTTGAGATTTAGTCCGAGAAACGAGACACTATTCATGTTTTGTAAATTATGAAAAGGATGAGTAATTGAGGATCTTCCTTACCATAATAATGCGAGCGCAAAGCGCGAGCAGAATATTTTTTTAACTGAAAAGGTAGGCCCTACCTGTTAAGGTTTGTTTGCACTTAGCCATGGAGACGTAAATATTTCAACAATCAAATAATGCGAGCGCGAAGCGCGAGCTGAAAACTGTTGACATGTCTACATAAAGAATGGAAATTTTTTATCAATATTTGTAATCGTGAACAGGATAGCTATATAACTAAACAATTGATACGAGCGCGAAGCGCGAGCGGAAAATCCGAGATTTAGACCTAAAAACGGGACACTACTCATGTTTTGTAAATCATGAAAGAGATGAGTATTAGGGGATCTTCCTACATTAATAATGCGAGCACAAAGCGCGAGAAGATGCGTGCGCGTGTTTCAGAATTTATCCTAGAATCTAGGCATTCTAAATACATTTTTATCAGGAAAATCAAAGCGAGCGCGAAGCGCGAGCTTAAATTATTTGTTATTTCGATCTAAAAAAGGATTAATTTCAGCTCTATATTTCAAGCACTTTGCAGGAATACTGTGAGATGGATATGGATTGCACTTAATAAAGAGCTGATATTTTTCATTATTATTACTTTGAGTTTTGACATAGGACCGGGATATCCTTAGGACATGTCATCATATGAAAATGATGACTATCTTTCTATTCCTCTTGCTAATTAAGTGCGAGATGAAACAAAAGAAAAATTTAATTATTGACTTGATATCTTATTTATTAATGCATAATGAGGGTGCGGAATTAATGCGAGTGCAAGTCGCGAGCCGAAATTTTTGATACAAATGAAAAGGGAATTTTAAGTAGTTTGTTGTGTAATCAATATTGATACATACATAACTCGCCAATCAAAATGCGAGCGTGCAGCGCTAGCTGATACGTTTTTACATTCAGGCCTGAAAAGGGATATTTTGAAAACTTTATGGAATACACGAAAATAATATGACCCTGATAAATCAAAATTTGTTTTTTGTAAATTGATAAAAAAATTTTTTTTTAAATGCCTCCATATGCATTGTCATACGTTGGAAACGTGTATACCCTTTATGCTACAAGGAACGAGAGAGGGATAGGGGGAGGAAGAAGGAAAGTATTATTTCGTCATGAAAATGCGCTAAATTATACTATATTAGTACTGGCGAATCCAGGGGGGCACACCCGGCCCGAGCCCCCCCCCCCCCCCCCCGGCTTTGAGAGCCAAAAAAAATTGGAATGTAAGTGTGCCCTTTTAGACAAGTGTGAATGCACTCCCTTTGAAAGTCACATCAAAATTGATATTTTTAATGGTAATATGTCGTTCATAAACAAGTGAGGACCCTTTTTTTGTCTTTGCTTGTCAAACTTATAATAGACAAAATCACCTACACTTTTGGTAAAAAAACTTGTCAAATTTTCTTCGGGAAAATGTGCCCCCCTTGTGGAAAATCCTTGATTTGCCCCTGTATATTAGAAATATTATTGAATCATCTCGATAGCTGATTTTGTTTGCTCTCCAAAATCATCTACCTCCCCTTAATACATTCTTCTATCTTATCATGTGATAAAAAATAAGACATTTGTTTCATGTACAGTGCGTATAAAAAAAACGGGACAGATTTGAAAAGTCTATACAATTTTTGTTTCAAATTATGATTTCTATATTTTGGTGTAAATAGGTGCTCTAAGGTCTTATCTTTGAAATGCAATTAAAAAAAACTTTGTTCATGCTTGAGCGAACTCGGGACATTTTTGTTGGGGGTTCAAAAAGAGGCTTGCACCAGAATTGCAGAATATGAGTAATATGATGATCAGACTTCTTGCTAATCAGGAGACTTCCTCTTGACCTTTTCATTATCTGTGCTACAATTTTCGAATTTTATTTACAAATTTATTTATTTACCTGAATTATTTTTTTTTTTCGTTTAAACTTCTCTTACCTTTTAAATTTCCTTCATAAGTAACTGAGAAAGAAGATTTTTTGTCAACCCAAGCAAAAAGATTTGCATTATTAATTGGGAAAACTTGTGATTATTCAAATCCTTTTATTATTGTGTATCGAGTTAATTTTGAAGGAGCTAGATATGGCAGATCGGGTAAAATGTATTAAAAAGTTGTGAGCGAGCGAAGTGAGCACGCAAATATTCCCACTTTTTTTATTACAATATCAAATTTTGTGATAGATTTTGACATAATATTCAGAAAATAATATAATATTTTAATTTCTATCTTTCCTTTTATTTCCTGTCCACTTTTTTTCTTGGTCATGATTTTTTTTTTATTAAGGGGGTTGGGATGCATCCTGAGCGCCCGCCCATCTGTGTGGCACTGTTCAAAAGGCACCATGACATTTGTAGCACACAATGAAAGGATTTGAAAAAAAATCCACGCTCTCCCATACTTCGGTTGAAACAAAATTGTTTTAGCTTGAAGAAGGAATATTCAAAGCTAACAGAGAGCATATTAAAAAGAAACAACAACAGAAAAATTCAAGCAAATAAATAGATCTGAAAATGAATTTTGACCGCATGATTTGAAAATTATGGCAAAGATAATGAAAAGGTTAAGAGGAAGTCTGCTAATTAGCAAGAAGTCCGATCATCATATTTATATTTTTATGCCATTTTGGCGCAAGCCTCCATTTTAACCCCAGACAAAAACATTCCGTGTTCGCCCAAGCATGAACGAAACTAAATTGTTTATAATAGCATTTGAAAGATAAGACCTTAGAGCACCTATTAACACCAAAATATAGACATTATAATTTGAAACAAAAATTTTATAGACTTTTCAAATTTGTCCCGTTTTTTTATACGCACTGTATAGTGATAGCTCGTCATGAAAACTGAATCGAGATATCAGTCAAATATCATTATGGTTATACTATTGTATTTGTCGGTTCCATACTTACTGAATTTGTTTGCTTCCCAAAACACCCCCAAATCTTAATTGATAACTAACAATATTACGAGGACACCTCTGTTTTGTTAATTCCCAAACGGGGAACCGCCGTGTGCCGTTCTCCTGGATTGACGCCCGCTAATACTATACTCATTATTATGATTAATAGGCCTATTAATGGGTCGTTAGAATGTGTACAACATCTATACGATGGGAATGTTTCATGAGAGCTTACCATGTTTGATTAAAACAAGAAATCATTTTCTTTGGCCGTTTACCTTTACACCAGATTACCAGATTAAAGCAACAATGTAGGAGCTCTGTAATAATTATAATACATCCGATTAGCGATTAGAAACAAGGGTATTCTACTGGTATACGACGAAAGGTCTTTGACCTCAACGTAACGGTGCAAATACGTGATATAAGGAAATAAGTGACATTTTATACAGAATCAGATCGCAATAGTTATTTAATATTCATACACTAAATCTTTGAATATCAGTAATTTGAAAGGATTACTCGAACTTGAAAATGAATTGAACGGATAAAGTAAAATCAGATACTAACAAGTCAAACTTCACCAAAATCGGACAAGGTATAACAAAGTGATGACATCTTAAAGTTTTGCATTATTTCTGTGAACGAGTCTTCGTGAATATGTAACGAGCAAGCTGATGATGTCGATATTCTTTTGCATTTTATTATATGAAATTGTATTTATTCAAATCCTGTCCACCACAAATAGAAAAAATGGATTTAATATACCGATTTAATGTATAGGATATTCGTTGCTGAAACTTATTTTCTGATAATGGAGGCAGATCCCCGGGGCAGATCATGAAAATATGGAATGATTATCATTTCATGCAATGACAAAATAAGAAAAGGAAAAGTGGGGACATGACGTCATCAGTCCACCTATACTGCTTGTAAAATGACAGCGTGCATATCACTGTTTTCATAGAAATTTGCTTAAGTACAAAATGTAATAATTTTATTATCTGTTACCAGATTTTGATTAAACTTTCGGCGCTTTGCTCGATGAATTTTACTATATTTATTTAGACTATTATACAATTACTTTTAGCCCGGATTACCCCTTTAATCAATTTCATACACATATGAAGAGAGAGAGAGATAGAGGGGGAAGGGGGGGGGGGGCTTGCTATAGTAAATTTCAAAGCAAAGGACAAAGTATCCTGGAACAATCATCTTTAATGTTGATATGATAGAAAACAAGTAGAATTCTTCATAAGCTTCAGTACTATCAACATTCTGTTGTCATCTCGTGGTTATTACATAATAGTTGTTTGCGATATCACCGTGCAGGAAAGAAAAGAGAGTATAGAATTATTGAATTAAACAAACTATATAGGTATTAATTCTTACCCAATCTTCATATCGATATTCTAGTGATTTTAAACATATAGTTATTTTCTGTGAATTAATATCTCTGCAAACTGCAATGATATGCTTATAGGTTGAGTCTACCAAGAAAATCATTTAAGTAAAGAAAAAAAATATCAGCATAACACTAAAAATTTCATGAAATTCGAATATGGAATTAAAAAAAAGGTATTTTCATAAAATAGTTATAGCCTATACCCATTCTGATCGGTAAGCAGTGAAGGAACCAATGACATTGACCACTCACTTAGGTAATTTAATCAATGGAGAATTTCCATGTTGTTAGATTTTCAAAAAATGATTTTTTTTTTTTTATATACAATAAAATACAAAAGAAATTGTGAGTGTGTTATAGCATCAAATCTCTCAATTGCATATCACTGTGTTGTGCAAAAATGTGCAAAATTTTCAAGGTGCTGCTAATTTCCGATTTTGATGAATTTTTCAGTGTTACGCTCGCGGTTTGATTTTCTCTTTTCATTCAAATCAATTTTTTATATATAGAATAAGCATGCTAAAGTTTGATAAATTATTCTACTGTAACCAATAATTACAATAATCGAAATGCTAATATATCCTACCTCCGTTTAATCTTATCTCAAAAGCTACGTACCACAGTCTTTAATTTTTTACAAGGCTCATTTCAATGGAACGATATTCTCGTACACTGTAAAAACTGTGGTGTTAAAACTGACACCAGTGGGTGTTAATAGAGGACCACACCCTCTGGTGTTAAAATTACACCCTAGAGATTGAATATAACACCAAAGAGTGTACATGTAACAACCAAAGGTGTTGCAATAACACCTATAGGTGCTAAACTAACACTGTCAATTTAACACCGGTGTAAAATAACTGGTGTGGTCCTCTATGTACACCGGTTAACACTGCATTTTTGCTGTGTAAGATTAATCCAAAAGACAATGCACGGGGAATATATTTTTGATAGTGATCACAAAATTTTGTGAAAACAATTACTATGATTACACCGTCATGAATATGCAACGGATGGGCTGAATGATGTCATCTGCCCATATTCCTTTTTCTTATGTTATTTCATGAAATCCTGATTATTTCATGTCTCCCTTATAGCAAAATAAGATACAGAATCTATTATATCACACATTAAATAAAAAAAAATTCATACTTGGAGCACAACGTTTAAATTAATACAGTTTCAGAAAATAAAATACAAAGGAATAAGCGGGGATTGTTTGATTTAATTTTCAATCTGTATTCACCCACCTATTTGCAATAGAAAGATACAGGTTTGGTCTACAGGGACACTAGTCTATAAAAGAGTAAAGCGCCCTCTCTTATAACGAATGAGTCCCATGCGTCGAGGTATGGTCCCATGATTGTACACATGCATACGTATACACACTCTATTTTCTGAATTTATTATTTTGATAAAAAACTAACCGCCCGTTTTTTTATTGCCTTGGGGTTCGGGGAACTATGATAATGGGATGATGGACCACTATTGCAATATGTTAATACTTTATTATATCTCTTACATCGATAGTCTATTATGGTCAAAACATGCTCTATAATGAAAACAGTGGAGGGAGGGGGTCATCGTAATAATGACAATAACTAGACAATAATAAGAGGTATCTGAATTTTCAAATCCCACGGCAGCAATCGCGTCATTTGGTAAGGCGTTTATCTACATTTGCCACTCTCCACCCAGGTGTTGTAAATGAGTACCCGGTAGGAAGAAATTCCTTGTATGCTAGAGCACCTGATCGGGGTAGCCCTGCTCAAGCCCGGGTAATATATAGTAGGTAGCGATTAGAAAACTTGTATCAATCGCTATATAAATTTTTCCAATTTTATATGTTGTTGTTTTTATTATCATTATTATTATTATTAATACCATCATCATCATCATCCAGGGGCGGATTCCAGGATTTTCCAAAGGGGGGGGGGGCAAATTTTTTGTAGGAAAATTTTGACAAGCAAAAAAAAGGTCTTCAACCACATATAAAGGATATTTCGTACCCGAAAAAATTTGACAAGAAAAAAAGGCTCTAATTTCAAAAGAGGTGGCACACCTCTGTTTTCATGCCATTTTTACATGACAAATTTTTAATTTTGCTTCTCAAGGGGGGGGGGGGGGGGCACGTGCCCCTCTGGATCCGCGCCTGTCATTATCATTATCATCATTATTATTATTATTGATGATGATGAGAAAAATTATAACAAAATCACACAACAATAATAGTAATATTTAATAATTTATTTTAGTAATGAATCTTCGCTGGAATTAAGGTGACATTTGCATTCCCTTCACAAGTAACGCACAAAACAATAACTATACAAAGCTGATTATTGCCTGCCATAAAGTATGATGAACTTACAATACCTACACGATGTATTAATCACAGATACTGATGACGTTGGTTGGACAATAAACTCTGATCTCTCTCAAAGTGTGAATAACAACCAAGAGAAACAAAAACAAAATCAAAAGGGAGAAATGGAGAGAAATCGGCTAAAAGACACAATTGACACCGACATACTCCTGATACGCATTTGTAAGTTCAGATCAAAAGGGCTCCTTAGAAATCGGGAAAAGAAGAGGCGATAAAGGGAGACAAAAGAGATGGACCTTATCAAAGACTCTTTTCTGGAGATCCTTTTCTAAAGCCTCTATCCTCATTCTATATAGTCATATTGTCCGCACGAGGCTCGAATAATTGAGATATCACCGGTGCGGCGCTCTTTCTTTAGAACAAACCTTCTGAAAAGGTCCTGCCTTCCTCTTCCCCCTTTTTTCTAGCCTCCCATCCTCTGCTATTTTTTCTCTGTCCATGTTAGATTTTTTCAGAGCTCCTTTTTACAAGATCACAATGACGGAATGCCAGCGAATCGGGCATGAAAAGAATCTCATAAAAAAAATAAGTTGAGAGAGAAAAGGTCTTATATTATTCGCAGAAAGGAGAAAAGGATTAAAGTCTGCCACTTGACAACACGAGTGAAGAGGGCAGTCAAGCAAAGTGAATTAACTTGTACCACACACAAAAAGACCGATTGGTTATCATCATGCTGGGTTCGCCAACAGGAAGAGGCGTTTACACTCAAACATCAGTGCAGTGTTCAGGTATGTGTGTTCATATTCATAAGTACGAAAAGCAACAACCGCCGCCACCTCCACCCCACCACCACAACCTCCTCCACTACCACCATCACGACTCCAGTGCACCCATCACCATCGCCACTACCTTTACCACCGTCACCATTACCACTATAGGGTGTGTTAGTATATCCATGGTCACACGCTGGATTTGAGCTTAAAAGTTTACTATTTGCAACAGGATTCGAATAAATTTGATTTGGTGAATTAGTTGAAAACTTTCATTCCATAAAAGTGTGATAGAAGTTGATCATTTTATTCAATATTGCAGCCCAAATGATGAATTGCCATTGAATTCACCCAATAAATAAAAATGAATAATTAATGAATATTATCATCATTATTGTTGTTGTTATTGTTGTTATTATTATTAATATTATTATCATTATTATTATTGTAATTATTATCATTATTATTATTATTATCATTATTATTGTTATTATTATTATTATTATTATTTGGTTGGCGTCACCTGTTCCTGGGATGTGATTTCAAAGCAAACTGAATCACAATGATCCGCAGGTCTCTCCACCCGATATGATGGGGGGGGGGGGGGGGCGCAGGTGGTCCAATACACCGGGGTTTCCCCCTACTCGTATTATTCCCTACATGGGGCATCCATTTAACGTCCTATCCGAGGGACGGAGTGTTTTCCACTGTAACATAGCCTGCATCTACTCTCTAAATGCAAAAAAATATTTAGTCCCCAATCACACTCCTCTTGGAGTGATAATTGGGGCCAATCCCTTTGGAGTGAACTGTACATCATTTTTTAGAGTGCATTTAACTCATTTTGGAGTGAAGTGCAAGAAGAGGCACATGCACTCCAAAAGGTGTCATAATGCACTATAAAAGAATGTACAGTTCACTCCAAAGGGAAGAGGAATCGAGATTAGGGAGATTGGTTCATTCGCATTTAGAGAGTAAGGAACAGGGGGGGGGGGGTTACACACAACGCAGGCTTCAGTTATCCGCCCGGGGTGGATTCGATCCAGTCCAGTTTAGTCATTTATTTATTCATCTATCTATCTATTTATCTATCTATCTATCTGTCTGCCTGTCTGTCTGTCTGTGTGTCTGCCTGTCTGTGTGTCTGTCTGTCTGTCCGTCCGTCCGTCTGTCCGTCCATCCATCCATCCATCTATTTATTTATTTATTTATTTATTTATTATTTATTTATTTATTTACCATTATTATTATTATTTTTTTTTATTTATTTGTTTATTTATCCTTGGTCGCGGCTCCTCGTGTCCGATATGGAATCACTGGTCCGCTTCTGCTGCCGGGGTGGGCCTATCCTTCCTTCTCCTTTTCTGCCGGGGCTAGACTCGATAAGCTCTGCTTTTACTAGCCCTGATGGTCACATTAGTTACAATTGTATTTCAATTTTGTTGTATGTTTATCTCTTGTATCTCCTTTATATGTACACGAATCAATTTCTTCTTTCTTTTGTAATTTTCGGTAATATTCTGTAAGGTGTTTAATATGAAATAAATGAAATGAAAAAATGAAAAATGATATTTATTTATTTATGCAGCTTTATTAAAAAATGCAAGGTAATCCTTCGGTGCCCAAAGGCCTGCTTTACAAAAGAGCCCTGTAGACATTGACTTACAGACCTAATTATCAATAGTTTGTTTATACATATCATTTAGGCTAAATTTATTATTATACACATTTACAGATAATGTTGACCCCCGTAATCAAAGTAATATTAGATATAACCAAACCCTTATAAATTAAAGGTGATGCTCAGGGCTGAAAAGAATGATAAAAATCACAAATAGAGTAAATCAAACGAGCAAAGCACTAAAAATTCCACAAAAATCTAATAGCGATTATTTCATATCACAATGTCTCCCTTGCAACAAAATAAGTCGTAGCAATTATTATCTTACACATTGCATCAACAGTCAATCATTTTTTTAAAATACTTGGATGACAAAATTGAAATACGATATAATTTCATAATTATAATCAAATACAAAATTTGCGGGGATGATAATATGAATTATAATAACATGCAACATTTATATATCGCTTAATACAAAGGTTTCTAAGCGCTGCATATATACTATTACCCCTGTATTATTATAATGACATCATCAGCTTGTCCATTGCATAATCATGAAGATAGGCACAGAAACTGTTCTACAGAAATAATGTCAAAAATGAAAATGCCAAAAATAAAAATGCCATAACTTTGTTATACCTTGTCCGATTTCTATGAAATCGTTGAGCGTTTTATTAATTTTGTCTGATTTTATTGTATCTGCTCAAATCAAATTATTTTCAGCCTGGAGTACCCAATTAAGACAAAAATGTCATTTATACATCAAAATGTATCATGACAAAGGAAAAATAAACAAAATGCAATTCTCCGTAAGGTTATGTTCGTGTATGTGAGGGTGTGGGTGAGTGTTGGGGTGGGCAGGGATGAGTTGCCGTTTTCGGGCCTTTTCAAATCCGAATTCATGCAAGGGCTTATTTCTCCCAAGACCGTTGTGAACAATATACTAGTAATTACCAGTCATTAGGCACATATCCCATTTCCACTTTTCATTCGGGGCCCTCATTTTCACCCTAGCTGCATCCGATATCAACGTGGGGGTGCTTTCATTGTATACTTGGCTGGAAATTAATAAACATTAATTCAGTTCCAGTCAGTTATATAGCTTTTATCACTTTAATCAGCGTATTTCTGCGATGATGATTGAGATTAGTTTTAGATAATGATGTAATCTTCCAAAATTGCGAGCCCTTGATTGTTTTAGCTTCCAACGTTCAAAGCCATGCACATCTCTCACTAAAATGGAAATATTTTCGATTTCAAATGTTATAATCATCGAAATCCACAAATGGTTCTAAACCAGATAATAAAAGCTGAATTAAAATGTACTACAACCAGAAGCGGGAGGGTTCATGAAATATTTGCGAACCTCAGATCTAGGCCTGTGGATTGGCATTATTTTTTTCCAGTTTACAACAAGACGAACTCATGACAGTAATTGGTAGGATATGGACCGATCATGGCAGGACTTTATGGTGTATGCTCTACATTCCAATAAAATATGGGACAATGTGTTTACACTCGGCTGAAATCATGTAAAGACGAGATAACAATACATTCCCTCCTTTTGTTGGAAGCTGAACAGATCGAATAAGAGAGACAGAAAGAATAGTTGGGCGGACGGATAAGAGGCGGGTGAAGGTTAGGTGAAAGAGAGAAATATTTGATGAGGAAGGAGAAAGGGGGAGGGGTAAATATATTTTTTTTAAATAGAGAGAGAGGGCAGAGAAAGTACGAAGCGCGTCAGGAGACAATCAATAAAAACATATTTATTCATAACGTTTATAAAAACGAGATGAGTAAACCATGGACCTATGCATAGGTCCATATAAAACAAAGGGGATAGCCCGAGAAAGGTATATAGGTAGGTAGGTTGGAAGGTATAGATAGATAGATAAATAGATAGATAGATAGATAGACAGACAGACAGACAGACAGACAGATAGATAGATAGATAGATAGATAGATAGATAGATAGATAGATAGATAGATAGATAGATAGATAGATAGATAGATAGATAGATAGATAGATAGATAGATAGATAGATAGATAGATAGATAGAGATAGATATAGATAGATATAGATAGATAGATAGGTAGGTTGGTATAGATAGATATAGGTAGGTAGGTAGACAGATAGATAGATAGATCGACAGACAGATAGATAGATAGATAGATAGATAGAGATAGATAGATAGATAGATAGATAGATAAAAAGATAGATAGATAGATAGATATAGATAGATAGATAGATAGATAGATAGATAGATAGATAGATAGACAGACAGACATAGATAGAGATAGAGATAGAGATAGAGATAGAGATAGAGATAGATAGATAGATAGATAGATAGATAGATAGATAGATAGATAGATAGATAGATAGATAGATAGATAGATAGATAGATAGATAGATAGATAGATAGATAGATAGATAGATAGATAGATAGATAGATAGATAGATAGATAGATAGATAGATAGATAGATAGATAGATAGATAGATAGGTAGGTAGGTAGGTTGGTTGGTATAGATAGATAGAAAGATAGATAGATGGGGAGGGAAAGGGAGAGAAAGACAGGCAGACAGATAGAAAGAGGAAGCGAGAAGAGGATGAATATTGATAGATCTGAGGGGAAGGAGAATAGAGGGGAAGATGTGAAGAGATGAACAATAGAAGCAGAACGTTGAATGCTGCGGTATATATGGAGGCGATACGTTGAATTGGCAGGGCTTCGTGTCGGCATAGATCACAGAGAGTCGGCTTATTTTTATTGCTCGCGATAAATCATTAACACCCGTAAAGAGCGGAGTAATGAAGGCGGTATTCTCGCTTCGGTATCCCCGCACTAACAGTTCCGCGGTTCAACTTATTGTACATCCCCAGTATCCCCCCTCCCTGTAATATTCATGCCATCGTTTGTGATAGACGATTCGCCTTCCGACTTCATTCCTGCTTATTCATTGGCTTAGGAGGAGAACAGCGATCTAGAGATTCTATTTCTTTCTTCAAAAATTAATCGTCTGAGAATTATTTGTAAGAAACAAATTATTTACTATAGACCTACCGGTCGAGTATATGAATCTGAACACAGGAATTGAACATCTATAGCTAGACGGTAGACCCTTTATGTCACCGTTTTAAATGAGTCAGTGACGAAATCAGGTAAAGTCATATTAACCAAATATGTTGTTTCCTTTTGCCACCGGTATACCTCGTTGTTTCTGGCGATTTATTTTTGTTAATGATAGTTTAATATTTTGATTTATTAAAATATAGGACCATTATTTTTTGCTTGATCGACTTCCCTTGAAAAAAAGTGGCGAAATGAGAAGAAAAAGAAAAGAAAAAAGAGAGGCCAGACGTGGCATATTTTCCAAACAATATATGAGCGTGCCAATCGAGTGATTTTTTTTTAACTTTTTAATAAAAAAATCTTAATTTATGATTGAAAGGTGATGTATTTTCTTTCACCTACCCCCCCCCCCCCGTATCACACCCGTATACCAGTGCTTGAAATACTTGCGGATAGGCTATTGCATTTATTGTTAAACCTCATTTAATTGGTATATAATTTGTGGTACACTCAAATGATTGTATTGTTCACGACTGCTATATATATGCTATATATATGCTATATATATTTCATTATGTAGGCATATATCTATAAATTAGGCTATTTGGCCTAGAGGAAGAGAGCGGTGACTTTTGAGGTTTTCCCATAAATTCAACACTTTTTTCAAACATTGTTTCTCTTAAAACATCATGAAGTCACCCCATTGAAAAAATTATCTTTATACCAAGAGACCTATATATGCTATGGATATTTTTGTTATTTTGATTTTTTTTATTAAATTTATTCATTCATTTATTTATCTATTTTTATTTCCACTCATGGATTGAACGCTCTTATTATCTAAATGATGTTCTTTTAAAAGTGTTGTAATTGTTAATATCGGTGTCGATTCCAGCTTAAAAAATGAAGCTTCGTTCCATTTTTGGTGAAGGGAGGGAGGGTGTGTCGATGCGCAGGGACTTCTAAAATCCTCTTATTGCAAATTTCCAGAAAAAATGCCGTAAGATAAATACTCTCTTTTCAACTTGAAAAAATAAATAGAGTCTTTGTGATAAGTTTAGTTGCTTTCCTTGCTTGCTAATATGCTTTAAATAGTGTAAGGACTACCTTTTCAAAGAAAGAAACTAAAGAAAATTCTCCATAGAGCCTTTTTTTTAGTCATATATCTTGACCAACTGGTGATGGGGAAAGGACCCCAAATGTTTGTGATTATGATAATGTCTGAATATTTGAAAATGTTTGCCTGTTTTATCGCTATCGTATAATTTCAGAAATGTCAAGTATATCTATATTGGGCCTCATTTTATTTTGCTTCAGCATAATATAGGCCACATGAATATGTCAGAAACTTGATTACAAATGATGTTATCCCCCCTTTTAATATTCATATTTGGTATTCCTGTATACCACACTTATCACAATCACAATTGAATGCCAAGAGTCATAGAATGAACGCCCTGTAAATTCCAGGCGAGGAATAAAGCCAGGAGAGTCCAGGTTGTAAAAATAAAATACAAATAAAAAACGACGGCGAGTCATCACAATTGTAGCCAGTGAATTTTTACTGCCTGAATAAATCTCGACTGTGCATTTATACGACGCCGCTCTCCTAGTTTTCATTGTAAATAAAAGCGATGGACCATGTCATCAGTGCAGGAAGGAAGGCCAGGGAAAGAAACAAAATTAAGAACCAAACTTAATTTAATTTCAACAGACTTTTTACAAGAGGGTGACGGTATTTTGAAACCTCTAATCCAAACTATTTTAAAGGGATGTCATGATGTTTGTTGAATATACGAGAAGAGATATTCCTAGATGTATGATGTATTAGAACACTGATAAAATCCCATGCATCCGTGTAAATCAACATTTCTGCCAGGTTCAGAGATAAAGAAGGAAAAGAGCCAGGGTTAGGAGAAGAAAAATCTAATCATTTCTCACGCTACAATGACAGTGTGACCTGTTATGTTACAAGAGCAAACTTTTAGACTTTTAGATGAGTTTTGTCTTCTATTGAAGTTTTATTACGATAGTTTGCCTGTTCAGCCGATACAGTTTATCACATCGCTATTTATCTTATTGGAGTTTTCTGTGTTGCGTAACGCAACGTGCTTTGAATATTATCTATACCTTATCTATTTACGATTTGGTGAACACCCCTCTATTTCCTAGTGGAAGTGGTCCAGGCAACTTAATGAATTGCATTCTGATTGGTGCGGCTTGTCGTTTGTGTGTACGTCACTGCCCTTTGGGAGCTTTTCGGGCGGCGGGCATGTGCTTTGATGTTTCATGCACTTTGCAACACTGAGAACTTCCTAGGCCCTGTTTGTGTGTGTACGTGTGTGTGTATGCAGCATGAGCATCCAAAGTGACTTGCCATTTTATGCCCAGTTTCGCCATGCCTAGCGTACGAACGGTTTGCTTGCATCGAATCTGATCAGCGGTGAACATAATATTTCATTCCAATGATTAGAAGGTAAGGAAAGTGTGCAAGTTTAATCATATTGAGGAATTTTAGGCTAAAACTCAAAATTACCTTTTCATTTCCTTTAAATATCGTGTAACGATATGTTGCATCAAAACACGTTTAACTTGGAGTTGGATTGGACGGTCCGGCATGCACCACACATCGCACTCCCGTCCCGTGGCTTTCTCGGGGCGCTTATTTGGACCATGGATGCATAGAGCGAGACTACGTTACGCTGGCTCCATCTGCATGGCCGTTGGCGTTACTTTCTGTAGCTGAAGTCTGGACCATAATTCAAGAAAACTCTGCCCAAACTGGATTTCACGGATATCTACTATCTTGGATTATCACACAAGTGGATCATAAATAAAGCGTAAACAGAATTTGAGAATAACTGGTAAAACAGTGAGGTTCGATTTGTTCTTCGCATAACCCTGGACGTCGTGCCGTGGTACACAGTCAATGCGTGGTGGGCGCTATTTTTTGTAGCGCCGATCTTCGAGCTGCATCTTGTGTATCCGCACAATAGAGATCGAGAGAGCATGTATTTTGTGTAGGTTTAGGTCTCCTCAGTAGACTCTGGAGTATGTACTAAAGTATTAGACACAATTACAGCATAAATGCCTAGTATTAGTAGTAGTGGCACCTTGATTTGAATTTGAATGAATTGAAGTTGTGTGTTCACTGATCATTATTATAAAAAAAGTGTTCCATGGGGGACCATGCCGTTGAGGCAGAGGATCATGTTTTTATGAATGATCTCCATCTGACCAATCTTGTTCATTGAGGAAATCAATTCACCCCCTAACATATTTTTATATTAATGCAAGATCTCAAGTGCATTGTAAGAGTTAAATTATGTTACCTAATTTTAAATAGGTCATTATCTGCTAATTAAAATACTCGTAATAATGAATTCATTGTATTGTCACAAAGTGGTTTTTGATCTGGTGTAGTCAAATTTACCTTATTACATGTATCTACAAATTGAGCAGGGATAATTATGCAGTGAGCCAGTGACTTTGTTGTGGAACGTGTCAATTTATAAAGTTGTTCTGAATGGCATTCCATTGTTGTGGCGATTCCATTTGTGTCATATGGGACATTTAGAGAACGATATGTAGTCTTTAAACTGAATGCTTGATCAATAATTTTTTTTTTTTATGGCAATGATAAAGTTGAGCTAGTGATTTGTTTTTATTGGTGAATAAGAGGTGAAAATATTGCATGTCATACAGCAGGATTCCCAGCCCATCAGGGAAAATTATTTTACTCTTTTTCCAGTCGGAAAAATCAGGGAATTTGTTAAATATATTCTGAAAATACATGTTATTCACTGCAACAACTTTAAATAGAAAACATGCAAAACTGGGAATGGGTTTAAATAATTATCAGGGAAGTTTTAAAGTTCATCAGGGACAAACCACAGAATTTTGTTTTTTGGCAAAGCTTGGAACCCAGAAATAGAAAATAATAGTAGGCCTAACGAGTTGGCGGTAATAGTCAAATATGACTGGTCGCCATTAATATCCAACAAACAACAACAACAACCTGTACAGGACATCTCTGCGTCCAGTACGACAAGCGATATTTTCACCTCTTATGCACCCATGGAAAGATTTTTTTTTTTGGGGGGGGGTTGTTATTTTTTCACAAGACTACATGTACCATGTAGAACTTTGTTATTACCACAAAACAAATTGAAGTTCCTTGTTTGTTTGGACAGCGGTTTAGAAGAATTTGTGAAAATGACTAATTTTTCTAGCATGGAATCACCCTTGTAGATCAAACATTAGATTAAACCCTTTTATTCTTGCACCATATTACTCTAGGAAAAAGTCTTAATTTCGAATTCATAAGAATTTCAGTGTCAAAGACCTTGACAATTAACCAGCTTTAAAGACTTACGTTACTATGGGTTTCCTCGTTGCACAATATCACAGTTCGTTCTCTCTCCTTGAACTCATTCTCTCAAATATAAACAATTTACAAGTCAAATCATAAAGATAATAATAATAACCTCATATTTACCCAGAGTAACCACAATTTCCAAAAACTGTTTGCCCAGCAAGCCCTGCTTAACATGAAAATGTTTAACATTGAAAATGCGATCACTGGAACGATATCACTGGAACGACAGTGATAGAAAATGTTAACTTAATAACTAGGCCTATAGCCTGAGAATTTCTGTCCCAATTCTAGTGGATGCAAACATACACTCTAAATTACAGGGATTTAAAATAAGTCCAGATGGACTGTAGCTAGGGACCAATCGATTTCTGAATTTAGTTTTAATCCTAACGACTTAAATTTATATCTCAAATGATTTAAATTTAAATCTTTCGAGATTTAAAAATGAATCTTAAGGATTCAAACTAAATCCGGAATTCGATTGGTCCCTAACTACAGTCCATGTGGACTTGTTTTAAATCCCTGTAATTTAGAGTGTAAGACAAAATAGGCCTAAGACAAGCAGCATCTTTTAAGATACTATGCGATTTTCTGTTCACAGTTGTAGGCCTACTTTTAAAATACAGTACCCTATTTTGAAGCAATATTGTCAATTTGAAATCACCATGCATGTACCAGTACTTGTAGAAAGTTAATTGAGACTGTTTTAGCACTGAGCTTGTAGGCGTGGGAGTATCTGGGGTAAGTTTGATAATTAATCTTTATATTTAGGGGTATGATGCCCCCTCGATGTTTTGTTTCATTTTTCAGTGGCTCTGCAAAGTCTAATGACTTCTTTCTTTGCAGTCTTGCACAACTTGTGAGACAATTTGCAACCTACTGGTATTAAAAGATACACAACGAAAAGGTCTTACCAGATTTTTATATTAATTTTTGTCAATGTGCTTTGTGTACAAAGTCAGAAGAAGGTAAAATTTGTACTTTAGGAGGAGGATCATTTGTCATTCCAGTTTGTCTGCATAATTAATTTAGGGTTAGATTTATTATGTTGATTGGTCTGGCAAATTGAAACCCTGTCCTTTCGGATACTTAGCACAAGTTCTCTACATCGATTTTATATAGTGTAGCTTAGGAAATATGTTTAATAAGTTTTTCCTTTCAAATAAAGTTTAAAGTTGGTCAGTTGGAACCCAATTTGAAAATGTATGCCTTTGGGACTATCTTCAATCTGTAGTTGTGTCTTTTCAGCACTTATTTGTAGGCAAGGGCCTTAGGGGAATAAATTATTGTATGATGGATATTTTTCCTTCTGTTGATAATGGGCTGTACTTTATTTTGTATTTAATCCAATGTAGGGGTAGGGGATGTGGACTATTGTGTGATTAAAGTTCCAGTCAATACCAACAACAATTTTATGTGAACAAATTTAGAAAAAAATGTTTTTGACAAGCATTGTAGCACCAAAAAGTTTCATTCGAATCAGAAGTGAAATAAGAAAATGCTTTGTTTGATATATAGGCATATACATGTATGTTATCAGCAAATACATGTAAAGCTGATATGGTGATGTACATTGTAACACATTACACAAAATATAATTAAATAGCCTATTAATATTAAATTTCAATCATTTTATGTCAAAGATCTCCAAATGATATATGAATTTATGATTATTTTACATTTTACACGTAAACAAAAAGATGTTAAATTTGATATTGTAGGAAAAAAACTTGAGATATTATATAATTTCATATTATTGGCCTACAGCTACACGTTCATGATCATGTAATGAAAGACAAAAGAACAGTGTGTGACATTGGTTCTCTATTTATAATGTAGGCCTAGGTGAAAGTAATGGGACCACCTGCCAGTTATGATTCCTCACTCTATCTCACTCAAACAGCTTTCTGCCAATTATGTCTGCTACAAGTGTAAAGCTTAATATTTTTTAGAAATATAATGTTGTATTTTTCCTTATATCATATTTACATTGAGGGCCTGGTTGCTTTATACATGCATATTGTAGGCTAGACATACAGGTGTTGTAAAATATTTATTTCACAGTCGCAATCAGAAATTCAGAAGGTACTGTAGGCTTACATGAACTGTACAATGTAGTTTGTTGAGTCAGAATTGCATTATCTTACATTGTACACAGTATTGATCTAGTAATTTCTCTTCAAAAATAAAAGTAGGTCTAAAAAATGTACGTGCACATATTACAATGTTCTGTAATTTTGAGATAGTTTAGATGTAGTGTATGTACATGTATGTGTATTGTAAAGCAAGACAGGAAACGCTTTATAATATACACTGTAAACTACTCCTTTTTTAAATGTGCAGTGATTTTGAATAATTTAGGTTTTCTAGATATTGCTGCATAAGCTCCTCTATACATGTGGTAGTTCAATTCACAGTGGCATACTATGTAATATCGTGTCAGCTTTCTGTTCTGTGCACACTGAATGTTGTGCTTCAACTTCTACCTCTGACAAAACATGGAGCAGTGTTGGCACTGCCAGAAGCTAAGGCTTGGATTGTATCTAACAAAAGGGGAGAGAGCTGGCTATTCAATACAATTGCACTGGCCTGCAAGTCTAAGAATACATAAGAGAAGAAAGAAAGGAGGGAGAGTGTGAGAGAAAGAAAAAGCCTAGTGAGTCTGAATAGCACTGCACAACCAACCAACCCAGTGAGTGAATGGCTTTTGTCAAGGTAGTACTCAATGGACGAATCATATGAGCAGGTTAGCTCTTTATATTCTACAAGGAATGCAAGAATTCAAAGGAAAATGATAACAGTGGGAGAGGGGATGTGATGGTCATCAGCTACTTGACCAGTTTTCTCGATTGGAAAACAAGAGATTGGTTCCATCGCAAGACTTGACCTCTTTAATGTATGTTAATCAGATGGCTGGCTTTTGAGTCTACATTTATTATGTATGCTGCTGTTCTGTGCATAGCAAATGCACACGTTGGCTGTGCTTCGAACTCAGAGTAACCACCGCAAGTTACATTATATACGTGCATGTATGTGCATGCGATTGAGGTAGGAAAGCGCAGCTTGTGAGCGTAAGGGTGCATGCGAAGCTGGCTTTCGTCTAGAATTTGCGTTTGTTGAGTGGTGAAAAATCTATAGAAGGAATTTGAAATATTGCAAGGGAACAGGCGTCAAAAGGACAGCTATGAATGTAAAATCTGTTTTATAAAAAAATTCATTGAATTTTGTTTAAGAGAGGAGATTTTGTAAGTTGATTTTTGTCCAGATTTGTTGCATGTATACATTGTATGTATTTCATGTTTACCATATGAAGTATTGTACAGTATTGTATGTCAGCTTGGAATTTCAGTATTTTATCAAGGATAAGTTCTTTAATATGAAAAGGTGAAACTGAATGCATTATTGAGCTCAAGAATAATTTGCTACGTATATACACTTTGTTCGAATTTAAAAAATATTACTCCAAATATATTATATACGTATTACATGTATTATTGTAGAGAGAAATTGTTTTAAGATCTTTTGAACATTATGCTGAGATTTTGAAGTTTCATCTATTACTAGTATGTTTTTTTTGTCACCATGTACATGTACACATTGTATTTCCATTTTTATGCAGCAGTAGTGCGACACACTTTAGACATTCTGTTGTTGTATTTTGTTTTGTACTCGTAGCAGCAGTCATCATTGAGAAAGGTCAAGATGAGTCCCAGTTCTATTTTGTTGAAATTCAAAACCCATATGTAATCACAGAATTTTAGAAAAATAATCTACTTACCTTGATTCATTTTGGTGTGTTTCATTTCATTATTCACACAGAATCTGTCAATTTTCAATTCACCTTCATCATTTTTAATTTCTTTTGTTTTTGAATTTTGTTTTCATTTAGATTTTGACACAAACTTATTGAGTGGGATGGCAGGCACATTTGTAAATGAGTGAACAACCTAAGATGTTAAGCCACCATGAGTCTGGAAGTGTATAGGTTCTTAGCTGATAGCGGAGGGAGTCAGCTTTCGGAACGACCTCCAGTACCTGGAGAAGAGACTGAGGATAGAGGTAGTGTGTCATCGAGTGTTAAAAGTGGGAAGCAAAGTGACCAGTCAGCAGGTACTCCAAGACGGTCAAATTTGAAGGATGCCACTTTTAAAGGAGGAATGTTGGAAGGGGCACCACTTGGTTTCGAACCAGAAGGTTCGGCATCTGTGACGCCGCCGTACACAAGATGGACAGAATCCTTGCATGCATTGCTTTCGGACGAGGATGGGATTCAGCTTTTCAAACACTATCTTATTCAGGAAGGTGCAGAGAACCCTCTGTTATTCTGGCTTGCCACGCAAGGATTCAAGAAGAAGTCTGATAGTGATCCTGTCAGAACTGATCTTGCGAAACTAATTTATAGAAGATTTATCAAGAAAGATGGACAACAGGTCGTAAGGCTGCATGGCTCGACAAGGAACCATGTAGCAGAATCAATAAGAACTAACAAAGTAGACAGTAATCTGTTTGATGCATCGCAGATGGAAGTAGAGGAATACATGCGGGAGACATCCTATCCTATGTTCCTCAAGTCAGATGTTTATGTGCAATATGTGAATAATGGTGGGGTTAGTCCTAAGAGTTCTGAAGGATGCTCCAGTAATGGTAGTAATAGTCATCCTGCACAGGCAGGCTACCTCCCAACTTTGCCGGAGGATTCAGAACTTTCAGACCTTCCACAAGCGGGGTCTCTCACAGCAGATCTCTTGTTGAGGAGTAGTCATCACAGGCATAATACAGACAGATATCAGGACAGGTAAGCCAGTTTTGTTTTCATCCTCTCACCATCTAATTGCTCTTAAAGTGATCATTTCACTTTGTTTTGATCTAAAAAAATATCATTTCGTATCTTAAAAATGTGCTAAAAATACCATCCCAAAAGTTTTAAAGTATCATATCAACAAGAACAATTTTAAATCATTGGAGATGTACATTAAGCCAAAGTTTGAAAATAATTGGGGGTTGGTTTCAATGACTGTGTATAAAGCAAATCTGTGCTCTACAACACATTAACTTTAGATGAACACAGCATGACCTACATACAGTGTGTACTACATGTAGGTATACACTGAATGTACAGTGCAGCTGATAATAGTGTGTGTACACACAGCAGAAGGCAGTCAATACAGCCAACAAACTTTTTGAATTTATGAAAACTGGTCATAAGCTGAACCCGTCTACCAGACGGTTCTCAAAATCAGGCTAATAAATTGCTTCTTGTATCTAAATAATAGAGTTTTTCATCCAACAGTGTACATTGTGGTCTGCTTCAGGATCTTTGAGGACCCCTCCCCATACCTTTCATTACATACCCGAATGCCCTATGTGTTATATATCCCTGAAAGAAATTTTAAAGTTTGAAACTACATGTACCAAGTAAATGAAGAATATTGATTTCTGGAATTTCAGCTGATAGTTACCTAGTTAGACTATTAACATCAATGTTTACATGTGGGACTTAAATGAGACTGGATCAGACTCTTACGATGCCAACAAAACTTTGCTATTTAATGGATAGAAATATAATTATTTATTTTTAAATTATTTATGTGTTTTGCCTTCTTTCTTTGACTATTTGGAATCAGAAGCAAGATGTGTCTGTCGAGGATAGTTCCTGACACTCAAAATTACGTTTGGGTCTGACATGATAGACATACATGTACATGTCGGCCTAGATATATGTCCCTACATGTACATTATCATGCAACTATGAACTATGCATGCATGACCCACAATTCCAATCTAGTAGCCAATACACGGCCAGAAAAGGATTTTAAAAGTATAAATTATTTTTGTACTAGATATTTGTTCAAAGTAGATGATTCTCTATAACGTATTCTTGAATTATCCATTGGCAGAAAATGCATTTGTATTTGTATTGCAGACTTGATTTTTGTTGGCTTTGCCAAAATCTGATTCCCTCTGATTAAGTCCCACACATGCAGGCCTGCTTAATACATGCACATTTCAAAAGGTCTTTTCTGATGTTTTTTGTTGTATGAAAAAGACAATGTTGTGGTTATTGTTTTTCAAAAATTATCATTAAAATAAACACATTCTTTGCAAACAAGGCTTCTGTAGTATTCGTAAATTATTTTCCTCATCCAGCATTAGCCATTTTAATATTAAAGTGATGGGAAAAGGAGTTTTTCAGCAAGTTGCCAATTGTGCAGGGAATTGATATTTCTGCCACCAATCTGATACCTTGTTTATGGTCCATAATATTGGTGTCCTTGGTCCCATAGGCTAGCTTGCAGCTCACACAGTCCAATCTAATTTACTAGGTTTGAGTACGGTCATGCACTGCACACGACCTTTGGTTGTACTTCTCTTTTTCCTCCCAAGTGCAAGCCTGTCTGAGTGGATAGATGCCCACTATCATGTCATCTGCATTATTGTGGTGTGGTCACTTTCATTTTATATGATGGGAGAGGTAATTTAGATGGCCAAGGTGTATTGCATCTCAATAGGGCCTGGTGTTGGATAGGAGAGTTTCCTTATGGAATTGATGGATAATTTAGAAGGGTCACTCTATTGGAGTAGCTATGAGGATCTCAATGTCATCATGAATAAATCATCATGTGGTACTTACTCTGTTTATTTAAAAATTAATCCTTCTAGTATGAGTGTGGGCACAAATCCTGCATCTATTATTTTTATTATTATAATGCACGGATTTGAAACATTGAAATGTAACGGAGAGTTCTAGCAACATTCTTAGTTCTACAATGTACAACATTTATTATAATTTTTATGAAATATAAAAAATTCAAATAAAATTCATGACAAAGCAAATACGAAACAGTGACACAACATTTAATTAATAATTTCTCACTCAAAGACTGGGGTTCCTTATTATTCATTCAATTACTTTTCCTATCTATTTGTAGTTAGTGATAATTATAGTGATGACAGACATAAACCAAATATTTAGGCACACGGCCTTTGAACAAAGGTTTGGTGAAATTAGAGAAGTGGGAGATCTGGTGAAGCTATGATCCCCCTCCCTTTAATAGTGACATGAATGCTACCATTTTCCTTTGGGGCTCTACCCCTCAGGAAAATAGTTCTTCCTCCATGGTTCAAAATTCAAACCACCTCTTACAGCCGTACATATAATTTGTTAACTACATGTATTAGCAGCGATCTAATTGTGACTTTTAAGATGTGTGAGAGGTTAGTTTTAATAGCCTATGGAGGTTCTTGATGATAGTGCTCTTGAATGAAGAGGCTACTCCAGCGTTATCCATTAAACATCCCTGTCATTCAAATCACAAGGTATAAAAATTAGATCTCCAATTATTAATACCTTCATTTTTTGGAATACAGTGCAGGTTTACATACAGTATAATATGGTACAGAAACCCTGACATCAAGCTGTATGTATTTACAATATAAATGCATCGTGGATAAGTTGCCCCTGTTTACAAGTTATCCATATTCTTGGTCCCCAGATATTCTACTATTAAATGTGCAAGTAGATAATGTACTGCATACTGTATTCAAGTAATGTATTCAAATAAAATTTGGTAGATTACTTTACATGCTTTTGAAAATAACTACTCATTAAAAAAAAAACCTTGGCCCAAAATTACTGATATCTAGAATTAAAAAAGAGATCTTTGAAGGTGTATTCTATTGCGGCCAGGTATTTTCCAGTGGAGGTAGTGTTTTTACTTTAACTCCATCACTGATGGGTTTACATAGGGTATTTTGTTATATAATAGTGATAAAGGATAATCATTACATCTGGGATAGGGGCATTTTATTGTGGGATGGGGAGGGGGGGGGGGGTGGAATCTTCTTATTACATGTATTTGGCAACCAGTCAGTTCGACTAAATAAACATTTGTCAATTCTGTTTTCTTAAAAAAAATACATGTTGGCCTAGAGGTATATCTTTCTTTCTTTCTTTCCCCCTTTAACCACTTTTCCCCCTTTTCCCACTTTCCCACTTTTCCCTCCTTTTCCCACTTTTCCCCCTTTTCCCATTTTCCCACTTTTCTTCTTTTCCCCCTTTTCCCCTCCCCCCTTCCCCCATTCTTTTCCCCTTATTATTAATAGAACTTTTAGTTTACATGGCACGTATCAATATATTAAGAAAAATAATAGGCAAAATAGCCTTTGGTCAAGACCTTGTAGGGAATAATTGAGTTATGATCTTGGCATCTTTACTCTTATAATCCTGAATCAAAGATAAACAGTTTGTTTCCTACATATTTTTTGATTGATTTCCACCACTACCTATTCGTAAGATACATGTATGGCCTCATTTTTTATATTCATGAGTATTTTATGAAGGCGTTGCAAACTACATGTACATGTACAAGTAGGCCTATTAGAAAGCATTAGAATATAGTAATTTAATGTGTTTATTAGTACTTGTTACATACTGTACTTCAAATATTACATACTTTCTGTGTACATACAGTACATGTACATTTACATGATGTATTTGAAGGTAAAAGGTCTAAATTCAGGCTTGAACCTAGATCAATTTGAGAGGTTTCATAATACCCATGTTTATTAAATTACAAAGCTACATGTACATGTAAGAGAATAAGGAGCAAGATTTGTTAATCCATTGAATATGTAGTGTTGTATTAAACTTTAATAAGCTAATCAGTGTCCCAAGTCCCCAAATAACATTCATCATAGAGATTCAAGAATGGAGATAGTTTGATTTGTATGCTGTTTACAAAGCAGTGGTATACCAGCTACTACAACATTGGTGGTCTTTCTATATTGCATGTAGGCTTTGTTACCAGTTGGTTTTACATGTAGGCCCACATGTGCATGTATATTCCTGTAAATTGAAGACCTGTTCAGGATTAGAAAATGCATCTTTTTACAATTTTATAAATGATTGTGGTCTGTTTAATAGGGGAAGTCCATCCCAACCAAAAGTTGGTTCGAATAGAAAGACAAAATCAAGTATAAAGCATGACACTGAAAATGTAATCAAACTGAATGTACATGTTATTTTAAACAGTTATGTAATTTTAAATTTTCGCCTAATTTCACAAAAAAAATGTGCACGTAGGCTGACATAGTACATGTACAAGGATTTCCGTGTCAGTACATACTGAGGGAACTGTATTATTGTGCGTGTTTTATTCTAATGAAATATGAAATAATTCTATTTCCTCTTCTTCATGTGTTCAAGTTTTATTCCACTCTGAATGAACGTATAGAATTGTGATCGTTGTGGTTCAATGGAGAGCTTCCTTATTTTCATATCTGCAAAAATTGAAATTATGCAGACAGTAACATAAAGTAACATTGATATTTTAATTGAAAATAGTAAACAAAAAATAAATTCTTCAGGGAACAATTTTGCTTTACAAATTTGAATAGCATGTTTGGTCATAAGAGAAAGCCTCTCAACTAGTAATGTACAGTCCTATGTAAAAATATGCTATACAGTACATATGTACAAAAGACTTAATGCATAGCAGTCTTAAAAAAATGTGGAGCAAATTGCGATGCGATATCAGGGAAATTACTGGTATTCCTTGTCCTTACATGTAAGTGTATCCAAACCTACATGTACAGTAGGTTCATATTTTAACAATTTCATCTAGAGCCTGGTAAGGAAGGCTATGCAATAAATATCCTCCCTGCATGATTGCATGTGTCTATCTATGAATATTTGAGTCAAACTGGGTGATTGGTGTGGCCCTTTACTTCTTTAAAGAAGTATCCAATGGTACAACATGTACATGTACATTTATTTACTCATCGGATTTTATTTACCGGTACACAGAAATGATCTAAATTCATGTTTAGAAATGATTAGAAATTAGTGAGAGGACAGTGGTCCTTCGCATGTTGTACTGATTTGACTTTTTTTTACATTACATGTGAACCTAAACTGGGAATGTAGGCCCTATACATGTACATGTACAATGTATGTACATTGATTATAGCCAGGCTAAAAGTCATTTCTTATTGTTAGGGGCTACTTTTCACAACCTACTGCATAAATCAACCACATTTGATTTGCTTTAATACAGCAGTGAATGGGGATTTTCCAGTTCTCTTTTGATCACTTTTTTTTTTTTTGGGGGGGCGGAATTGCCCCAAGCCCCAGTGCAATCCCCCCTGATTATGCTGATGAATTAGAGAGCTGTGAAGGAGACCAGGCAAAAATGGAGCACAGTTTGATGTTGTTTCAAAGAAGAAGGGTCAAAATAAAAAAAGAAGAAAATGAGAAAATGGCTTCCCACTGAGACTTTGTGTGGTCCAGCCTCCTGAGATTCTTGGCAGTAGGACTTTGTCCAAACAGTCCCAACATAGAATTGGAACACGTTTGGGGTGAGAGAACCTGCTTTCATACCAACTACATTTTAGTATTTTTTGTCATACTTACAGTATAGGCTACCTGGTATATTATGCCATAAATCTACCCAGTTCAGTAAAAAATGCCAGGTGTTTTCCAGTAAAAAATGCCAGGTGTTTTCCAGTAAAAAAGCAAAATATGTGTAAAATATTCTCAAAAGAAAATACCAGCAAGTTGTACATGAAGGTAATTTGTCAATTTTTTTGTCAAAATTGTTGGAAATTTAGCAGGAATATCTATTATTAAAGGGCGCAGGCATTTAGAATGCATATATCTGATATAAATGCAATCTTGAGTACTGTTGCTCCCTCATAACTCAGCAACTTTATAATCTGATTCAGATAGATTTTTACCCCCAAATGTTTATGCTCTGTTTTGGGGCCTGGGTTGCTGGGACGAGTTTTTGTATAATTTACAGGTATTTTTATAATAAAGAGGGTATGAAAGCACCCTTAATCTTAAATAGGAGGTGAGGTGGAAATTGTCTCTTCATTCCCTTGCTTGTAGGAGGCTGAAATTAATTTTTTAACCCTTAGGCTACATACCTTCTCCATGGACATGCCGATGTGAAGCAGGCATTTCCCTCATACTCAAGTTATAAATCTTTGAGCAGAGCTTCATTGCTGGATTACATGTACATAGTTCCCTTTTTTCTTCTTGAGAATTATTGGAGTCAATGACAGTGTTGAATTATTAGGCCCATATATCTATCTGTGAGCAATTTTCAGCAAAAAATGTTCCTTTGTAAAACTTACCCGACAGCATCATACTGTACCTATACCTTCACAGGCCTTTTTTTTGGGGGGGGGGGGGGGAGGGGCTAGAGAAAATGAATTACACCTACATGTACTGGTACTTAAAGAAAAATTATGATGGTCATGTTATTACTTGAATGGGCAACATTGATTTGACCATTATGATGTAATTATAAATACCAATATTAAGGTTCACAGGTATGTTTCTGTGGCACTGATTGGATGCCTACAACATGTACTTGTAGCCTACAAGCGTATGGTATATTGCATCATGTGCATGAATCCATGCTTGTAGCCTACATCATGTACCATGCATTCAACGCAGAGAACTGGCTTTAAACTAGATTAGAAAAAGAAAAGTGACTGTCTTGTCCTGTTTAAAGCGAGTGCAGTGACAGGGAGAAAGCCAATACACCACCCTGGCCCCATTTTATTATAGTTCATTTGACCTTTGACCAACGATACTGGAATGTCCAAACAAAGTACCATTTGCACAACATGGCAGAGCCCGGTATTGGTTGCACTGTGGTAGTACATGTAGTCTTTTCTTATATACCCATTCAGCTAGGAGTCGCGCTCATAACAATGTTTGATAGGAATTGCTCAAGCAGTCAATCACATTGTGATATCTTTCGAATAAAATACAACTAATAATGGGTGAAAGAGTGATGATAATCCTGTCCAAACCCTCAATCAAAGGGATTCATGTTGCATTACATATCAGATGCCTGTGTGTACGTTCACTATTTCGTTTATTTCTTTGATGCCGGATCGATTTGTGCAATCAGTCAGAATACATAAGCCTACATGTAGTTGAATACAGATCTTGTATTTGATTTAAAATTTCTTGTTAAAAACCTAGAATGTCTGCCTACATTCATGTAGTTTGTAAGTCTTTGTACATTGTACGTGCAGGGCGTCTGGACATAAGGAGACTAGTGGTCTCAAAGACCAACAGAAGAGGTGGTGTAAGAAAACAAAGTAAATACAGTGTTCAATTCCATGCAATCTCTGCCAAGACCAATGGTATGTGTGTGTAGTGTATTATATGACCAGTACCTTACATATCACCTTTGGTCAAATAGCTAGTGGATCTGTGGATGTACATGTATTGGTATTTCAGACTGGTCATGCAGTGCCATTGAGGGGGCTGTGCATACTTGGGATGGTCATATGGAAATTTGGAATGAAATTGAATCCCACATTTTTCATGCATGCAATCTGCAGCATTTATCCGGATATTCCTTGAAAGCTAGAAATGGTGGAAACAGTGATATGGGGCAATATTACCAGTACTTGCCACTGAAAATTTATTTCAGAGATTGCACACCCGAGCACTGCAAAATATGTGTTGGCCCTGCATGTATACAATAGACCTGTTATGTATTTTCTATATAGGTGACATTGGAGGCTTTACATTTCGGTTACATATTTGAACTGCTGATATATCTACTAGGTCTACATGTTAGCTTTGTATAAATAACCAACTCAGTAAAAAGAACCAGTCAATATAGGTTTTTAGAATGTTGATGGTGAAGTGTCATATAGGCCTATAGATACGTACCCTTATACATGACAATGGCAAAATTATTTGTCATTATATGTCATTGGGATTTAGGATGGGAATTCCCAATTTTAAAACAATAAGTATAATATTTGTATCAAGATATTAAATATACATGTACATGCAGTTGACTATCCCTTAAGGTAGGATTTAATTGCTAAGAATGAGATTGTTTGGGTATTCAAAAAACCCTGTCAACATGGATACAATTGACTTAAAGAGAAATGCCAGTTGTGGTAATGATCTCAAAATTACTTTTTACAGAATCCAATATAATGACCACCCAAGTGTCTGTTTGTATGAATAAAAAATATGTGCCAAAGGATTCTGGAAGAAATTGTGTTATTGCTGAGAAATAAACAAAATAAGCGCGGATTCGGGCACATCCGTCGGGTCTTTATTCCAGCACTAATAATATACACTGTCCCACGTGTGCCTATCTGTGTTGGCAATCTTCAGTGTGATCGTTTTTCAGCTTAGATTTTATGATTTCACAAAGTTCAGTTTATGTAACTGTACCAGATCTAGATCCACGATGATATAGTAATACTTAACCTTGGTTTTACAGACTCACGAAATCAGTGTTTTACTGCAACTACTTTAATTTAGCTTTAAAACAACCAAAGAGTAGCCAAATTTTAAAGATCACTTTTTTTTTCTTTCCCATTGCAGATTATACCCTGGATTATTAGGTAGTCAGAATCCATATCACCCAGGCTGCGCAGCCATAGCACCTGCAACGTCAAACAATGATTCTGAGTTACAATCTCTGAGCAGTGATGCTATCTCAGACGACACCATGTCTCTAACAGACTCCAGTGTGTAAGTATTAACCACACTTCACCCAGGTTTAGGAAATGGGTATACCTCAAGCCTCTGGTCATTGTATGTGAATGTTGGATACTATTATTGATATTTTTTTGAAGTAAACATAATTTTTTATTTTGATGAGTTACAGAAGATCAAACTCGGGAGTATTCAAGTGTAATATATGCAACAAATTTCATAATACCTCAGTCACATTTGATCTATGTGTACGGCGAGTCGAAAACAGCCGTTTTTAACAATTTGTTTTAATAGCTTCATGTACATGTAAGTGGTCTGAAAAAAATGAATAAAATGACTGTTTTCATCTCGCCGTATGGCCGTCGTAGATCAAATGTGACTGAGGTATAATGTCTAATGTGTAGTCTTAAAAAAATATGTATGGAATTTAATCTTTAATTACCATGTATACATGTTCATATAGGCCTATATGTGTGTGCTTGGAAATTCAAGTTGAATTAAATTCTGGTATACTCAGAGGATGAAATTTTTTTTTTTTTCTTTGTGGGGTTATTGAAAGGAATGTTCAGTGACCAATCTTCTGATATTTTATATCTTTTCGAGAATATATTTTTTTGATGGTAAAAAAAAATTGGCTCCAGCTTCTATGATAAAATCAGCCGAACACACACAAAGCACACAATGATTGTCGCCTTGTATTTTGGGTAATAGCACAGTTTAGGGGCAGCTCTTATTAAGATGCAAACGAGGTTAGTTATAAAGAGAAGAGAGAGGGAAAGAGGAGGGAAGGTTGGCTATTGTGTGAGCGCATTGTGCCTAGAGCGGAAGCTCTGCCTAAGTCCCTTGTGTTGTTAATCACATCAACAAATGCAGTGGTTGCTGAATTTTTCACAGCCCACCTCCCAGCTAACCCACTAATTCCATCCATGCCCAGTCATTTATGGCAATATGATTATCATGATCAAAAGAAGAGAGAGAGAGAGAGAGAAGGTGGGGGGGGGGGGGTAAGCACAGATATCATCCTTTTGCCAACATGTTTGTAAATTGTTTTGTAGAGAGCTTGGCGCGGCTTCGGCTTTACACCCATTTACGGCATTGTATGGAGCTTGTTAAGCTTCAGAATCAAATTTTTCATTCAGTCGGGTCATTGCTTTGAAGTCTGCGGCCTACCGTAGATGTTCGACCATGCATGGAAAATTTGAGTTCTAATAAAAACCATTGCATGGTATTTATATTGCGGGTATGAATTCTATTTGTATGCGATGCCCTCTTTCCACCACCATGCATGGCTCTGTGTGTGGGTATTAACTATGATTACCTGTAGTGCTTATCATTGTTCAAATCTCTTCATCTTTTATCCACCCTTCATTTCTGTTTCTTCTATCTCTTTTATCGCTTTCTCTCTCCTGTCTGTTTGACAATCCCTCGAGCCTGTCCATTGATCATCAGTTACTGCCATCAACTGCCTTTTTTTATAAACACACAAGATAATTGCATGTGCCCCATTTTATCCTTATTTTCTTTTCCCTTTGCCTTTGTGTTTCATGAATGATGAAACTGCTTGTTTCCTTTTGCAGAATGTGTATTGACCCCTTTTTATATACTTTTCAAGAAGTTCCCTTTCTCTGTTAATAACCTCTGCTGTTCACCTACCATGTATAGAATTGTTTTTTAAAGTATTTAATGGTATTAACCAATCCAATACCATGTTCAGGAACGCTGCCCATTGAGATACATATTTTGATCCTGGGGTAACAATTGGGTTAATTCCTTGAGACCATGGCGAAGGAGATGATGTATCGGGTACAAAGTAGCAACTGCTTGTTAGTTGTTTTTCATGTTGAGGTGAAATACAAGTTTGCATCACACTGTGTTTCTAATCTACCCAAGGCTATTCCTATTAACACAAAGGCGGTCTCCAAATGGGAAATCTTGGAGATGGAAGCGGGGTGCCTAGCCTGTGAGACTGTTACATTTTCCATCTCTTGTGCTTTTCCTTCTCTCTCCTCTTCTTTCTCTCACTCTCGTCCTTTCTCTCCTCTCTGGATCTCCTTACAACGCTTTGATCCAGTGCCGACACTGCCTGCCGCCCTTCCCTGCGATGCCTGCCCCCCTTCTTCCCCTGGTAATTTGATTTAGCAGTGTCACTGGGGCTCATACCGGCTGCATTCGGTTTCCTTCTGCCCTGCTGGAAAATAAATTCTCTCATCTTTGGGGACTGGCTTCTTTTTTTTCCTCTCCTATGCGGCAGCAAACAAATAGTCTAGAAATAGACACCCCTCACCATGTGAGCTAGATTAGTGAAATAAACAGTGTATCTCTGCTTTGTCAACAACTTCATGATTCTCCTGTCCTGTGAGCTATCTTGTCTCTGCAAAGTTTTTTGTCCACAATCACTTTGCATCATTTGTGCAAAAGATTCATTTATTCCCACCTTCGTATTTATATACTTCCTGTATTCTGCATGGTTGTCCCTTTTGGATACTTTGATTTGTGGTATTGTCCGTGGATTTATATTCTACTCTTATTCGCAATAATAGAACAGTTACTATTCAGTATTGAATTGCTGCATATTTGTAATATATCTTTTCGTGTTGCGTAGTGAAGGGTCTGTATATTATAGACTATGATGTCACAGCTGTAGCAGTAGACTGCCTGCCTGGAAGGAGAACCAGCATTGCTCCACTGATGACTGATAGACAAAATCTCATTTTCATTTTACTCTGGAGTGAAGTAGTTCCGCCATCCCCACAGGGGATGTACTGCTTGGTGCTAAGCCTAGGATTCTAAAATAAGGCACAAATCTTATTACTTCATTTCTACCCCCTACCAGTCATAGTCTTCTACTCAATTTACAGTTTCTACAACTGTAGTGTAGGCCCATATTCTATGCTCGGCCCATCTCAAATATAAAGATGGGTATACTAGTACTCCTGTTTATAATTTCTTCCAACTGAAACTTGAATACTGCTCTTTAATTGATGTTATCAAAATATTCAATTATGAAAATGAAGTGAATAAATCTATAAATCTATTTTAATTTTAAGAAAATCAAGCATTTCCAACCTTAAAATATTGGATGATTAACATTGACCTGGAAAATAAATGGAATTTGTCCCTCTCCCTTGCCAACAACTATCCAAAATGCTGAACATCATGCATCTAGGCCAACAGTGTATGGCAAGCCTACATGTATTCCTAGTGCCCAATAATGGCAAGCTATTGCAACGACAAGACATTTCAACATTATTTTCAACCAGAAAGAACGGAATAGAAGAACAAGTAGACGATGGGGAAATGCTCCTGCCAACCCAAAGCAGGTAATACGAAGTAGATCAATTACAGAGGATTTGGGTTTGGATACATACCCTTCTCCTTGCACACACTGACAGAGTGTTTCAATCTAACCCAATTTCAAAGCAGACCTTCTTTGTTTGTATGCCGCTTCTTCCATTCTCTTGATATTACATACACCTGCAAGAAGTTAGCTTTGGACTCTATAGATCTCATAGGACTATGATGTGGGCTTGTCAAGGTTTCGTGGTTCTTTCTCTCACCATGGACAGTAGGTCCATGCTCTCAATTTTCAAACAGAGGGTGGTGGGTTCAAATCCTAGCTGTGGTATGCACTCTTGTGTCATACTCTGAACATGCAAAGGAGATCTCAGCATCTGCATCATTATCAGACTAAACCTTTTTTTTTTTTTTTTTTACGATATCAAATTATTTTTACTCACTTTTGATCATTATTGTTGCATGTTTTGCTCTTTGTAATACAGGGATGGTTTTCCAGTAAGGTCGAGGCAGCAACAGAAGAGGAGACAGAAGCGAAATATGAAATATAATATCAGACAGAATGGAAAAGTAATGACTCATCTTCCTTGTCCGGTAAGTACATGCAGACCAATCAAAGCTGATAAAATCCCTTTCAAATATTGTCCTAGGTCACCTCATAATTTAGGGACGGTGATTTTTCGCGATTGCAGAAAACGGACGGAATTCACAGAAACTGCCTTTTGAAACGGAAAAATGGCTTTTCAAACGGAGAACATATTTTTCCTCAAAATCCAAAGAATAACATCAGAAATTACTCCAAAATCTCAACGAAATCACAATCTCATTTCGCTACAGTCATGACAATCCACACATTGTGACTGCACTCTACTCCATCACTCAATCGTGTTGAAAATGTTCACATGCGCAAGCTGAAATAAGCGACCAAACATTTTATTTTATAACCAACAAACATATGTTTGTTGACATGGCCATGTGTTGCTGCCCTCAACGTTCAGTGATGTGACAGCACGATCACAGTACTCCTCAAATCCAAAATGGTGGATAGACTAATGTCGTCGACTGCTCAAAACGATGTCCAAAAAGTCCCCAAATTATCGATTAGATTTCATTCAACCCTAAAATAATGCTAATGTGAAAGGTGACGATGTATTCATGTTAAATGTGTTTCTTAAAATATTTTGTGTGCTCGTATAGATTGGACTCTAAAGCATTAGCAGATCTATACAAATTTTGACCAGCGCGAGTATTGCGTTACTCAACGCGTATTGATTTCCTGGGTTAACAGAATCATCACTTTTTCATGTACACAAAGTCTATGGGGAATCAGAAAATTTTCTGAAATGGAAAAAGCTATTTTTTGAATTTTTTTGAAAATCACTGTCCCTAATAATTGACTTTCTATGAAGATCCCAATCTGTGCCTTGACAGTTTGGTTTCAGTGATCGTGGGGATAGAAATTTAGTATGATGTGAAGTAAACATTGCAATCAATGTCAAATTAAAATCTGAAATAAAAAAAATTGAATAAATTTTATGTTTGTTTTGAATATTATGTTTATGCAATGCCCCTCAGTACATAAAGTTTTGATTTGTCTCAAAATGTAGCCTCATCCATCTTCTCTCTTTCATATTTTTTTTTATCATTGTGAAGTGATGATTGTCAGATGATGCTAGCATTTCCATGTGGAGAAAGAATTATAGAATTCCCCTTTCTGGCTTGCCCCCACCCCCCATTCAAAATAGAAAGGGAACAATGGTTAATCTATAATGTAATGCATGCTCCAGGAATATATTACTTGAACGTTATTAACCATCTCTCGATTGACGTCATGAAATTACGTCTTTTCCAGACCAAAGTCGTCTTTAAAACTACACAACAATCAGAAACCACATTTCAGTCAGACGTCAGATATTTTTAGCTGTCATTCAGACATTTTACCTGTCATTTTTAGGTGGACTATAGGATGCAGGAAGGGGGAGGGGATGAAAATTATACTGTTTCTTTGAAGAAAAAAACAACATAATCTACATGTACATGTAAATCCCTTACAGCACAGACGCCAGTATGAACCCTAATGCTGTCTGGACGACTTTTGAAGGGAAATTTGCATAAATGCTTTAGCATAAACTTGATGTTCATTTTAGCTAGTCTCCAAGCAGGATTAATGGTCAAGAAAGGTTCTTTGTTTGGTCACTTGGTCTACTGGTCAAGAGGATATGTGATTAAAATGCAAATCTGACTGGTCACTCAGATCAAGATTGATGAGGGAAGTGGACACGGTGGAGGTAGAGGTGGCTGGGGAGAGTCAAAGTAGTATAAGAATCGTGTGTGAACAAAGAGAGAAATAGAAATAGAGACAAGAACCTTGTCAGGTTTTTACAGATGCAATAGTTGATCAGCGGGGAAGAGAGAGAGAGAGAGAGATCTTATATCAGGAAGAAAGTGGGAGAAGACATTCAGAGACTATAATCGGAAGCCAATTTTGCAAGTAGCCTGGGCTATTGACCCTACTGGTATAGTATTAAAGGGGTACTCTAGGCTAAAAATATATGATTTAAAGAGATAAAGAAATATCATACTAACAAAACACTGAAAATTTCATCAAAATCAGATAAGGAGTTAACAAATTTATGACATTTCAAAGATTTGCATTATTTGGTGAAACGGTTCTATGAATTTTTTCATGAATATTCAATGAGCAAACTGACGATGTCATCCCTTCTTGAAATTATGCTTATTCAAATTTTGCCCTTCAAAAACTATTGCTAAACTTCTAATTTCAATAACTTTGTTGCTTTTTATCAGATTTTCATGATATTTTTAGCCTGGAGTACCCCTTTAAGAGAGCAAGAATGGGAGGCTATTGATTTTGAATGTAGCAAAATACATTACATTTATGTTCAGAAAAAAAAAAATTGGATGAGAGGAGGAAAAAAAATCAATATTTTAAATGAGGGAAATCAATTAAAATATGGTAGAGGGGGGAAGAAAACTGAACATTGTATATCTACTCAATGTTGAAAGGAAAGGTCAAGGACTATTAATTAAGAGTTTTGTGTCTTGTAAAGCATTGTTACAGGGTGTGAACATACAAGATTAGGTCAAGATAGAATGTCTCTACTGTACCCTCAATCTGGCCATGCCATCTGGCAAAAAGTTTCCTAATGCGAAATATCCTTAAATGATTTCAAGAAAAGATTCATTTTCATTGAAAACTGACCTTTCGACCACCCACCACATATATCTTTTTGTTTGTTTTAATTTGAATACCATATGTGGTATCCAATGCAAGTCTGTTAAAGACCCTTTCCACAATACCAAGGGCTGTGCTAAGGGGTTGTAGGCAACTGCGTCATCTTATTTTTCAAGAAGAGAAAAACAAGGGAAAAGGAAAGAGAAGAAACACAGAACTTTACAGACAAGAGAGGTCTGAAACCCTAAGATACCCTGGTTATTCAATTGATGAGAAATTGATGTCACATTTAGTTGCCTTGCCCCCTTCTCAAAATACCTGCCCCTTGCTACAGCTATCAAAGCTGATGAGAATGTGTTTAAAATGATGCAAAAAAATCCACATCTAAAGATTCTTTCAGAGGTGGAATTGGAAAATGATTACATGACTTAATCCCATTCATTGTAATGACTTGAATGGATAGTGGCACAGTGATTCACAGGTTGTGCATTTAATGTGCATGATCAATCACATAATTTGAAAATCATTAATACTTTTAGTTAGTTCGTTCGAATTCCTGCAAAGATTGCAAACATTCAACGACATACATGTACATGCACTTTGATATTACGCTGGACAGTATCCCCTGTAAGATGGCCCCACCCTTTTGTTGTGCCCCCTTTGCAAGAGATCTAAGAAGATCTTGTATCATTTCGCACCCAGTCAGCTGGTTTTGCAATTGAACTTGTTGAATTCCATCGTGGTGGTACAGAGTAGACCTTGACAGGCTTCCAGCATCCCATCTGTGCTTCATATGCCCCTTATTAGTCTGGAGAAATTCCCTTTTCAGACTCACCCTTGCCTAGCATTGCTTACCTCAAATATATCTTAAGAGACGTTCCTCAAGTTTGAAGTAGATATGACAAAATGATCAGGGTGGTGTCATTCCCGTCACAACTCTCAACGGTCTCTTACCGGGGTAGTCTATGATTGCCACCCATGTTTTGAATTTCCAGATGAGAAGTGAGTCTGAGAAGTTGAGACTAAACAACCTGACCTCTTCTCCAGAAGAGGCTTCACTTCCATGACCTTTGACCTTCACAGCTCAGCTGGGGTGTGAAATTCGTAATTGCTACTCAGGCATTTCTGTGAACTTCCAGGGGAACAAATCCTGGAGAATATAAAAGAACTGAAGGGACCTTGAAAATATACTTTGACATAATAGTGAAACATGAATGTAGAGCTAATGTATTTTATTTGCCTCAGGGGATATTTAACAAAAACAAAACATTGAATGCTTCTGCTGTTCTGCACTTTCCAAGATATGTTAATCTGTCTCCCTCTATGGTTGATTGTTCCATTCACAAACACGAGTGATTCAGGATCTCAGGCTGATATCCTATCTGGTTTCAAGTCTTTATTGCACATTATTTTCTTGGCTCAGTGACATATTGAATTGAATTTATCACAGTTAATTCATTCATCATTACAACATATTGATGAAACATACAAAACCGAATACATTCAAAGTCAACGCACATAGTTTAGGAATTCTTTTGCATATTCTTACTATGAATTATGACAATGGAATGGAGTATTTCTCATTCTGTCAGAGAGCATATTTTCTCACTTGTAACAAAGACCCTTTAGAGCTTCCACATTATACATGTTCTTTTTCCTTCTTCTTCTTTAGCGTGCTCATCCTAGAGAACTACCACCAACAGACCCGGTTGAATTCGCAAAGAAATTAACTGAGAAGTTAGAGAAGGTTCTTGCAGAAAGGGAAGCTAAAGAAAGACTTGCTGCCAAATTACGCAAAGTTGAGGTAAATTTTTTTCTTCAGTTTTTAAGGGGACCTCTAGCCTCTAATACAATTGGGGTTCTGTAATACAAAGCGTAGCGACCGATGGTAGGATTGCTTTTCCAACTGGATGTTATTGTGATTAATTCAATCAATCAATTACTATGCTCTGTAATACGGGCTGAGTACTGATCAATGAAAGTTTGATGATATCAATCAAGAGAATAGCTAGTTTTAAGTGTTCTTTGTATGACATTGTTTGCAACCTATTCTCCCAAAAGGTCAAGTTCTATGTATAACGTAGTTTTTTCTGCCTGATTTTTTATGATGCATTGGAATAGGAACATGCAAGTTATGTGTATTTTCCTTTATATTGAAAGATTTCTATTCATTATTTATTGCAGCATATACATGTACATGTAACCCATCAGCATTTCACAAAATGTTGTGTTAACAATTGATCACCATAAATCCTGTGTTTGTCTCCTGTCTGATAATAGGAAGAGGAACATGAGTGTAAAACACCGGCATCAACGACCATGAGGGCTCCTGGCAACCAAATATTCCCCGTCCATGATTTTGTGGAGGATGACCCTAATAGTATTCTGGAGGACCATATGTCTAGGGTGTTCAGAGACTCAAACCGGCATACGCCGCGTTCCCAGTCACCCGATCATCATAGGAATAAAATGCCGCCCTCTATGGCCAACGTGCCCCAGGTCTCGTTACATCCGAAACAGATCACATCCCACCCACATCATAGTAGACATCACATGTCAAAATCCCAGAAAGAACTCATAGTGCCACCCAATATGGCCAGCGTTGGTTTGGCTGAGACGCCGTACATGACGTACATTGAGGATAATGTGAGACATAAAAAAAGAAGTAGTAAAAAGTCTGACATTTCATCTATTTCTAAAACAACAGACAGTGGAATTTATGAAGGACCACCATCATTGCCATCAGATTCAGAGAAGTAAGTTGAAACAGAAAGCAGTTGGACGTTAATCTTTCTTTGGTTTTATGCATTATCTATTGCTATTGTATCAGAATGATGGCGTCATCTTCGTCATTTTGGATGTGAATGAAGTAAATTAATGGTTATATCAAAAGTTTACATTTCACAATTATTTTTGTTTTCAAATTTACTGCAATGGATGGAAATATCTGCATTACACAATGCAGAGGAGAGACCCAACCTATGCACAAATTTCTAAGTTTGCCCAGTCAAACCTGTATTTAAAGACCGCACAGGGGAGGAGACAAGGAAAGTGATCTTACTGAGTAGGTGGTTTCTATGGGCAGGTTCTTTTGACATGTGTTTTAATGGGGAGGGTTCGCAAGGGAATACAAAGTTATGTTCTCTAAAGACAGGTGGATGCTGAAACAGAGTTGGCTTAAGGTTTATATGCTTTTAAGAATTGTTTTCCGGTATTTCTTCTTTTAGTTCCATGAAACGTGTTGCTGATTGGATCCGAGAGGGTGACGAACAGCCTGATCCAAGGTTAGCAACTCAACCTATGCATCATAAGCAGAGACATCGAATGCATCCCGAGCATAACAATACTATGACAATGTCAACGTAAGTAGTCTGATCATCGCAGTGATAATGATGTCCAGTTTTTCTATAATGCATGTTACGTTATCATCTAACGCCTCTAGGTGCTTCCTATGGATTTTGGATATTATAATCCTGGCATTTTACAGCACTAAAGCATTTCAAGGAATAAACTCCTGCCAAATGTTAAGTTGTAAACGTGTTGATTGAAGCCTTTTCAAAACTTGCATCCCTCAGTTATAGTTGAATATGAGGTTTCTGGAATGGTATTTACCGTGATGAATTGCTTCACAGGAGACGTGGGAATATTAGACGAAGTCTTTGGTATAGGTGTTCTACCAGTCATGAATGAATGAATTGATAATAGCAAGAATATTAAACTCGAGTATAGTGCATTTGTCCATTAATTATTTTCATGTCCTTGATGTTTTCAGAATGTCAAAGAAGCCAGTCCAATATAACACATCCCGACCCAACTCAATGGAGCGTGAAAGGACACATACACCAACCACTAACCTGGCAAAGAGAAGTTCACCTCACCTTCCTAAGCAACCTTTCATCCAGGATCCTAAGATGCCTCTGATGCAACCACCGGAACCATTGACAGTCTTGGAAGAAGCTAGGAGAAGGATTGATATGTCTAGTAGACAACAAAGAATGATCAGGTCAGTTCAATAACGGGGTCTCCGTACACAAAACCCGATGATTGATCGTATAGTTGCTTTTCATGTACATCGTAGCCAGTGCAATGTGATGTTAAAATTGTTCTACCATGTATTGCTAAGCTTTTTGGCCCGAATTCACAAAGGTGGTTCTGAAAACTATTGGTTGAACCCATGGTTTATGCAGATTTCCTGTATAAATTATGCTTATTTACTGCGTATATTAGAAAAATGTCCAATGCTGATGCGCGCTTTTGTCACAGTGCGCCAAGTTGACACCTGTTGCCATGGCTCAGTACGCTATTTTATTCACGAGTCCACTGTTTTGAAGAGTGGACAGGCGTCAATTAGGCGCACTGTGACAAGAGCGCGCATCAGCATTGGACATTTTTCTAATATACACAGTAAATAAGCGTAATTTATACAGGAAATCTGCATAAACCACGAGTTCAACTACTGGTTTTCAAAACCACCTTTGTGAATTTTGGCCTTGCAGTCTAGATCACATTTAAAGGGAATTTTCTACTCTGACATCAAGTTTGGTTTATAATAGCAGACAGTGACAGAAAAAAAAGCTTTTTAATGAATAAAGCACTGTCATATTCAAAGATTTAATTCCACATTAAAAAAAAAAATCATTGATAACCATAATTTTAGTTTCTAGCTATTTTCTTTCTGATTGAAATCCTGCAATGTGCATACATGATTTTAATTGTACAAGATTATTCATCTTGTGGTACCTTCATTAGGCAATGATAAATCAGTTGAAAATGAAAACATTTCTCACAAAAGAAATTTCCATTGTATCTAAGTTTAATTTTGTGTTTATTGATTGTCCTATGCAGTAAAACCAGTGATCCTCGTAAGGAGAAAAGGCCTGGTATGATGCCTACCATGCCGTCATCAATGTCAGGTCAGACGAGATCGACGATGCCCACGAGTATCTCTGATAACCAGATATATCCGGGTCTCTCTAGACCTCCTACCACTGGAGGGTAAGTTTCTTGAGATGTGTTTCTATGAGGCGCCGTTTGTACCAAAATTATATGGACTAAATATTTGTCATATAATTTTAGTACAAACAGTGCTCATATGATTTTTACTGGTTAAGATTCTTCTCATATCATTCCCTATGTGATTGTCTATGACTATATTCTTGCACAATTTTTACAATAGTTTTTAGGTAATGTATACACCAACACATCCTTATACACACACAACCAGTGCATTTATCTTCATCACATTGAAGCAGCACTTACTCTGGAAGAAGATGAAGTCCCATTTTTACCAATCGTTTTAGCAGATGTTAATATCAATCATGTGAATATGTAAAGCTCAGTCGCTACAATGTAAGACCTTTAATGTGAAGTCCTAGGGTTCTTTTTTCTTTAGCCTGAGAATTTGCTTTTCCCATGCAATTCAATCTTTTTCCTGAATTCAGTGAGTTTTTTTCTGTGAATATCTCGAGCTGCCATTTCAAGCACTCACTGCATTCACGGAATTAATCCTGCCGAATACCCATTAACCTGGATTGAGGGCACAGTGTAGATCAATTTCTTGCTGAAGGAAATTACGCCATGGCTGGGATAGTAACCCATTATCCTCTATTCCACAGTTTGATACTAATCCACTAGGCCACAATGCTCCATATCTGCTCCCCATAATCTTAGTTTTCTCCTCCATGTGTTTTCCATTTTCAGGAAGCGGCCCACCTCCTCGTCTTCCTCCAGTAAAAGCCGGCCCACCTCGTCAAGTGGTACTATGGAGAAGAAGGTCCAACCAAGTATCACCATTGCGTACTATCTCTGTAATGATCCTATTCCATATAGGACAAGCTTACCGGGATCTGAGATCACTCTGAGACAGTTCAAGGCTCTCATCTCAAAGAAGGGTACTTACAGGTAAGAAACCATTATATTCCCCCTTTTTAATTTAACAAGCTAAGTTTTCCACTCTTTAATTATTCCCTTTGGTTTAAATCAGAATTATATAAATCTGCTGTGTATTGCCGCTCCTCTTCCGCTCTATCCTCTCCTTATCTACCTCATTCCCTACTCTGTCAATTTTTTTTCTGGAATTCCCATCAGGTTTTA